>NC_135499.1:6688096-7022262 GCF_052857255.1 Amblyomma americanum
GATAACAAGGTCACGTTTTCAACTGAGAGTGCTGTCGCCCTCCCCAACGCGCCGCGACCAAGCCAGACACTTCGAGTTTCTACGGACACAGTCACCCTGCCGCCTCGAACCAGCGCCTTCATTACGGTTGAGTGCGAATCATTTCAAGACGGTGACGCCATCGCCGAAACCAACCTGTCATTACTGTTGACGCAAGGCGTGTGCGTGGCCCGCAGTCTGATCCATCTTCACAGTGGCCAGTCACAGGTACTTGCTACCAATTTTTCGCACGAGCATCGGCATCTTTTTCGCGGCACTTCCGTAGCCTTTATCGAACGCATCTCCGATGTTTCCGAGTGCTTCTCCTCAGAACCAGTGCAGCCTCCTTTTCCCCTCGAGAGCTTCGATGTCAACTCCGCGCTGTCAACCAGCCAACGGGAGCAGCTGTGTGCACTATTGCTCGAATTCAGACAGTGTTTCGCCTCCTCGTCGAAAGTGCGTCAAACTACCATAGCCAAGCACCACATCGTGACGTACGATGACGTACACCCGATCCGTCAACACCCCTATCGGGTATCGTCTACAGAGCGCGAAGTCATTAAGTCCCAAGTTAAGGAGATGCTCGAAGATGACGTTATTCAGCCTTCCAACAGCCCATGGTCCTCGCCGGTCGTCCTCGTTAAAAAGAAAGACGGCACCCTCCGTTTCTGCGTCGATTACCGGAAGCTGAATGTAGTCACGAAGAAGGACGTTTACCCATTGCCACGTATTGACGACTCTCTCGACCGCCTTCGGCGCGCTCGTTATTTTTCGTCCATCGACCTAAAAAGTGGCTACTGGCAAATTGAGGTCGATGAGCGGGATCGTGAGAAGACGGCCTTTGTCACTCCCGACGGCCTTTATGAATTTAAAGTTCTACCTTTCGGTCTTTGTTCTGCGCCTGCCACATTTCAGCGGATGATGGACACTGTCCTTTCTGGTCTTAAATGGCAGTGTTGCCTAGTCTATCTCGACGACGTGGTGGTTTTCGCCGACTCATTTAGTCAACACCTTGATCGCCTGCGGACGGTCCTCGAAGCCCTTCGTTCAGCTAACCTGACATTGAAGCCCCAAAAATGCCACTTCGGTTACCAGGAGCTGAAATTTCTCGGCCATGTCGTCAGCGCCGCCGGCGTGAAGCCCGACCCCGACAAGCTGGCCGCGGTTGCGGAATTTCCACTGCCACGTGACAAGAAAGCTGTTCGGCGCTTCCTAGGGCTCTGCAGTTACTATCGGCGTTTTATCGAAAATTTCGCTGACCTCGCAGAACCGCTGACTCACCTCACCCGTGACACCACACCTTTTGTTTGGTCCCACGAGCAAGAAATGGCTTTCGCCGAGCTCCGCCTGCGACTTCAAACGCCGCCCGTTCTTGCCCATTTTGATGAGCGAGGTGACACTGAGATACACACCGACGCCAGCAACATCGGCCTCGGCGCGGTTCTCGTGCAACGCCAGGATGGCGTTGAACGAGTCATCGCTTATGCAAGCCGCGCTCTGTCACGCGCAGAGATGAACTATTCGACGACAGAAAAAGAATGCCTCGCCATTATTTGGGCTGCTGCGAAATTTCGCCCCTATCTTTATGGACGCCCTTTCAAAGTGGTCACTGACCACCACTCCTTGTGTTGGTTGACCAACCTGCGTGACCCGTCTGGACGCCTGGCGCGATGGAGCCTTCGCCTGCAGGAGTTTGACCTCACCATTGTTTATAAGTCCGGACATAAGCATGAAGACGCCGACACCCTCTCTCGTGCGCCTGTCGAACTCGCAACCCCCGACACGGACGACGACATCAGTTTCCTTGGGGCTATCAATTCTTCTGATTTCTCAACCCAACAACGCGCCGATCCAGTGCTACGACCCCTCATCGATTATTTGGAAGGCCAGCCAGCCACCGTTCCTAAATGTTTTTCTCGACACCTGTCGTCGTTTTCCCTGCAACGAGGCGTGCTCTATAAGAAGAACCCTGGTTCCAGTTCGCGCGCGTATCTCCTCGTCGTGCCGACAACACTTCAGGAGGAAATACTTTCTGCGTGCCATGACGAACCAACCTCTGGTTATTTAGGATACTCTCGCACGCTTTCCAGAATCCGCCAGCTGTTCTACTGGCCCAAACTCGCCACTGTTGTCAAACGCTATGTGCAGAGCTGTCGGCAATGTCAGCGCCGTAAGGCCCCGACCGCCAAGCCTCCGGGACTCCTCCAACCTATTGCACCACCACGCGCCCCATTCGATCAGGTCGGCATTGACCTTCTCGGTCCGTTCCCTTTGTCCTCGGGTGGCAACCGGTACATCATCATTGCCATAGACTACCTCACTCGATACGTCGAGGCCAAAGCCTTACCCCGTGGCACAGCGTCCGAGGTTGCGGATTTCTTCGTGCATCAGATCGTACTTCGGCACGGCGCCCCGACCTACGTCATTACCGACCGAGGAACCTCATTTACTTCCCAGATGATGGCCGAAATTTTTCAGCTAAGCGGGACGACCCACCGGAAAACTACTGCTTACCACCCGCAGGCAAATGGGCTGACAGAGCGGCTTAATAAGACTATGGCGGACATGCTGGCGATGTACGTCGATGTACAACACAGGAATTGGGATACGATCATACCGTACGTGACATTCGCCTACAACACAGCAGTTCAAGAGACGACCCGTTTCACACCGTTCCGCCTCCTCTACGGCAGGGAGGTTCAGACGATGCTCGACGCAATGCTCCCTTGCGCAACCGATGACCATCTTTCTGCTGACGCTGAGGAGTTTACCCACGAAGCCGAGCAGGCTCGTCAGCTAGCCCGTATTCACATCACCCAGCAACAAGACAAAGACTCGCGGCGATACAACCTCCGGCACAGACAAGTCTCCTACCATTCCGGCGACCAGGTTTGGGTATGGATACCTGTTCGACGACGCGGTTTGTCCGAAAAACTCATTTGCCGCTATTTCGGTCCCTACAAAGTCTTGCGGCGCGTCAGCGACGTTAATTACGAGGTAGAACCGGACGCTGAACTTTCCCAGCAGAGAACCCGTCGAAAGCCCCGTCCAGAGATCGTCCATGTTTTGCGCCTGAAGCCGTATTTGGCACGGGGACCCACCCAGAATCTTCGTGCCTCTCTTGTGTGATTAATTGTGCTTGTGTGTGCTTGTGTGTGTGCTTGTGTTCGCGCGCTCTTCTGCGCGTGTTTTTTTTTAAGAGGGGAGGAATGCCAGGTGGCGTTCGTGGCGCTCGGAAAGAAGACGACGCTCGTGGTGCTCTCGTTTTGAAAGACGTTGAAGTTCGCCGTCTCGCCAACTGAAGGACGTGCTGCCGAGCCCTGCCTTCTAACAGGTCCTCTCTTGTCACCAACACCGTGACAATATGTTATAAGGCACTAGAAAAATTAGTATATTTCAGGACAGTTCAGAGAAATGCACATGCAGCATCACACTTCCGTTTGTAGACTTTCTATGACTTGGATTCATTTCTTCTAGCAGAGTGGCAAGCAGTCGGTCAATTACACACAAATTTATTTGCATCTGGTGCAAAGTAAGGAGTGCAAACATCATAAGACAAGAGTCTAGTATGTTTCATTCTCACTGCAAATAATCAAAGCATAATGTGAAATGCTGTATCTCCTATACCATAGTTTTCTTTACTTTGAGCAGTAGGTATTCACAATGAAAAGCAAGACAACTCCACTCAATGACGATTTTGCCTTCAGCACCAAAACATGGAGTTTGTTACCCCATGTGTTATCTCGACATAGATTCAAAACTTCGGTCGACAGCTGCGTCCACAGCTGCAATCACCTCTCATGAGCATGCACTCCTAAGACACATAAGGGTCATTCAGCCTATAAATTCCTCTTCTTTGTGCAGTAAAACCACGTACGTCAATTTCAAGCCACTGAGTCATGAATTCTTTCACTTGGAACGCCCCGGGCCAACACTACAGTGTTTGTCACCATCATCAGCAGCAGCAGCAGCAGCCCATGTCCACTGCAGGACAAAGGCCTCTCCCATACCTCTCCTGTTAGCCCTGTCCTGTGCCGGCTGTGGCCCCCTATCCTCGCAAACTTCTTTATCTCACCCACTTAGTTATCATACTTTCTCTCAAGATGCACCACAGCATGAGGAACTTCATGTACAGTGCAAACATCGACTGGTATTCAATGTGTTCAGGAACCTCGAAGTGCCAAGGGATGGATGAAAGGCAAACAAGTGCCACATTATGCTGAATGCTGTGAGTTACTTCTGATCACTTTGACATGGAAGTGCTTCGAGGACTGATCAAAGTTTAGTGTGGAGCCACCAGTCAGTCTAATGCCAGGGAAAAGGGAGCTGGAATAACTTCGTCCCTTTCAGTTCCCCAAAGTGTACGCGTTAAACCTTTAAGCCATAGCTCATTTAAGCAACATTGACTGAAACTGCTTGTTCTTTAAAAAAATGAAAAATACAGCGATTTTCTCGGTGGCCGCACATAATACTCTAAATGAGTCAAGATATTTTGAGCATTAATCATAGCGCAAAGGAATTCTGCAGCGACTCTGTATGCAGCCTTCTGAAAACAAAAGACGTGCTATTTTTTTATTTTTCATTCTGTTCTCAATCACTTTTTAACACCCATGCTTTCTGGGGACTGATACTTGATGTCTGTGTACGGGCACTGAGCAGAAAGAGTAACTGCACAAAATTAATATCGGGTGAGTGAGGTGAGCAAAAAGCATGAAAAGTCAGGAATTGTGAAAAGCGCTCAACTGACCCGATATCGCAGCATGGCAAATAAAACTTGAATAATGACCTGATGCCTTATCACAGGGTGCTTAAAAAAGCGCAACAATGTAAGCATCAAAACTTGTCCTATTTAATTTCACATCCTACATTTTCATATGCTTATTGTTGGTTGAAAGATCCAGGCTACTTTTAGCGCTACCTTGGTACTGGGTATAATAGTGCGGAATTTGCAAGGGGTAAAGCTGTTCTGCTTCAGGTATATTTGGTGCTGTATCCATTTGTTGCTAACGTAATGGCAGCCATTCCACCCAGATCCCAGACTAGATCTCAATTGAACTGCACTTAATTCTGATTTTCTGCAACTCCGGATTATCATTTACAAAGCCTTACTCATTGCATTTGCTGGTAAACACCTCAGAAGTGGTATTATTATGTACTCTGTTCTTTGGCACTATGTATGAGCTTCTGTTCTCGCGCTTTCTAGAAATAATTCATGCAGTTTAGAAATGTAAAAAGAGAATTTACATCTAGATTGATTGTCCTAGTTGGGGCTGTATATTAGAGCAAATTGTACTTTGATGTTGATGCTGGTGGTTTTGTTTTATTACTATAGTAGAGTGTTGTTTTAGTTTCACATACAGCAAACAATAGCCCTCGCTAATTAGCTGTTTTGTCATGGCCAGTATTTTGGTATAGTAAGCCACCAGAGCATGATTCAGAATGTGGTGAGGAGTAGAGGCTCTGAGCCTTTCGTGTTACTAAAAATTGTGCTGTAGTGTGCTCTGTTTGCTTGAACACCTATTCCTGGTCTCTCACAAACTGAATAAGGGAGGGGCAAGCCTCTGGGTGCTTGCCGACGTTTTGTCGAGAGGACTAGTCTTCGTGTGGGCAAAGCATTCATCATTGGCGGGGCTTATATAGTGCTTTCACTCCCAGTAGGAAGGCCCGGTGAGGAGGAGGAGGGTGCGATGTGGGAATGTCGTTATGATTTGGAGGGTGCATCTTGTCTAGGCATGGTGGCTGCTAAAGAGGTTTAGCCGGTCAACGTGCAAAACTGTGATAAGAAAAAGGCGAGCTCAGTAGAAAGGATTTCCGGGGTGTGGACCATGGAGATATAGTTGGCTTGAAAGGCTGTGTGTCCAGCTGCAACAGGTGGCTTGCTATGGCTGGCTGCCTTGACCTGAAAAACTAAGGTAAAGGATTTAAGCAGTATGAAAGAATTAAATTTGAAAGGAAAAGATAAAAAGAGGGCGGGTTCACAAAAAAGGCAGAAAGAAGGGAGGGAAGGAGTGTGGAAGCCAAGGGTTCCTTAGAATTGATAGTATGAGGTGCAGGGCATAAGGTAAAAGTATAACGATTAATGAAATGACGGGTTGGGCTGGAGGAGTAATGTGAAAGAAATGATAAATCAGTAATATGAAGCACCGGGAAAACCTCTGGCCACGTGTGAGACCTTTTTAAATAATTACGCCAGTGCTGGAATATGCATGTTTGCACTTTTAGTGCAAGCATGCGAGCGCGTGGCCGCACATTAGAGAGGTCCATTGCAAGCGACAAAGCCACTCATTGCTGCAAAATGTCACAGGAGAAAATGGACCTTAATGTAGTGCTAGTACTCCCCTGCGGGGCAGAAATGTAGAGACTAACTTGTGGGTTTAGCTCAGGTTAAGGACAACATGGGTAGCTATGGAAAGAACAATGATAGGTGCAACATTAAGAGACCGGAAGCAGAGAGAGCAGGTGAGAGAACAAATGCGAGTTAATGACATCCTATTCGAAATCAAGAGTAAGAAATGGGCTTCGGCAGGGCATGTAATTGAAGGCAAGATAACCACTGGCCCCTAAGGGTAACGGAGTGGATTCCAAGAGAAAGCAAGCGTAGCAGGTGGCGGCAGAAAGTTACGTGGACGGATGAGATTAAAACGTTTGCAGGCATACAGCGGGCGCAGCTGGCAAAGGACAGGGTTAATTGGAGAGACATGAGAGAGACCTTTGCCCTGTAGTGGGCGTAGTCAGGCTGATGATGAGGTGATCTGTCACTTCGCTTCGATGTGCGGCAAAGTCGGATGCAGTGGCCCTCCAAAGAGCATGGCCATGTGCTCGCGTGTTCACATTAAGAGTGGACCCTCTAGTTCCGAGATTCTAAGTTTTCGCTGAGTATGTTGATCCCAGACGAAGACAAGTGCTCTTGTCAAAGCATTGGCAAGCACCCTGAGGCTTTCCCCTTCCCTTTTGGACTTTGTTAGTGTTGTGAGTGCCAAAAAACCGTCTCTCTACTCTCTCTCTTCAGTGCACTCCTTTTATGGCGAGTTACCTTTCGAGTAATCCCTAGGATTGCCTTACAAGGTGCACATAGCCATATATTGTGCGGCTATCTTTGTGTGTATACACCAGTGGTAAGTATGAAGGAATTAAAGGGATTTGTATCGTTTAACACTTACTTTAAAGCTAATCACGAGGATATAGTTGAAAATGAGCCGTTTACTGCCTACAAGGGCTTGGTTGTGTGTCATTATTGGTTTCTCTTTATCAGGGCGTCTTGACAGCTGCCATGAAACGCACGTTTTTGAAAAGTAATACGTAAAATAAGAGCGTTTCTACTATTACATTGTAAATGTTATTTGTTGAAACTTCAATTGTTGCGGGTCCGGGATTGATATTTTCAAATAACTAGCCTGAAGTTCAAAACCTGCAGGATTAACTCTGTAACTTCTTTCCTACCTTAAAAACCCGGTATTTATATGTTGCTTTCAGAAAGCAGAGGTCTGTGTTATAGCACATATTTTGCACTACCTTTAGTGAAAATTTGGCAGTATCTACCCACCATAAAACTAGGAGTGTAGTACACAAATTGCTTGCATGAAAGTGTTTTGGCGTTACAGCATGCACAGCGTGGCCTTAAAGCCAAATTCTTCACATTTGACAAACAAAAGTTTCCCCCGAAGACGCCTGGTGTCTTGGTGACGCGGCCTCGGGGGGGGGGGGGGGGGGGGTGCAAATGGAAAAAAATACATACATGCAAAAGAGACGCGAACAACCTGAAGCGCATGACGACCTTAAGACAGCATCCTATTCGATTAATAAGAAAATTAGAAGAAAGGGTGCCCGATGGATGTCAGAAGTAAATAAAAAGGATAGAAAAGCAGCTCAGAAATTGTGAAAAAATCTAAATACAATGAGTAATAAGGCTAGGCTAGAGCAAAGGTTTATTGCTACAGATCAGGGTATTCGACTAGAAGGGGATGAAGCAATGAAACACACAAGAACAACGATGACAGAAAAATTTAAAGGAAGAAATGTTGCAGATAATTTTTTGAAAAACGATAGACCGGTTACTGCAATTGATTCACTTGAGCAAAGACAGTTTGAAAGGACATCGAAGAACGTTCCTAGTGGCACGTCAACAGGACCAGATGGTATTCCGATTATGTTAATAAAGAAGCTAGGACCAAAATCCAAGCGAACATTAATACAGGTAGTGAATAAAATGATAGTTGATGGCAATGTCCCCGATGAATGGCGATTAAGTAGAACGAACATGATAAGGGAAAGGGGGACAAAGCTGATGTAAGTAACTACCGTCCCATAACAGTGACATCTGTGGTTTACAGGATGGTGATGCAGACTATAAAGGAGAGACTGCAGGCTTGAGAGGAGAACGAGTGGGTGCTAGGGGAGCTACACATTGGGTTCCGAAAACAAAGGAGGTTGGAGGACAATCTGTTTCATTCACGCAGTGTATAGAAATTGCTGAAAAAGAACACAGGCCCCTATGGCTAGCATTTCTGAATATTAAGGGTCCTACGACAACGTTATTCAAGAGTATTTGTGGGACATATTGGGCAGACTGGATTTGGAAGACGTAGTAATTAATCTTTTAAAAGACATATATTAATGTAAGAGTGCTTATAAAATGGAAAAAAAATGTATCAGGGCCTATAGAGATAAAGCGGGGGCTTAGGCAAGGATGTCCTCTGTCTCCTTTGTTGTTCATGTTGTACCTGCAAGGGTTGGAGACCAAACTATAGAGGAGCGGACTACGCTTCAACCTTTTTTTTCTCAAGCCAGTGGAATGGATTAAACAGTCATTACCGGGACTAATATACACGGATGATATAGTGCTAATGGCTGTTATTTAATGGATGATATTTAATGATGTCGGCGGTGAGCATAGAATACAGGAGTTCACGCTAGGTGTAGTGGATGAGTACAAGTATCTTAAGGTGTGGATAAATAAGGGTGCTGAGTATCTGACAGAGCATGAAAAATATGTAATGAATAAAGCTAGTAGCAATGCAGCTGTCATGAAAAATAGGCCACTGTGGAATTACAATACGTATGAAGTAGTAAGAGGGATCTGGAACAAGGTGATGGTTCCTAACCTAACTTTTCGTATTGCGGCCCTGTGCATGAAAACAGATGTTCTAGCAAGGTTAGAAATTAAACAACGTGGCGTAGGGAGGCTAGCTTTGGGAGCACATGGCAATACACCAAATCAGGGGGTACAGGGTGATATGGGATGGGCGTCTTTCGAGAGCAGAGAAGCTAGCAGTAAGATAGCATTTGAGGAGTGATTGAGAAAAACGGGGGAAAAGCAGTGGGCTAAGAAAGTTTTCAGAAACCTGTATATAAGGAATGTTGATACGAAATGGAGAAAGCGAACTAGAAAATTGACAAGGAGTTGCCTGGACAGCAGTAGGGGGGCAAATCAGCAATTATCGGTTAAGAAAAAGGTTAAAGGAACAGAGAGAGCTCTGTGGAAAAGAGAGATGCTGAAGAAATCAGCACTGGGAACATACAGGATTTTTAAGCAGGAAATTGCCAAAGAAAATATCTATGATATTGTAGGGGAAGCCCTTTGTTTTTTGCGGCCAGGACGGCAGTTTTGCGGACTAAGACATATAGAGTCAGGTACCACGAGATAGACACGTTGTGCGTTGCGTAGGGAGAGAAGATTGAAACGACTGAACACTTGATGCTTTTCTATGAAGGGCTTTACCCTACAGTGGAAAGCAGCGGGGATGATTTATTCAAGGCATTGGGGTTTAAGGACAGTGAAGGGAAAGTAGATTTTAAGCGGTTAGAAGTAACCAAGCGAAGGTTATCTGATTGGTGGCAAACATCAAGAGAACAGTAAAATTTCATAAGTCATGGCTAGGTGGCTTGAGCCGCCGCCCGATTTAAAGGGTTCAGCCGTATCCATTCATCCACCCATCCATTCATCCATCCATCCACCCACCTACCCACCCACCCACCCACTCACCCACCCATCCATCCATCCCCCCCTCCCTGCCTCCCTCTCTCCTTCCCTCCATCCATCCATCCATCCACCCACCCACCCACCCACCCACCCACCCATCCGTCCGTCCGTCCGTCCGTCTGTCCGTCCGTCCGTCCGTCCGTCCGTCCGTCCATCCATCCATCCATCCATCCATCCATCCATCCATCCATCCATCCATCCATCCATCCATCCATCCATCCATCCATCCATCCATCCTATGGCACGGAGGCCACGACCACGCTAGGTGCCATGCTGCCCAACGTTACCGAAGAAGAAAACTTCGATGTCACCGCCTACCTTCAACGCGCAGAAGCAGCCTGAACACTTGCCCCGATTAAGGATCAAAGACCAGCAGCGGACCGACGCCAGAAAACCTACGAAGACGCAACCTGGAATATAAGCCAGGAGACCAATTGTGGGTTTGGACGCCCGTTCGCCGCTGTGTATTCAGTGAAAATCTTTCTCACCGCTATTTCTGCCCGTACAAGATTCTTCGTCGGCTATCTGAACTGCATTATGAAGTAATCGCTGACGCAATGACTGAATCCCAGCGACACCGCGTACGACCAGAAGTTGTCCATGTCGTCCGTCGAAAGCCATATTATGCGCGCTAAAGGATGCAGTGTTTCCATACTCCGTGTTTATTTTCGCACGATCTGTTTTATTTTTTGCTAGTCGCCTTATTTTCTTTAGTGCATTGGTTCGATGCTTCTTTGAGAGGGGAGTGATGGCAAGAGTTTTTGCAGTGTTGGTTTCATTCTTCAAACCTGCCGATACGCCGCTTTTTCGCTTTGTTGGCGATGCAGGACGCGACCAGATTCATGTCGATTGCTGCATCCAAGGGGCCTACTCTCGACAATTCGCTATTTTGTACAAACTGTGACGTAGCGTGACGTGACGTGACTTGACCATCAAGGCAGTGCGTGAATGAAAAAAGTAAAAAACTGATCTAATAATAATTACCGACATGTGCTACTGTTGGCGCCAAGTACAAAACAGAACGCCGCTAGCGAGCTTGCGCTGAGCTTCTGCGTTGCAATCTTCGGTGCATACGCGTCGAGCGCCAGTGCCAGAAAGTGAAGTATGCTGCGATTTCTTGCGTATCATGTCGGACGATCGGCAGCAGCTATGGACAGACCGAGTGGGGTTACTCAGTGCGAAAGACTCGCACGCTCGTTGTCAAAGAATTCATCGAGTACGATGCGGCGGTGCCAGCGAGGACGCTGCCTTGACGACTTTTCAGTCGAGGTTAAGTGATGGCGCACCCGCGAGGCACGAGAAGCGTCACACGCGTGCGTACTGTTGCGCACAGAAACTGGCGAACATCAGCAACCGGGCCAGGATATTCGTAATGGCGTATTTGCTGAATGGGAACGGAAAGTGAAAGCTTAGGTCGGCATGATGCCTTTGTGGCACTTCTCATAAGGATCGACGACAGCTTCGCACATTCGCTTACCAGCCACAGTTGAATCCAGGATCTGAGACGTCGTAAGTCATTTTTTCTTGGCAAAAAGTCAATTTGTTCGGGACCGGAAAGGAAGCGGCCACAGCTAGAGTTTTGGATTGGTGCTGCCACTGCTGAAAACGCGCCGAACCAGCGCCTAAATCCGCGCAGTCCAGCAATCCCAGCCCGTGGACAATGCTCACATTCGTCTTAGCATTGTAAACTCTGCGGAAACCGACTGTTTCCAAAGCGCCGCGGCAGGTACCGTCAGGTCAGCATGAGTGCTAAAGCTTTTCATCGCTACTTATCGGCATTAGCGGAAAGCGGGGTGCAGCGCGGTAGTATCTTTGTGCGCTTGGAAGGCCTCCACGACGTGTCTCGTGCTGAAATGCATGCTTGGCAAGGCAAGCCGGTGTGTGCATTTTCGGCAACGCGTTGCACTAGACTCTGTTGTTGGTCAAGTTTGCGGGCACCCACGCACGAAAGGAAACTGCGAAAAGCGGAAATTCGAAGTAAATCTCGCCAAGGAGAACGCAGTGAGCGGGCATCCCTTATTGTCAACTCAAATATGCAAAACAGAAAAAAAATTTTTTCTGGCATTAATAAAAAACAATGTTAAGCAAAGCCAAAACTCCCTTCACAATATAATTTGAACACAGCGTACGCTCATAACGTTTAGTGATGTACTCATATTTTTCTTCGTAAGCCTACATGCATGGATGCACGAATGCACTTTTAAAGTGTACGTGGCACGTATATTAATTCATAAAAATGAAGATTGCTCTCAGCAATTTCGCTTGTTTTTTTCCTTCGTGGAAACGCATAACTTTTTCGACTTGTTCAAGTGAATGCGTAGAACTTGCCACAACCACACAGAGGCAGCTACACTGTACGTGCGATACAAGTGCGCACAAAATTCTTTGAGGTGGAGGAAAATTGTTGTTTTTCGCACTCACAGGCAGCCTCACCTGCTTTCCTGACCACACAAGCAACACGAGACAGGCAGCGCCCAGCAGTTACTTCGCTGTAGGATAAGAATTATGCGCCTACAATAATATTAGGGAGCTCCTTTCAATGCCTGATTAAGTACAGTACAGCAAGCTTCCGTGTAAGGGAGAAAGATATAATGCCAGAAAGGGCGGAGAGGTCGTATACAGAAAAGTTCGTTCACCTGTTGTTCAGCAAAGGGGCAGGGGAGGAACATAGATGTAGAGAGTGAAGGTCGATATTGACGCCGTATTGAAGTGAGACACGTGGACTGTCCAAGGTACTTTATTTGTTTGGTTTTATGGGGTTTATCATCCAAAAGCGACTCAGGCTATGAGGGATGCCGTAGTAGAGAGCTCTCGATAATTTCGACCCCCTCGGATTCTTTGCCGTCAACTGACATCGCAAAGTGCATGGGCCTCTACCGCTGCAAACGGAATTGAACCCGCGTCTTTTGGGTCAGGAGCCAATCACCACAATCACTTAGCCACCGCGGCGGCTTTATTTGTGTGATGCAAGAAACTGTTAATTTAATAATCATGTCTACACACTCATTACCTAGTACATGTCACACAAAACCTGAACATGTGTTTTCGGGTCAGGCATTCTGGCTGATCTTGCTCGCAGTGTTTAAAGAGACAACTAAGTGGCACCATGAGCCGAAGAGCTGAATGAGAACAAAAACATAGCAGTAAACTTACGAGCACTACAGACAAGGAGAAAATTAATTTATTTCCATACTCTGAAGGCATGGAGGCATAAAAAGAAGACTGGCGGAACATATAAATTTGGTAACCGCTTTTTCGAATTTAATACTGCCAGGGATTGCAGCATTGGAGGCAGGAACATGGCAGGAAAAGCACAAGCATAAGATTAGAGAGAAAATAGGCAAGACATTCAAAGTTGATGTGGCCCACTGGACAATATATGCACCAAAGCAGACAGCGGTAGTGTTCTGGTTAGGGTACTGTTAAGATAAAGGTCTCCAGGAAGCACAAACAATCTAGCCAGCGACGGTAGCCACTAGCTTTCAATGCTTTCGGTAGGTTTTTAATGTGTTCACCTTGCAGGATGTAATCATGATAATTAAAAAAGCAAAGAAGAATGTTCCAAACGAAACAAAATATCCTCACAGCGCCATACAATACACAGCTAGAAGGAGAGATCAGTAGTAGAATTTGTAAACCCCTACGTGAAGACTTCATGTCACAGGGTTCACATTTAGCTGTGTAGTGGAGTATTGAAGGCACCCATCATGCTCTAAATTTCTGTAATGTGAGGAAAACTCTTCTATTAGCCTTTCAAGTCCCTTTAAACTTCAAGGTCACTGTGAGTGTTGCACATCAGGGATCAAAAACAGACCACGTGGCCTGAAGGCTTTTGGCAAGCAGTATTTCAGGGGGTCTAAATTTTGTGCATTATCACTTACAGTGAACTTAATTTTCACTAACATTTTGCAGGTCTCTCTGCAATATGCCAAATACGAAGGAGAGCAAGCGTTCCAATTTTTGATCTATGTATTGTTTAAAAACATACATACTGTAGCAGTTGCTATGCTGTTGTATTCTACCAGAGTAATGTGTGCTGCAACCATAAAAAGCACCCTATTTCGAGAACGATCCATGCTAAATTGCATGTCTAGCGCGATCCTGCTGTATTCAGTGGTACCGAAGACCATGACGTCGAGGATTGGATAGCCTCGTACGAGCGGGTCAGCACCCATAAGAAATGGGACGATGCCCTCTAACTGAATAACTTCATCTTCTATCTCACGAACGTTGCGAATCTGTGGTATCGCAACCACGAGGCTTACCTCACATCGTGGTCCGCCTTCAAGCAGAATTTCGCCGACGTCTTCGGCCGGCCTGCGGTGCGCAAGTTGCGCGCCGAGCAACGCCTACGTGCTCGGGCTCAGCTGCCCGGTGAAAATTTCGCTATCTACATTGAGGATGTGGTGGGCCTGTGTAAACGTGTGGATTCTTCGATGCCAGAGCGCGCCAAGATCGATCAAATCCTGAACAGCATCGACGACGACGCGTTTCAGATGCTTCTGGCCAAAAATCTAGCAACCGTCGTTGACGTTATTGCCCAATGCCAGAGCTACGACGAACTACGCAAGTGCCGTCTTCTCACTCGCTCTCCACTCTCGCACCCGGAGCCTCTGGCGGCTTTGACGTCTGACTCCGACCAGTCGCCACTGTTACCCCAGATAAAGCAGTTTGTTCGCGAAGAAGTTGCTCGTCAGCTCTCTCTCGTTCACCCGAGTCCTGACTCCGCCTCTTCTCTTTTGCCTTCGCTTCAGCGCGTCATCCGAGAACAAGTCGCCGAGACTCTTCCTACCCTGCCTGAAGTTCCTTCCGTCCCTCCTTTGCCGTACGCCGAAGCCGCGGCACGTTATAGAGCCCCTCCACTCCTGTGGCGGCACCCTTGACGTACGCCGCCGTGGCTACGCGGCCTCGCCCTGTGGCGTTTCCCCCAGTCAGCCTTTCCTGTGTCCGGCACCGGTCCCAGGTACCCAGACATTAAATTATTAAAATTATTAATTTTTTAAAATAAAACTGGAATCCTGTACAAACAAAAAAGATAAACTAACAACGGAAATTAGTGAAGCGTTTCATATTAATAAAACATTGACTAATGCGTGAGCACCCCCTCTGTAACAGTTCATGACTGTGAAATTATGTATCTGGATTCAAGTGATTGATTGATCACTGTCGCTTGTGGTGTTGCGCACGCGCCCGTGGTTGTCAAAGGAGTATATTTTGCATGTTTTTTTCTAATAAACGTTCAGTTGTTAGTCAGCGCCGATCCTGTTGTCTTCTTCTTTCTGTGTCCCTCGTTTCAGCGCTGTCATTCCCAGCAGTATGTACCAACTCGCTCAACTCTCCGTTTTATTGAATCGTACTCTCAGAGACATGCACACGATGTACATCGCAGCGGATCAGACCAACTGGGACGCTGTCCTTCCTTTCGTGACGTACGCGTACAGCACCGCCACGCAAACATCCACCGGTTTTGCCCCTTTCTTCCTGCTTTATGGGCGTGAGCCGTCGTCCACGATGGAAACTATCTTACCGTATACTCCTGACGCCTCCGAGTGGACGCCCCTCTCTGAAGTCTCAAAGCATGCGGAGAAATGCCGCCAGTTGGTGGGCTCTTTTACCGTGGCATCCCAAGGCCGCCAAAAGCATCGTCACGATAATGATAACAGGCAACATGTTTTTCCAAAAGGATACCTAGTTTGGCTCTGGGTTCCAGGCACACCGCCAGGATTGTCGTCAAAATTCCGTACCGAATACCACGACCCTTATCGCGTCATCCAGCAAACACCGCCTGCTAATTACATCGTCGAGCCGCTCAACTCATCAGACTTGCGCCATCGCGGCCGAGAAACCGTCCACGTCAGCCGCCTGAAGAGCTATTACGACCCGATCCTCTTGTTCTCGCCATAGGTCACCAGGGTGGCTCCTCTTCGTTCCCGGGGCAATCGTAGCGAACCGTTACGGCCGCGCCTGATGCCGCATAGGCAGATCATTGACGAAGCGCCGATGAAAGACGAAGCGCCGATGAGGACGAAGCGCCGAGGAAAGACAAAGCGTTACGAGCTCTTCTTTGTCGCCAAAATGCTGTCTGTTATATAACTGTCAATATTGTTCTCTTGTTTTTATTCATTGATTTTTCAAAATTCACGATTGGTGCTACATTTTTGTCATCATCTTCCATGGAAACCAACAGATGCAAATGAAGTGTGTTCTCTTTTTTTGAGTTTAAATAATTCTCATAGTGTTGATGCAGATGGTATACAAATAAGACCTGTCAAGTATGTGATACGTATAATCAGCCCCATTCTAGCGCATATTTTTAATCTCTGCATTTCTACAGCTGTTTTTCCAACAAAAATGCAAGTCGCCCGTGTGATAGCCTTATATAAGAAAGGTGATAAAAATGATGTATCTAACTACAGACCGGTGTCAATTCTTCCTGCCTTTTCGAAAGGTCTCGAGAAAATCATCCTAGATCGAATATCGCGCTTCTGCAACAAGCATAATATAATAACTACTTCGCAATATGGCTTTAGAAGGGACAGGTCTACAGAGCTGGCGCTGTTGGATCATAAGGAATATATTCTAAAACATTTTGAAGAGAAATGTATTGTTATCGGTATTTTTGTTGATTTTAGCCAAGCTTTCGATTATATTAGTCATACTATCCTTTTTGAAAAACTGCATCATTATGGTATCCGGGGACATGTTTTGGCCCTGCTCCAAAGTTATCTATCAAATAGATTTCAATATGTCGACATAAATGGTTTCATTTCTCACAGAAAAAAAATATTTTCAGGAGTCCCACAGGGTAGCATTTTAGGCCCTGTCCTATTTAATTTGTACATTAACGATATTGTACACATCTGCTCAGATACCAAGTTCGTTATATATGCCGTCGACACGAGTGCTTTGGTGCCATCACGTTCTGAAGCTGAAGGAATTACTAAAGCAAATATTTTTCTGCGCAAATTGGACTCGTGGATTTCCAGCAATCAATTAAAACTTAACGCAAACAAAACAAAGGTGGCAATTTTTCGACCAAAAAGTAAACAAATTTCGTTACAAGGAACCGTAATGTTTAGATCCGCAGCCATTGATGTGGTAGATAGTGTCAAGGTGTTAGGGGTATATTTTACTTCAACTTTACAATGGAATGATCATGTAAACAGTCTAATTAGAAAACTGAGCTGCATAACTGGAATTTTAAATCGCAACCGCTATACTCTTCCAAAAAAGTTAAACTAATGGTCTATAACGCTCTCTTTGTTTCCCACCTAAACTACTCTCATTTAGTCTGGGGAACATCAACAAAAACTAATCTGTTGAAGCTTGAAAGGCTTCAGAAAAAAAATAGTACGAATAATTGAAAACGTTGAATACACAGCGCCTTCTTCAGATATCTTTGCTTCGCTTAATTTATAGAAAGTAAGAAATATTTACGAATACAAATTATGTAGGCAGTACCGTTTAAGTGTCCAACGAGAGAGTACAGATTTTACTGAAATGGCAGAACTAAAACCCAATTATCCCATCTACAGCACCAGAACTCCAGAACGATGGAAAGTTCCAAAATGTCGTACTGCCTATGGACAACAATCACTCCGGTATAACCTTCCGCGATTATTGAATGCTGCAGAAAAAGAAGGCGCTGTTGTATCCAATATGTCTCTTCCAAATATGTACAAATATTTTGCTACTCATACTCTTTTTTGTGAATGAACGCACAGGTCTATCTTTATGTTCAATTACATTGCATTGTTTACTTTAAAAAAAAATGTTTTTCCAGGAGTCCAAACCCAGTGTTCTATTGAAACTCTTATTTAGGCTTATTTTATTTTGTGATGCGATATAGTGCTGTTTATTTTTTTTTCCTCTTTGCAACAAAAAAAAATGTGACTGTCTATTGTCCCGCTCTGCTGCTGTATGCACTGTAAGGGGGCGGAGGATTTTTCAAGCCACAAATGTACGGCTTTTCCCTCCGCCTCCTTCCACTTCTTTGTGGAGAATAAAACTTGTATGTATGTATGTATGTATGTATGTATGTATGTATGTATGTATGTATGTATGTATGTATGTATGTATGTATGTATGTATGTATGTATGTATGTATGTATGTATGTATGTATGTATGTATGTATGTATGTATGTATGTATGTATGTATGTATGTATGTATGTATGTATGTATGTATGTATGTATGTATGTATGTATGTATGTATGTATGTATGTAACTACACCTTGGCCAATCCCCCCGCGTGGGTATGTGCCATATACCTGGGGTGAAGAAGAAGAAGAAGACAAAGCGTTCCCCGACACAGGCGGTTAATTACTGGATACAGGAAATTTTTTCCACTGCTTTTCCCGTCAAAAATTTCCTGTATCCAGTAATTAACCGCCTGTGTCTTGGCCACTCCCCCGTAGTGGGTATGTGCCAGCAACGTCTGAGGCCTTCCTTCCTTCCTTCCTTCCTTCCGGAGGGTCCCGTTCCCGGGCGGAGGGTTGGAAGCCTAGTTTACCAGCTTGCCCACCCAAAGCTTGCCGATGGACACTTTTCGGACAAGTGGAATGGACGTCATCCCTGTGGCGCTCGTGCCGATCTGTGAAGGAATGATCAAGATGAAAACCCCGAAGGTTTTTCAGCAGGATCTAAGGTCTCTAACTACCCGCTACCTCCAGATCTCTGAGGTGCGACCGTTCGAAAGTAGGGGCATTGTTTCCTAGTCCTCTGACATTGCTTGCGTCACAGACCTGCTCCAGTGCAAAATTTTGCAGTCATTAGTGGTGAAAGCATTCATCCCTGAACAGCTCGCATGCACCAAAGGTATTTTTCGTGGAGTGGACCCAGCATCTTCCCCACAGAAAATACTGGAGGAGTTTCAGGATGCAGGTGTGGGGGTTCTTTCTGTCTACCGGTGCAGTAGAGAATTAAATGGTGTGCGTGTGTTGACAGAATCAGGTGTAACTACTTTTGCTGGCTCGTCCTGTCCCTCTGAGCTCAAGGTCTGGCCAATAGTGTATCGTGTGGATCCTCTGGAACCCCGTCCACTTCAATGCACCAACTGTTGGCGGTTTGGTCACCGTGGTAAAGCGTGCAAATCGGCGACTCGCTGCCGTCTTTCTGAAGAAGGGCATTCGGATGACAGCTGCTCCTCTGATCACCCACAGTTTCGCCTCTGCAAGTGTAACCACTCAGCTGATGATGCCAACTGCTCGAAGCGAGCTGACGAACAAAGCCTGCTAGATATAATTCAAGCGAAGCGATGCTCGAGAGCAGATGCTTATACACTTCTGGATCGGAAGAATAATACATATGCCAGCCGTGCGCGAAGCTCTTTTGCAGATATAGAGTCAAGTTTGACTACTTCGATAGTGTCCTCAGTAGAACAGGCTCTTTCTGTGGTGGTCGAGCGAATGCTGTGCAACTTCAACGAGGCTTTATCTCAACTTGTTGCAGGCCTGTATCTGCCTTCTCAATCATCTGTTTCGGCGGCGACGACTGCATCGCTCCCAAATTGTGCTGCTAGTAAGAGTGACTCCATGTCGCCTCCTGACACATCCAAAGTCCCGCCTGCCAACAGCGCTTCTGGCAGTGTCTCTCACGTATATATCTGCAACACGGATGTTGAAATGTTCGGTCCTTCCCAGAAGCGTCGAGCTTCTTCCTCACCCTCGAAGTCAGCTGTTCCGCAAATCAAAGGAAAGAAAGGACCCCCAAAGTAACCCCCCAGACTGATGTGCTGAAGGAGGCTGTTGCTGCCTTATTCATCAGTCAATAATCATGGCGGGTTTAAAATTTCTGCAATGGAATTGTTGTTCTGTACTCTCTTCTCTCACGGATCTTGAAATACTTCATAAACAAATTCCAGATATTGTGATTTTGCAAGAAACGTGGCTCTCCCCACTTAAATCATTTTCAGTGAAAAAATTCTGTGTTTTTGGTGTAGACCGCATTAATGACAGGGTTGGTGGGTTAATAACTATGATCTCTACAAAAATATGTCACCGGGCATCAATCTCGCTAAAGTTGTGTTCCCTGACTGTGAGTTGTTGGCGGTTGAAATCTCCCTTCCACAATGCGCCAAAGTAACTATTGCTATCGTCTACTTTCCTGTAGGCGTTCACAAGACAGACTGTTTGGATACCTTACTGAGCGGAGCAAACAACAAAGTCATCACAGGGGATTTTAATTCGCACCACAGTGTCTGAGGTAGTCGCTCTGACTCCTTTGGCCAGCTTCTCTGGTCACGGATATCTATGAATGCAGTGCGCTGTTGCAACTCCGGAGCAGTAACCTTTATGCGTGGAGTTTCTCGTTCAGTCTTAGATTTAACATTAGCATGTCATGAGGTTGGGTATCTGCATGGTCAACAGTAGACTCAGGTACATCTAGTGACGACTTTCCAATAACCTTTACTTATATGTCCTTTCCTATCAGAAAAGTTGGTGCAACCATGAAATTTGTAAATCACATTACGTATAAAAAATTGATATCTGCCTCGCTTCCGTACTTAGTTAGCTCAGGTCGAGCAGAAAGAGGTCAGCGGGCAATTTCCTTTCTGCAAGATGTTGCTGAGAGCTGTGTATTCTCTGCTTGCGCTACTTCCCCTGCCAGACAGCCGTCTTCTTGGTGGACGGAGGAGTGTGAGAAAGCTTATTGCCTTAGAAAAGCAGCATGGAAAAGCCTTTCCTATAATCAGAGCCCAGCAATTTGGATAAATAAGCTCTACTTTGCAGCTTTCAAAATAACTGTTGAAAAAGCAAAGGAGGAATAAGAATAAGAAGGCTGTATATAGATTCATGGCGCAGAATAACAACTCTCCGGCCTCCAACCGCATAAAATCAATGTTATTGTGTCCGCAGGAAGCTAAGCAACACCTTGAGCGTATCGCTCAGGGGCTGGCTTCACGTTTCCAAGTGCAGAAAGCGGAACCTTTGCACACTCTCACCCCCAGCTCGGACTATGCTGAGGTGGATGTGTCGGAACTCCTCCCTATTGCTTCCTCGATGCAGTCTGCTGCCCCGGGATCTGATGGGGTTACTGTGGGCATGTTAAAGATTTTAGCGCAAATTTCCAACTCACCTTCTGGATATTGTAAATGCGTCATTGGAAAACTCTTGGTTTCCTTACAGTTGGAAAATTGCGAAAATAATTCTACTTTTGGAAAATGCAGAGAATAGATTTCATTTAGGCAATATTCGACCGATTGCTTTAACCTCAAATTTAGTAAAGCTAATAGAAAGAGTAGTACACAGTCTCCTCACCGAGCATGTTCATCACGTTAACGGCCTCAGCTCCGCACAGATTGGCTTTCGTCGTGGTTGTTCCATATGGTCCGCGCATGTGGATCTCGACAGCCGAATACGACTCTCTATGCGCAAGAGAGAAGTTGCGGCCTTGGTGACACGATGTTGCTGAAGCCTATGAGAGTGTTGAAGACACGGTCCTTATTAACAATTTTGCTCCGCTACATCCACCGCACTACGCCTATGCTTGGATTTGTGAATTTTTGAAAGATAGATTTTTCTTCTGTACAGACGGATCTTTCAGTTCTAAAACCTATATTCAATCTAGAGGTGTGCCGCAAGGATCTGTTTTGTCTCCACTGTTTTTCAACATATTGGTTCGGAACACACCCATTAATCCAAACATTAGAGTTTATGTATACGCAGATGGTATACCTTTTTTTCGCATCTGCAAATGATATTCATGCGTGTTTGCAGGCATACCTGAATGCTATTGAAGTCTGGTTGAACCAAATTAATTTATCACTTAATATCAGCAAATGTGGCGAGCTGGTATTTCCGCCCGACACTCCTTTGTACATCTCGCTAGTATATATACCGCTCCACTCCAATTCTGCAGGTGGAGTCGGTTAAATACCTAGGCGTTACTTAAGATCAAAGTTTGGACTGGCGACACCATATTAAGAATAATGTTATTAAAGGGGAACGTGCTCTGGGCCGCTTGACACGAGTTGGCAATAAAAAGTTTGGCATGCGTCGTGACACGTTACTGTTGCTCTATAAGGCTTATATGAGACCGATTCTGGAATTTGGTTGCGTCATGTTCTCTGGTAGCGCAAACTACAAGCTGCAGCCATTAGGTTTACTGGAAAAGCGTGCCCTACGGCTATGCTTCGGGCTCCAAAAATCAGCTTCAAACGCTGTCCTTTATATGGAAGCCCGTATCCCTGATCTCTTTAACCGCTTCCAACTTCTAACAGTGCGTACTTTCCTCAGGTCTTTTGACCCTGCCCCCGGCGTTAGTAGTCCCATTTTTCTATCCCAACCACACCTGTTTTTCACTAATCATCGGCCACGCTATCAGCTTCCGCAAGTTAGGTTCACGCAGAATCTGTTAGCCCCGCTTCAGGTTGATCTTATCTCCTTGCAACAAGTTGCAGATATGCAGTCTGACCCCGTCCTCTATTACGACCATATTTACCCGTCCCATGTGAAACATATGCCCGCAAATATCCTTAATGGTCTCCTTTCTGAACACCTACAGAATTTCCCTCTTCATACTGTTATCTCCACTGATGCCTCCGGCAGCTGTGACAAGGCGGCAGTTGGGATATATTCGCTGGACATGGCTTGGAGCTATTCCGTTCGTATCCCAGATTTTACTCCTATATTCTTCGCAGAGTTTCTGGCCATTGGTCTGGCTCTTCTCAAACTTCCTAGGCATATAGCACGGGTCTTATTCTTGCAGACTGCCTTTCAGTTCTAGTCTTTCTCCAAAATTCGGAAAAATCTTTACTGAATCGTTAGTTTAGGTTTTTTGTTCCGCGCAGTGTGTGAGATCCGCTTTGTCTGGGTACCTGGGCATTTGGGCGTCTATTTTAACGAGGTACGACTGATTTATTGGGTAGGTCAGCTCTCAGCGCTCCTGTAATCTATCCCGTCCCTCATCTCATTTTGTTAGAAACTTCACGTTTCCAGCGCTTCCAACATATTTCAGCCAACCTGAGTGATCTATTGCTCAATACCGTGGCTTTTAACCACTTAAAGTTCCCACGGAATATCCGGTGGTGTAAATCAATGCTTTGTGAGGTTTCAATGAGGCTTCTGCGATGCAGAATCCCTAACTTAAATTTGTATTTATGCAGAGGTGGGTTCGCTGCGACAAACCTTTGTGTATCATGTGGGCAAGTTGAAACAATGGATCATTTTCTCCTCTCTTGCCGGCGGTTCGCAGTTCAGAGAAAACAGTATTTGGAGGTCCCTCTTTCGAGGTTAGGACTCCCTCTGTCTCTTCCAGTTATTCTTTCGTTCGGTGCGAGCGCAAAGGGATTCCCGTTGAGCAGTGTCTACGGCTACCTTCATGTTTACATAAGTGCTACTGATCGATTACCTTGTTAGCTGCATACAAAATTTTTTCGCATGTCCAAAAATGCTCGATTCTATTCCTAGTAACTCATATTTTTTATTTGATTTGACTTTTCCAATTTTTATCTTGATTCAGTCTGCTCACGCCTATTTTCCCCGCGCAAATACCTCATTGAGATTATCTACTGAACCTTGGCCAATCCCCCTCCGTGGGTATGTGCCATGCTTACTAAGGAGAAGAAGAGGAGGAAGAAGCGTCGTCTCGCTGCACGAGATCGCCTGGTTTTGGACTGGCCGTCGGCGCTGCCCGCCGTTCTGCTCACCGTTTTGTGTCGCCCGCCGTGAACTCTTTCTCCTGATCTATTTGTGCACAAACTCCCTTTCAAAATGAATAAATCAGTGATAACTGAAGCAAACTCTATGAAACATGAGTTCCCAATGTACGCAGTTGTGTACACAGTGCCGTAAAGGGTTGATTGCAACTTTCTCATGCATTATTATTTTGTATCTTTTTTTTCGGAACATCAGCATAGCCACGCATACACAGATAATTTCACACAGAGGTGGGATTGGACATTGGTGACACTGACACAGTTAATCGTAAGGGAAGGCTCGAGTAGTGAGTAAAGTGAGGATAAACTGCTGTCCAGGACAGATGTAAGTGAAACTGGTGCGTTTTATTGACTAAACAAATCAGCTATAGTACAGTGGCAGAGAAAACTGCAATATGTAAGTGAAAATTAAGTGCACTGGAAGTAACGTTGCACGAAATTTGAGCCCCCTGTAATATTAGCTTGCTCTAAAAAAATAACTGCTTTGCTGCCAATTTTTTTGAAGCTCAAGCGAAATTTTGGAGGAAGTCAGCTGCAGAAAAGGCTTCCTTTCCGCAAAATATCACAACAAACAAATTTGTCTTTGATACATATGAAACTTTCGTGACTGCTACAGAACATGTGATGGCAATAACAACAGCGAGTTAATTGCTGCTGCCACATAGCAAAAGTGGTAAAAGCCTTCACACATCAGGGTCACAGAGGCTGATTTCTCCGGGAACAAGACTAGTTGCAACGTGTAAAAGAAGTGTGATGTGCAATACATTCGCAATAATACTGGCAACTGCACGAAGTGGAAAATCCAGTAGATTTCTGTGTTGGAACAAAAAACAGCAATGCGTCCATTGATGCCCCAGTCATACCAAAGGAATATAGGGAGAACAGATTGTCTGAGATTTTGGTCAGATTCGCCTATCAGCATTAGCAGCAGCCAAGAAGCAAAGTGCCAGCAACGAGGTTGGTAAAAGCGGGCCTTACACAGCGAAACAGATCGAACAAGCAGACAGCTGCCTTGTCTTTCATTCATACAAGCTTTACAGATACCAAACATGAGAGGGTTGCCTCACTTTTTCCTCAGAAGAAAACTAGTGGATTGCTATATCACTTCACGTAGCATGTAAAATCAAGAGTAAAAAACAGGCACAGATTCAAAGAAATGTCAGGGACCAAAGCCTGCTTTGCTCTGTGGGCACACACAAATGACACACTAGGGACCTCCTATCGGACGAACAGTCCGCCTTTTTCACGACGCGACTTCGCATGCGCCCATCCCCTGGCGGCGGTGTCGCCAAACATAATGGAAGGGTCGCTCCACTCGAGACCGGCCGTGGAAGTGTAAACAAACCGGCTTCCTACGCAGGGTGCGTTGCTGCAGCCGTCGGGCGTTCAGCGCGACGCATTTCGCGATACCTGCGAAATGTGTTGCATATGGCTGCAATGCCCAGTATGTAAAGGGAAGCAAACTCGGATTTTTTCGCTTTCCGAGCGCTTCCTGGGACAGCCTTCGACGCAAAGCGTGGATAAAAGCAGTTCGCTGGCTAGACGATCGTGGCCGCCCTTGGGCACCGTCAAGCACGTCAAGACTGTGCGGGAATCACTTTGTGACAGGTACGGACGAGGTACTGCGGTTAAATGCGTGTGCAGTCTATCACATAAGGGTTTATTCATGGCCAGGAAGGCCTCGAATGTCACCGCGGCATTTAGACTTCGTTCCGACACTTTTTGCTTTCTCAAGCAAGAAGGCCGAATGGGCAAGTGCTGTGAGCCGCTTTCAACGCGCGATGGAGCGGGCAACGAAAAAGAAGCTACGAGAGCACTCACGCATGCTGCTAAAATTTTGTCATAATCTCCTACGGAAATTTCCTTGTTTATGCTATATACTACACCCTGGCCAATCCACCCGTGTGGGTATGTGCCATGTATTAAGAGGCAGAAGAAGAAGAAGCTGCCTTATGCGTGTGTTCGAATCATATCCATGATGAAGACCTCTGCGTGGTATCGCCGGAATGGATCAATGTGCGCCTCGCGCTCGTCTTTATGGACGCGCATGCTTGTTTAACCTATGCATCGGTGTGCTGTGGGAAAATACAGTGAAATGCTTGCAGAGCTGCTTTGTTGCGAGTACGCTTGTGCTTTTATAGCTCGTGTAGCTATTCTGCAACGCTTGAACACAACGATTCCTTGTGGTAACTGTTGTCCCCAGTCGTTTTCTGTACTACGGCGTGCACGATGTACTATCCACCTTTCATGAATGGCAGGCATATACAATGGAAAACGCCAACCTTACTGATCGGGGATATTTCATTGAACATTATGTTCCGAATGTAACCTTCATCTCTGAAGCGGCGGCCCTTGCTCAGCTGGTGTTCGCATCGCATGTCGGATGATCAGAGATACTGAAGAGTTTGCTCTTCGGTGGGCGCTGCAGCCTGCCTCGGACTTCGCACCTAGCCATCAATCAATCCTAAATGTCCTCCAGGTACCAGGTGCTGCCCAGGACACGCCATCGTCGACAGATTCCAACAAAACGTGCTCCGGAGCGGCACTCAGTCCGGCCGGGCTGGGCGCGCAGTACCCTACCAGTGAGCTTCCATCGTTGTACGCGAGGTGGCAGCACAGGAAAAGGAAAAAGGCGGGTTGCCTACAAAATCAGACTGCACCCTGAGCAAGATGTGGTAAATGACTGCATACACATCCCTATGTTTTGCGCATGTAAAAAATTTCACTGAAGCAGTAATCACGTCATGGATCACGAACTTTTAACAGAAATCAAAGCAAACTGTGAAGTACTGGTTCAAAGCTGTGGTGGCAGGAAGGAGAAAAACGGTTTGGTGACTTCCTCTGTTTCACTGCACTGAAGCACCAAGTAAAATGCACATTTTGCATAAAGAGAGCACACAGCAATGCAGTACGTCAAGAACTGGCAACTCTTCAGTAGCGTTAAAGCATATGTTTAAACACACATTCGGCCTATTTACACATGGTAGAAGAAAAGTTTCTTGGACGTGACCTGTCGCGTGAAGAACCGCAGCACAGAGAAAAGCCTAGTCTACACATCAAACCCACCTGTCATTACACACTCCAGTGACAAACTAAAAGTAAAATTTTGTCCTGTTTAAAAACCAGCGCAAAAATCATAGTATTGAACAGCTTTCTTGCTGTGTACAGTCAAACTGGAAGCATAGAAAATGTTCACATATACTGATCATAGCATGACAACATCTGAAAGCTACGGCAGTGGGTTCTGCAGCTGATTGCGGATGCACGCAATGTGTCCCACAGTGCAAGTTGGGATCACCTTTGAAAAGAATCCTGTTTCATATGTACAGCACTTGATGCCTGTGAAGACATCCTATACAATCCTTCCAAAGATTTATCTGTGAAGGATGTTGAATCTTGCAGCAGCATTCCCAAGCACATGACTTCTTACGATAGGAGTGATGCATCAAAGATGCAATATATACACAGTCATCTGGAAGACAATGAACACAGTCTTTAGTGCATGAGCCTGAGTGCAACGCAAGTTTCACACACACAAGAGAAAAGAATTTCAAATATGTTACATTACAGGGCTGTAATTATCGAACTTAAGTTTCACGTATGGCTGTAAAAAATGCAAAAAAATCACTAGCACCCAAATAAATTGCTTTTGTAACAGTTATTTATTATTTGTCATCTATATCAACATAATGGAGGAAGTAAAACACAATTGTGAAAACAGCTTCACTGCGGCCTTACCCGACCAAATGCAAACCGTAGGCTCTAGGTTGTTGGTGGCAGATATACCAGACTTATGTGTATAAATAATTATTACATAATTATTTTTTCTTGTGATGCAGTGAAGGCAACTGCTAGAAGACACGTTGTAAGGGAAGGCCCTTAACTTTACCTGATAATATTTAACTGCATTAAAATCTCACTACACGAACGCTTTTGCAACTGCACTTATCAAAATACAGATGCCAAGGCATTGTGTTTGTGTGCAATGAAAGAAAACCATAGACATGCAGCAACCCCACGAGTCGCCCACACCCGCATATTGTAGTAATCTGAAAGCTCGTTTTATGTTTTGCTTTAGAGCCAAGACTATTTTGATATGCTATGTTTATTTTCACAAGTCTTCCTTGCTCAATAGGCTACAAATAAAAGTACCATGAGATTCATAGCTGTTTGGAAGTGATCATAAAAGGGCAGGAACATGAGGGACTTGTTATGAAACACCTGAAGAAAGCCACCAGCCATCAATATGAACATATTTCCATCCAGCCATCTGAAGAAAGGCCACAGTTATTGAAACCAAGGAAAGCATAACACATCTCCTAATGATTTAAATGGTTTCGATAGCTGCTGCTTTTCTTCAGATGGCTGTATGCAAATTTTTGTATTGGTATTAAGATCTCATTCCTTCATGCCTGCCACAGCTTAGTGAGCTCACCATTTTAAATATTTCTATGTGAAGCACAGATGAGAACGAAGAGGTCTTCAATGCGAATGACTCATGGATGAAGTCCACAGAGAGTTTCGTGTGCCAGAATCTTGAATGCACACCTGGAAACAACTTGCACAAAAGCCACAGATTTTTGTTTTGGTCACACATTTTACAAATTTTCCTTTTTTTCCTCCCGCATTCATTCTTACAGCTCTGCTGTGTTAATTGATGTTGTAAAACAGCCAAGAAAATTTCAGATTAAGTATATATGCGTTCTCACAAGTGTTTTTTTTTTGTTTATAAAGCACGTTACAGTTAAACACACGGAATACTGTCGATGTCATTTAAGCTTCTGTTCACACTGTTGACATCAAAAATCAAGAATTCGTGATACGCACGAGAAAGCTCTGCTTTTTTTCTCCATTTTGAGCCGTGTAGAAAAAGAGAAAAGAGGAGCAGCCCCGCCGCGGTGGCTCAGTGGTTAGGGCGCTCGCCTACTAATCCGGAGTTCCTGGGTTCGAACCCGACCGCGGCGGCTGCGTTTTTATGGAGGAAAAACGCTAAGGCGCCCGTGTGCTGTGCGATGTCAGTGCACGTTAAAGATCCCCAGGTGGTCGAAATTATTCCGGAGCCCTCCACCACGGCACCTCATTCTTCCTTTCTTCTTTCACTCCCTTCTTATCCCTTCCCTTACGGCGCAGTTCAGGCGTCCAACGATATATGAGACAGATACTCCGCCCCGCCGCGGTGGCTCAGTGGTTAGGGCGCTCGACTACTGATCCGGAGTTCCCGGGTTCAAACCCGACCGCGGCGGCTGCGTTTTTATGGAGGAAAAACGCTAAGGCGCCCGTGTGCTGTGCGATGTCAGTGCACATTAAAGATCCCCAGGTAGTCGAAATTATTCCGGAGCCCTCCACTACGGACCTATTTGTTCCTGTCTTCTTTCACTCCCTCCTATATCCCTTCCCTTACGGCGCGGTTCAGGTGTCCAAAGATATATGAGACAGATACTGCGCCATTTCCTTTCCTCAAAAAACCAGTTATTATTATTATTATACTGCGCCATTTCCTTTCCCCAAAAGCCAATTATTATTATTAATTAGCACAGTGCGGCCCCGCCGCGGTGGCTCAGAGGCTAGGGCGCTCGACTACTGATCCGGAGTTCCTGGGTTCGAACCCGACCGCGGCGGCTGCGTTTTTATGGAGGAAAAACGCTAAGGCGCCCGTGCGCTGTGCGATGTCAGTGCACGTTAAAGATCCCCAGGTGGTCGAAATTATTTCGGAGCCCTCCACTACGGCACCTCTTCTTCCTTTCTTCTTTCACTCCCTCCTTTATCCCTTCCCTTACGGCGCTGCAGTGTGACTGTGTGCTATGACAATCTGAGCGAAAAGGAGGATGTCTGGGGGTTTTGATGTGCACCACGGCCATACAGTTGAGCGACATGATAACGTACGAGCGCGGCATGCCAGCCTGAATACCGGCCGCCAGCGTCAGAAAAATGCGACAGTAATGTTTGTTCAAGTCCATACTAAGCCGTCGGATAGAGTATCGTTGGCCAATATCGAGTCGTTGGTAGAAGCGATAACAGGAATACAAACAAATGTCTCCCCACGGCGCCTTTAATTGCTGCTGCAACACCTCAGCGCTAGCCAGTTTCGAAGTGCACTCAGCTGCTGCATCGATGTGAAACCGGCTAGGCTTAGCGACGACTAGGGCAGCCAGGGGGTAGCGCGTAGTTCATTGCCCGGCGCGCCCGCGGGCGGCGTCGTTCCCGAAAGCTCTCCTCGCTCACTCCGGCTGGCTCACTGATTGGCTCAACAGCTTGCGACCTTCACTCGGAAGGCTGGAAAATCGAGAACCGACTGACTGGCGCGATACTTTATGCCCACGTTTGCAGTACTGGTGAACAACCTTTAACGCCCATATGCTTGGGTTATCGGCTGCGTTGCGGCGAGTCTTAGTTAAGATCGTCCGCGACGCCATCGTCACCGTCCGTGAAGCACAGGCTGAGAACTTCAATTCCAGTACGTGCCGAAACAGCTCGTATTTATCGTAACGATGCGAACTCGAAAACACGGCTGCTTCGATGCGCTAGTGGGCTCTTGCTTGTTAAACTACACGCGATCAGGATGCGGCGAGTGCTAGCCGCTGTTGCATATTAGCTAAAGTGAGACGCAAGTATCGACGTAGTTTCGTAACGCAGTTGATATCAAAGCAATCCGCTTGTACTGGTCACCGATTAAGCTGTTAAGTTTCATGATCTCCGGTGAGCGTGCCAGTGTCGCGCAAATTAATGCATCGCAGCTACTCTCCATCGTGCCAATTGCGTTCAACTTATCCACGATATTCGCCAGCTTGAGATACGGCGCTTTTCTTCGCTCTTTTTGTCGCAACTTAGTGATTTTATCTGGCGTCAAACGAAATTGCATTCTGTCAACACCGTCGCCTGCTCCATCGTCTGCTAGGGCATCCGGGTCACTTAAGGGGATCACAGGATCGCAGCTTCTACAAACGACATGCCAGAAAAAGTAACTGAAAGCGCTTTAGTATTCTTAAATGATCTAAAAATAATTTAAAATAAATGCAGCGTCTTTGTTGTGAAGATAATATAAATATTCATGGTTTAAAAAACAAATTTTTTGTCGGTTGAAATTTTTCACCGACACGAAAGCGCAGCCGTCGGCGCCATTGCAGCGCAACCGACGCGTCGTGTATTGTATTATTTGCCTCTTTGAGGCATTGCTTGAGTAATTGTACGGCGGAAACGTGTGAAGAACTCATTCAATAGGAAGGTGAGCAGGAGTGTGTTTTGGAAGCCAGCGACCAGGATTTCGGCCTGTCAACATTGGCAAGTTTCAACGGGTAAGCCGTGAACAAAGACAGTGCTGCGACGTCTTGTCATTTGTAAAGGGAACGAAGACTCCTGCGCCGTTTTACTAAGCCTGGATGAATCGCATGGCCGGTGAGTCCCGCTCTGCGTTTCTTTGCTAATGATCTGTATTCACACGCGCTATTTGTATGCGGCTATATAGGGATGTGAGTGGAGGCAGTCCGCCTGCGGTTGCCGCAGCTATAATGCGGCGCCAAAAAAGCAGGGCTTATATCCTGCATGGCAAGTGTTGTTCTCATTGTCTTTATGTGCATTTAGTACTCGCGTGCCGTGGTAAATAAAAATGTCACCAGATATCACAACAGAGTTACGCTTTCGCTTGCTAGCGCTTCGACACTCGGTGCAAAAGCATGGATTTGCACTGCGTAGAAGACGATGAGCGAGAAGTGCCGCGCGGCGGAGCGCTCGCGCTAGGCCAGCTGCGATCAGACACCGCACTATTTTGCTCAGGGTTAGTACTCATCGGATTAGTGCTTGTGCCTTAATGTGCGTCATACTAAATTCTGAGACATTGATCGCATGCGAAAGGCTAGTTCATATTCATCGCCTTTTCATTTGTAAACTTGTCTGTGCTTCCCCAGTGGAACAGGATTTGAGGCAGTGTTATGTCAAAGTTAGATCAATCTTGCGTCTCCTGAGCTGTAAACGTTGATGCTTCCTCTCCTGAGCACTGCGATCTGTCGGAGACGCAACTGCACAATTATTTAGGATTTCTACCTTTTTGCTATATCCAGTTCAGTTCAGTTCAGTTTATTACCTTAAGGACCCCCGTGGGGGTTACATAAGGGGTGGATTATACAAAAAAAAAATAAGTACAATGGTTGCCATGTGGGTTCAACATACAATATGATCTGTTAGTGCTTTGGAAAAGTTGGATGGGCAGGTGATAGCGGCGATGCTGTGGGAAAGGCCGTTCCAATCTAATGCTGCTCGGGGGAAGAAGGAGGCAGCGAACGTGGTCGTATGGGTCCGAGGCCGGGCAACTTGAAGAATGTGACCAGTGCGATGCGATATGCGAGCTGGTGATGTGATATAGCCAGCGTAACCGTGGGTGCTGTAAAAGAACTTATGAAACAGGTTTAGGCTGGCAATGCGGCGACGAATAACAAGGGTTGATAAGGCGGATTCTGCTTTTAAAGACGACACGCTGACTTGGTATGAATAGGTATTGTGGATGAATCTAGTGGCACGGTTCTGGACGGATTCGAGGGCATTTATGAGGTATATTTGATGTGGATTCCATATGGGGGATGCATATTCTAGTTTCGGTCTGATTAGCGATTGGTAGGCCAGGAGTTTAACTTGTTGGGGAGCGTGACGTAAGTGGCGTTTCAAAAAGCCTAGTGTTTTATTCGCGGATGATATTACATTAGAAATATGTGTGCGCCAAGATAAGTCATGAGATAGCGTGACTTCTAAGTACTTAAATGAGTTAACTGCTTCTATTGGGATTTGAGCTATATTGTACGAAAAAATAAATGGTTTAGTGCGACGGGTGAAGGATACAATCTTGCATTTCTGAGGGTTAAGTGTCATCATCCACAGGTCGCTCCATTTCTGAACGTTAGTTAGGTCAGTCTGGAGGGCTTCTTGGTGGGAAGAGTTATTAATAGTACGATAAATGACGCAATCATCTGCGAACATACGAATGTGACAGGATACGTGGAGGGGCAAGTCATTAATGTATATTAAGAATAATAACGGTCCGAGCACTGATCCTTGGGGGACGCCTGAGGTTACTGGAATGTAATCAGAAAATTCGTTATTAACTATGACTAATTGGGTTCGATTTGTTAAAAATTCCTTAATCCAGTTTAGAATGCTAGGGTGAATATTTAGGTAAGAGAGCCTAAGTAGTAATCTCTGGTGTGGTACTTTGTCAAAAGCTTTTGCGTAATCTAAAAAAATAGCATCAATCTGTTGGTTGCAGTCAAGGTTAGCATGTAAGTCATGAACAAATGTAGCCAGTTGTGTCTCACAGGAAAGGTTTTTACGGAAGCCATGTTGTGATGAATGAAAGAAATTGTTGGAATCGAGAAAGTTCATGACTTGAGAATAAATTACATGCTCCATGATTTTACAAGGAATGCTTGTTAGGGAAATGGGTCGATAATTTAAGGGCGAGTTTTTGTTACCGGACTTGAAGATTGGGACGACCTTTCCCACTTTCCAGTCATGCGGTATGTTACCTGAAGAGAGAGACTGAGAGTACAATAGTGAAAAGTAGGCCGCGGAAATGTGCTTAGTATTTTTCAGAAATTTCGAGTTAATTTCATCGATCCCGGCTGATGACGTTAGCTTGATGTTTTCGATACGAGATAATATACCATCTGCGAAGAAAGAAACTGGATCCATGGTTGACGCTGTGAAGGAACTTATGAAGGCGTTAGCAGGTAAATCACACTCTTTCGCAAAAACAGTTGAAAAGGCTCTATTGAAAATGTCAGCACATTCACAATCGCTGATGGTTTGACCCATATCGTTAGTAAGAACAATTGTACGTGTATCCTTCGGGTTTACTACGTGCCAGAATTTTTTAGGGTTGTGTATTAGCATTTTTGGCAAGTCAGAGTGGAAAAAGGTGTGTTTTGCGTTGCGGATAGCAGCAAGGTAATCAGCTTCGGCAGTGTAGTACTTTTCCCATGATGCTTGGCTTGGGTTCCGCTTTGCTGCCCGATAGTGACGCTTTTTCTTGTTTTCTAGGCGTTTCAGGGCCGTAGTAAACCACGGTTTTTGCTGGTTAGCACGGAAACTAGCTACCGGAATGTACTTGTTTGTTAGTTTGTGAACTTTGTCCCTGAAAATCGTCCAATTTTCGTTAAGAGACTTTGTGTGGAAATCGGTTTCATAAGTTGTAAAAAAAGCAGTTAGTTCATTTATTGCTTGAAAATCACCTTTTTCATAAAGACGAATTGTTTTCCTGGAAGCTTGACGAAGCATGGGTGATTGGGCACGGCAGCGCTACCAGGATGCGGTTCACCGACAATCCTTTCTTGCTTCTTGTGCAGCTTTTCTTGGCCCTGCTAGATCATGCCGGTGACAGAAGCATGCAGCTGCCTTCAAGAATGACTCACGGATCAGACACTGCCGACGTACGCCCACCAGACCAGCTACACGCGCCCACATGGGATCACCGATGGATTCTACAATCAGCGACCACATGCGCAGACCACTACATGCATCTGGGACAAGTGGCGACACCACCAGACTGGGCTATATATTGCCACCCCACGCGCGCGGCGGCCATTGGGCACGGCAGCGCTACCAGGATGCGGTTCACCGACAATCCTTTCTTGCTTCTTGTGCAGCTTTTCTTGGCCCTGCTAGATCATGCCGGTGACAGAAGCATGCAGCTGCCTTCAAGAATGACTCACGGATCAGACACTGCCGACGTACGCCCACCAGACCAGCTACACGCGCCCACATGGGATCACCGATGGATTCTACAATCAGCGACCACATGCGCAGACCACTACATGCATCTGGGACAAGTGGCGACACCACCAGACTGGGCTATATATTGCCACCCCACGCGCGCGGCGGCCATTGGGCACGGCAGCGCTACCAGGATGCGGTTCACCGACAATCCTTTCTTGCTTCTTGTGCAGCTTTTCTTGGCCCTGCTAGATCATGCCGGTGACAGAAGCATGCAGCTGCCTTCAAGAATGACTCACGGATCAGACACTGCCGACGTACGCCCACCAGACCAGCTACACGCGCCCACATGGGATCACCGATGGATTCTACAATCAGCGACCACATGCGCAGACCACTACATGCATCTGGGACAAGTGGCGACACCACCAGACTGGGCTATATATTGCCACCCCACGCGCGCGGCGGCCATTGGGCACGGCAGCGCTACCAGGATGCGGTTCACCGACAATCCTTTCTTGCTTCTTGTGCAGGTGAGAAAACGCTACGGCGTTTGTATTCGCTCTAACAACCCATTCTTGTTGGTGCTGCCGTGCCCGCGGCTGTTGTTTGATGTTACTGTAAGCTTGCGCAAACTGCTATTGTTGGGGGGTGATATCGAAGCCAATCCTGGACCGGACACAGCTCAGATACTTACGCAGCTTCAAGAAATTGCCTCTGACATAAAAGAAATAAAGGAGAAGCGGCTGGCGGACATAGACAATAAACTCGATGCTCTTGCTAGACTAGAGAAACAGGTCACTTCCTGCCAGGAGCAGGTCGCTCAGATGAGCGAAGTCATAGAACGGTTAGAGGAAAGAATAGACGACTTGGACAACCGAAGCAGAAGATGTAATTTAATTGTCTATGGCCTATCGGAGAGTGAGGAAGAGACCAAGGAAACACTCAGAGAAAGGGTAAATAAAGATATTGTCCAGGATAAACTAGATCTCGACGCAGTGGCCATCGAGCGTATCCACCGTTTGGGGCAGCCTGCTGGAAACAAAATTAGACCTGTTATTATGAAGCTTTTAGACTACAGAGAGAAAGAATCAATACTGAAACGAGGCTTCAAGCTTAAAAATTCCGATCTGTCCATTGGCGAAGATTTCTCGCGGAAAATTAGAGATATTCGGAAAAAGTTGTGGGACAGCGCGAAGCCTAACCGGGACAATGGCGACAAAGTGTCCCTTTCCTTTAATAAATTGTACATTAATGGTCAAGCATTTGTCTGGGACAGTGAAAACGCAGTGAAAGTGCCGTTTGGGAAAAAAAACGACAAAGCAACTACCCGAGAAAGCCAAAACGACAACGTCTCCAGCCCCCGAATGACGCGTCGAAGAGCAAATTCAAAAAAATAAAATTATTGAACATAAATGCCAGAAGTGTAGTGAATAAAGTAGAGCAACTCGAAATTGTCCTCATTGACCAAGATCCAGATATTGTGGCTGTCACAGAAACGTGGCTCTCGAGTGATATTGGTAGTCAAGAAATCTTCCCTCCGAACTACTCAGTGATACGTAAAGATAGGCTTTCCCAGGGTGGTGGCGTTGCGTTATTGATAAAGAACCACTTTTCCTTTATCCCTCTGCCGGACATCCCGGGAGCAGAGGCAGTGTTTTGCAAGATTCTATGTGATGGCGTCAGCATTGTCGTGGGATGTGTTTATCGGAGCCCCTCTTCCGGACATGATTGCTTGAGTGCTGTACACGATTATATGCAAGAGCACGTACGGAACTCTAGACTAATCATCATGGGCGATTTTAACCTTCCGGATATTGACTGGGGTACCTTGCACCATACTGATCCGGCCTCAGATGCACTCATTGATTTAATGCTGAATTTTAATCTATATCAAACAGTCTCCCGTCCAACTCGCATACTAGGCACAGCAAAAAGCATTCTCGATCTAATACTAGTAAGCGAGAACTTCCCAACACACCAGACTAAGCTTGACATAATCGACGGAATTTCTGATCACAGTATACCAGTCTGCGAGTTACCACTCAATATTCTAATAACAACCCGCTCCTCCCAATCGACAGTAAGTAATTTTAATAGAGCCGACGACGCTAGTATAACAACACATCTTGCACACGAGTTTCAGATGTTTACCGAAGCAGCATCTGAAGCAAGCTCAGATGTAAACTCCCTCTGGCTCCAGTTCAAGGAAATCATTTTTTTCTGTATATGCAGATATGTCCCCTCAAAAAACAAGCGCGTTAAAACAAAGAACCCGTGGATCACGCGAGAGGTCATTCATGCAAAACGCAAAGTGAAAAGGCTGCGTCGCTCTATTAAGTCCAAAGGTACTAACCCCGACAGAACACAAAAATTAGCCAGTGCAGTTGAAATTTTCAAGGATAAAATGATGAAATCAAAGGAATACTACTTTAGTGTTACGCTGCCTGACTTCCTTACTTATAGCCCACACAGGTTCTGGAACCACTTCCGCAATAGAAACACAGCAGGACACGAACAGACACCAGAGGAAAACAGTGCGAAGGCTAATTACTTTAATGACTTTTTTCAGTCCGTATTTACCACCGATAATGGCGTTATTCCCCAGATGGCAACCACCCGAACTTCAGATATCAGAGAAATAAACATAACTGATGACGGAATTTTCAATCTTCTCTTGAACATCGATACGAAGAAAGCCAGCGGGCCTGATAACATACCCAATGCATTTTTGAAAAGATACGCCGAATGGTGCAGCAAATATCTCGGCATAATATTCCGCAAATCACTTGCTGTGTCAAAACTACCGAATGACTGGAAGCTGGCGAAAATCATTCCGATCCATAAAGGAGGAGATATCAGTAGTGCATCAAACTTCAGGCCCATTTCACTGACTAGCACAGCATGTAAAGTTTTCGAACACATAATCTCAAAACATCTAACAGATTTTCTAGAGCATAATAAGTTGATATCACCTGACCAGCATGGTTTCCGCCGAGGGCTGTCGACTATCACTCAGTTAATCGAAGTCGTTCATGACTTGGCCCTCAGCATTGATACCTGCAGTCAAACTGATATATTACTACTAGATTTTTCCAAAGCGTTTGATTGCGTGTGCCATAACAAACTAATCGCAAAGCTGCAGTGCATGATCGGGCGGGGGGAAGTTCTGGGTTGGATCAAAGAGTTTTTATCTAACCGTTCTCATTTTGTAATCTTTCAAAATATGCCTTCTAAAATAACCGCGGTCACTTCGGGAGTTCCGCAAGGCTCCGTTCTTGGCCCACTTCTCTTCCTTATCTATATTAACGATATAACCACTCAGATTAAATGTAACATTAAGCTATTTGCAGACGACTGCATCATCTACAGGAAAATAGAAAGTCCGGAAGACCACATTGCGCTTTCCCAGTCACTTGACGCTGTGGTGGATTGGTGTGATAGATGGCAGATGACCGTCAATTCTAAAAAATCAGTGTGCATGACAGTAACCAGGAAAAAAGTATCCTCATCTTTCCCTTACAGCATTCACGGTACGCCACTCATGAAAGTCTCCCAGCATAAGTATCTTGGTGTTACACTAACCGCTGACTTTAGATGGGACGTACACATCGCTAATGTAACATCGGCAGCCTTACGAAAACTGTTTTTTTTGAGAAGATGCATCCGACTCGCACCAGCATCTACTAAACTCCTAGCATACAAAACTTTCATAAGACCTATTTTAGAGTACGCTCACACTGTTTGGTTTCCGCAAACAACCACTAACATAGCAAAACTAGAAAAAATACAAAGAAAGGCACTACGGTTCATCCATAACAAATATAAGCGTACTGACTCCCCATCGAACCTTGCAGCTATTTCAGGACTCCCGACGCTATCAATGAGAGCAAAGCACGCGCGTTTAAAATTTTTGTACCAACTGTTGCATAACGATTATAACATCAATGTGTCAAAATATATTTGCCCGTCCCAGACTCGACCGACACGACACAAACATGCGCTCACTCTAACTGATTATTCCTATCGCACAGATGCACTTAAACATTCATTTTTTCCTGTAGCCATCCGAGAATGGAACAAACTGGATGCCTCGATTACTCATGCGCCGACCTTAACAACGTTCGCTACAAGGCTCGAGGCCGGTATTGCCGCAGAGTAACGCTCTCAGTGATGCACATGGGCCTCTGGGTATTGATAATCCGTTTCACATCCGTTCTTTCTTGTCGTCTTAATCAGTGCATCACCCCTTGCGTAGTCATAGTTTGTTTTCCTGGGTTCAATTGTCCGCTATCCTTCAGTATTATTATTGTTTCCAACATATACTTATCTTGTCTTGAGCGCCAAGGTTTTTTTTTTTTTTTTCGCTTCTACGTGCATGTTGTTCACTGTTAGCCGTGTTTGATCACTTCATATGGTAACCTTGTCTGGAGCCGATTGTACATAGTTTGTCCTCAAGTAGGCAAATGAACCACTGTTCTACCAGATTTATCTTTGCATGTGTCCTTGCCGCATTTTGAAATTTCCTTGTGTTGTGTGATGTAGTTCTTGCCTCATTGTAACTGTTGTGTATGCCCACCTGCTAGGGCCCCGTAAAGGGGCCTGCAGTATTGAAAATAAAAAAACTGAAGGTAGCATGAATGACTTTATGATCACTTATTTCCCTTAGGTATGTAATACTTGTTGCGCTATCAGGGCTGTTGGTTAATATCAGATCTAGAGTGTTGGCGGAATTCTGCGCAATGCGCGTTGGCTCTAATATTAGCTGAGTAAGGTTGAAGTTCAGACAGTCATCGACAAAATTTTTTGCTTCTGAAGAATTTGTCATGGAGGTGTAGTTACGCCAGTCAATAGTGGGAAAATTGAAATCACCAAAAAGAACAATATCTGCGTTAGGATACGATGATGTCAGTTCACTCAGCACATTGTTTAGTTTGTAGGAAAAGTCCGGATCATTTTGCGGTGGCCTGTAACAGACTCCTACCAGCACAGTTCGGGGGGGCAGCGTGGCAGAGCAGCCATAGCAGTTCTAAGTTAGAATCTACATTGATTAAGGATGCTGAAAACTGCTGATGTACGGCTATGAACACGCCACCGCCACGGGCTCTTTCCCGGTCTTTACGGTAAACTTTAAAGTTGGGCAGCGCAGCTAAAATTTCGGTATCACTGATATTGCCTGTTAACCACGTTTCTGTAAGAATGAGAAGGGTGCTGTTGGTTGATAAGACAAGACTTGATACGATTTCCCGTTTCGGTAAAAAGCTTCGTATGTTAGTAAATACTGCAGATAAGGTAAGATTAGTTCGGGGGGTGTGCTGTCAGGGAGTTGCTTTAGAGCGAGCAGAGTGTGATTGCTATGGCACTTCTTTTACCGTTTCCGTCAAGTCGTCGAATATATACTGCTTGGGGCCTATGTACAGTGCTTTAAAGCGCAGTGCGTATTTATCAGATGTTTCTTTCGCGAAACGTACTAAATGTTTGCGTGCCTTACGGACAGAATGTGAAAAGTCTTCTCCTATGCTGTAGTCGGTGTCTTTTAGTTTCCGGGCGTTTTTTAGGATGGATTCTTTTGTCTTATGGAAAGTGAATTTAACGATAATGGGTCGACATCGTTCACTTGAGTGACGGCCAAGGCGATGTGCTCTTTCTATTTCTTTTGGGTCTATGGTGATGTCCAAATTTTCACTGCAAAGGCGGGTGACCAGTTCTTCAGACTCAGAGGACGTTTCCTTTGAGCTAGTATCAGGTAAGCCATAAAATAGCAGGTTGTTGCGGCGCGACCGGTTTTCGGCATCGTCTACTCTGGATTCGAGGTTACTGATTTGGCTCGCCGACGTGGCGGCATCAGTCTTAATGGATTCAACTTGTTTTAAGTGATGCGAGGTCCTGATAGTGGGTTTCTAATTCGGTAATGCGCTTACTTAATTCGGTGATCGATTTGTCTGTCGCTTCTAACCTGCTGCTGAGGTCTTTTACTTCGCTGATTAACGTGCTTTGGCCCGATGTTAGTTTCTGTAGTTCTGCAAGTATGGCGGCAGTGTCAGGACCAGGGTTAGTTTCTGTCACCGGATTGCATAAGCAACGAATGGACAACAGCAAAGCATTCAACGACAATACAAGTACAACACTGCGGGCTCGGCAGCTGAATTAAGAAGTAGTTGCTCGATTTCTTTGCAAAAAGAGAGTATGATTTTCTAACCTGCATGGCGAAGACAAGAGGGTTACTCGTCCGCGCAGAGGCACAGCTGCCGAGCCCACAAGGCGCCGCGGTCCACGGGCGATCTTTTATAGGTGGCGAAAAACATGATGTCTGCGGCGATTGTATTTCCCACGACGAACGGATGGTCCCAGAGCCAGGTGGTGGCGAAATCCAGGTAAACGTGACGTCAGCCGCTGTTACGGAATTGGTATCAGCTTCATGACTGCCGTAGTGATGACGATAACGTGGCCGCACGTCAACGCAGGCAGCAGCCAGAACAGGCAACAGCACATGTGTGAACACAGGAAGGAGCACCTGCATGGCGAAGACAAGAGGGTTACTCGTCCGCGCAGAGGCACAGCTGCCGAGCCCACAAGGCGCCGCGGTCCACGGGCGATCTTTTATGGACCTCCTGCATGTTTGTAAACAAACGAGGCGGCGCTGCAGTCGCTAGCGAGCTCGTGGTAGGCAAAAGGTCGGGGAGTGGCGTCGCGGATAGGTGTTGTGCGCAGGTTTTCAAGGCTTGTAGGCGCGTTTCCAGTTTCTGCGAATCATAGCAATGGTCGATGCTTCCAACTTAGTAATTTGTCGAAGTACACGAGCTCGCGTTGTCCACGTGCGGCCTATAAAGAGAAATAGTTTGCCACTGTGTATTGTATATATGGTTAGTAGTAAGCATGTAGAAAGCGTTCCTGCCGTTTATTTATGCGCTAGGCATTGAATAAAACAAGTTTTGACACTCTGCACTAGCCGGAATGATTTTACTTCGGGACAGTAGTGAGGGGAAGTGCTGGCGTTGTTTCGTCGGAGCAGACATGCGCTCATCGTCTGCTGACATACGTACGTGTCGCGCTGCGCGAAAAGTGGGGACAGCGTCGTGTCCCCGATCTCCTGTCTCGCTTAGCGCTGTTTTTAGCCGCATGACCACGCACCAGCCAGGCTGACTTGTCCTCTTGTTAAGCTGGTCGATTTGGTGAAAATTTTTGATTTCTAGAATTATTTTCTTTCCTAGCCCTGAAGTCTAGTTTCGTGACGAAAAATTATAGCAAAATATTGAGTACAAATTTATAAATTACGCTTTTTAGAACAGTGCACGGTCGTCAAAAATTGTGAGGTAATTTCTTTGATTTCAGTGCCGCATTTTGACCAAAGCGAAAGCGAAGATGCCATAAACGAGGGAATACACTTTAAGGTTCGTTTTCTTTTAACCTCCCTGCGTTTCCTTTTCATTCTCTCTCTCTCTTCTGACCTCTCACATTTTCTGCGACTGGATCACAGTGCACCTTCGTAATTCGCATGAAAATCAAATGATTCCATTTGTCGCAAACTATTCCTGAGACGTTGAGGAGCGTAATAAATCTCTCGATTTTTTTCCCTACACGTGCAGTATTGTGTTAGTTATTTTTTGTAAGAAACGTTTTCATGTAACTATGCATGCATAAGTACTGATCATATAGAAAAAGAACTAGTCGCGTCATCATACAGAACAGGGCTTTATGCACATGCTGGCATAAAAAAACTGCGCACTATCTACTCAATTATTTGAGACCTAGCTTGGGGGGACTTGACGACGGTGTTAAATTATAATTACCCAGAACTGCACCAGGTATAGCTATAAATAAAAGGAATGACTGAAACTAGCGTAGGAATTTCATATGTGCACCAAGTTTAGTTACATATCGCATGCATGAATAACGAAAACACTTTTCATGCCGCGTCCCCTCTCAATCTCGCCACGTGTCTGTTAGTAGCACGCCTGCGGCTGCTTCTTTCCAAACAAGCTTGTGATCATGTATTACCTCATGAAACATGACACATGCATGATGCAATGAAAAAGCATATGGCGTTTAGCACACTTAAGGTACGCTATTCTAAGCACACCAACGCGACCGCGTAAGATTGACACAACTTACCAGACTTCTTTCTACTCGAATGAAATAATTACGTCGTCATATCAAGAAACAGTTTCAAGTAACTATTAAATGTCACAAAACGCGCCATTTAACCATGGTGTGCTATTAACAAAAAAAAACGCATTCCTTGGGGGCGAGTGAACTGTCGGCGCCCCGTGCACTCCGGCTCAAGGTGATAAGTACGTGTGCAGCTACATATGTCTTTTTTTTACTTGAGCAATTGTCAGCCTACTATCCTGAAGTTCAGGTGAATGAAGGCAGTAACTTGCATGCTATTAAGTGCATTGAGTGGCAGTGCCTATCGACTCCCAGACTTCGCGCTTTACTACCGTGGCCCAATGCCTGTTAGCCAGTTTCCGAATGCGGCATTTATGCGCGAGAAACCTATCGAGGCTAATTTATTATTTTTTATGCTACTACCCGGATCCAGCAGTGACGCAGCTGGTCAATACATGCTGCTTCTGCAGTGCACAGGCTTGAAGCAGCCGCCGGTAGCTGCGGCAGCTGCGGTAGGCACGGGCAAGCGGAACCTGTTTTGCCTACCATGCGAAAGTCGCTGCTAACATCAGCGCCACCGCATCTTCGTGACGTCGCGGGGTGAAGGAGGCCCATAGGTGGCGAAAAACATGATGTCTGCGGCGATTGTATTTCCCACGACGAACGGATGGTACCAGAGCCAGGTGGTGGCGAAATCCAGGTAAACGTGACGTCAGCCGCTGTTACGGAATTGGTATCAGCTTCATGACTGCCGTAGTGATGACGATAACGTGGCCGCACGTCAACGCAGGCAGCAGCCAGAAGACCCTCGCTTTTGCGGCCCGCATTCAAGTCGTTCGTCATTGTCGATGTTTTTTTTTGTTACTTATTTTCGCTTTGTTATTTATTCTTGGTTGCGTGCCATCAGCTGTGGTGCCGGCAATTCTCCGAGCTCAGAACTCTTCCCAGGCACGGGATCCTACCCACAGACCTCCCTTCGCCGCACTCACGAGTGTTCTTTGGTATTTTTTTGTTTCTCTTGCCCTTACTTGCATTGCCAGTCGACAAATTTGTGCAGGTTTTAATTGTATGCAGATTTGTTAAATGCGCTAGCAATTTTTCTATGATGCTAAGCTGTGCTGTGAGATATCAAGCTTCTTGCTAGTGAAGGCATGCTTTTTTCCATTCTCTCTTCTCATTTAACCAAGGCAGACTGGTTGCAACTTTCAATTTAATACCTAGACATTGGTGCAAGGCAGCATGATAGGAAATAATGAAAACCTGCACATCCTATATTCAAATTAGTGTGCGGTATTTCAGCCAGCTCATCTTTCAGTGTGGTTATAACAGTCATTGTGACTCTTCTCAAAGAATGTATATGGGTGCATTACATAAAATCTGTTCATTTGTTTTGTCATGGGCTAGCTCATTGGTTTTTTATTTACTTATACTACGTCTAAGTATAGTTTTTAAAGTAGTAGACGATTTCCTCTCTTGTCATTCATGACATGGCTACAGCCACTGACAGCTGTTGCTCTGGATGCATTTGTTTGCAGTTGCCAGCGGCCAGCATCTATTGGGCCATGCGTGCTTCCTGCGTTCGGCTGTGTCATCCCTCCTGGTCTGTTCATGGTAGTTATTCTTTTTCAGTGATGCATATCTTAGCTGTCTATTTAGAAAATATTTTCAATATAGGCTTGCAGCTAGGTTTAGAAATGCATGAAACTCTACATGCACTTCACAGCAGTACCACAGCTTATAATTACCGGAACTGTAGACTTGTACAAAATATAGTCGTTGATGTTGCTCTTGACGCAGCTGCTGTTAACATAAACGTGCTTTGACATTGCACACCTCTTGCCTGGTATGCATATGTGTCCTCGAAAATGACCTATATGTTCATTTATCCCTTTAAAAACATTGTGCTCTACAATGATGGTTTACCAGTATTTCTGATACAGAGACCAAACTGCCAGTCAGTAATGTAACATTGCACGATGACACCAATTCTTGTATGGCATAGCATCCTTGCAATGCACTGGGCAAACACAGATTTATTGCTGGTTTATTGCCATAGCATATGGTTATACTGCACAGTTTGTACCTCTACTTTCTTAAAGCTGTATACTTGAAAAATTTAAAATTAGTTGAAGGAAAATTCAAGGAAATGTAACAGTAACTGTCTTACATTTTGGTGGACACTTGAACCGTGTTATAAGGGAGGGATATAGAAGGGAAGTAATGAAGAGCTGATGCCCATGTTAGATGCCCCTCTTTAGTTAAACATACCTCGCAATTAACACATTTGGTGCAAAACGAACATGGGACTTGCACGCTCACAAGCACCCTCATGTCAGTAAAACAAAGTGCCAATGTTGCTGTACTTTAGAGCTTTGCTGTTAAAAGCAGCAGCTGACTGCTGCTCAAAGTTGAGAGCAAAAATATGTCTACTTTTTCTCATGTGCAGTCTGCGGTGCTGGTGCCATTTGCAATGGTGATTGACATATAGTTGCATGATGCGCAGTCCGTTCCTGGAGTTAGTGATTTTGTCTGTCGTGTGAATGTGCTGTTAAAATTAGTGCAGAACAATGGTTCTCTAGTTCATTTTAGGTAACTGTGTCCTGTGCCACATGCTACCACCCTTTTTCCTCAAATTTCCGAATCTCATTTAGCCATCTGATTGCCACCCATTCATGCATTCACCTACTTTTGGAATCCTCCCAGTGTTTTAGTGTGGTATTGCTTATATCTTCTCTGCATTACACATGCATTGCACTTTCTCTTTTTTGATTTAGTCAAGATATCTCTGTTCCTGTTTCTTGCATAAGCATAAGAGACGACTCAAGTGCACCATCTGGGCTTGTGATGTAATGTGTAGGGCCCTTCGTTTTTGAGTAAAACTTGGTTTCTCCTTACTGTTGCACCAATAAAAATTCTTAAATATCAGGTTCAATGCAATTTCTGTGCAAATGTGCCTGTAAGAAAGTGTGGTTTGAAGGTGCACAAAGCCGAAGAACTGCTGGAGTGTAGTCGATGTCACATAATTCTTCTGACAGATTTTTTAAACAATTCTGGTTATTTTATTTTCCTTTCAATGTTTATTTTTGTCGGTTGCTTATAATTTTTGGATAAACTGAAAACTACATGTACTGACTGGTATTTCATTCCAATAATTATACCCATTAATATGAAGCTGTGTTGGAAGGTAGGTGTGCGATTAGTATGCATGCTTTGAATTTCAGTGATTGTTTCTGCAATGCAAAATGGAGGACAGGTCTCTGCTGTGCGAGTTTTTTGCAATGGAGTGAAAGTAGCTGGAGCAGCATTTGCTACTGTGTCACCCAGGCAAAAGTTCTCCCACAGACCACTGAGCTTCTGAATACCTATGGCTTAAAGCTCGAAGCTCTGGTTGCCCTTTCCGAGGTTTTCTGCATTAACGAGTGCAAGCCCAAGGGTTCAGAGCTAACAAGCATTTGAAACCATAAAGCTATACACAGTAGTGCTGGGGCCGTGCAGCAAGTCAGTGTGAATTAGGTCGCGATAAACGTGGTTTACTGTAGAAAGCTAGTGTGAAAAAATAGTTGTGCTCACAGAAACCGCTGTTTTTTTCTTAGTCGGTCATTGAAACAAAGAAATGCATGTAAAATTTGATATCTCACTGATCCCTCAATTTTTTTTCCAGCTAAAGACCAAGAGTTGCATGGAAGTTGTGCAAGCCACCAAGTTGCGTGTGATTTTTGCCAGGGACCTGGAGCAGGCTGGGAAATTAGTGGATGGCCAGTGGTATTCGCTCAGTAAGGCAAGCTTTTTCTGTAAGTACAGCTTTTGGCATGGCATTGCTTAGGGATGCATGCACTAATCTGACTACTCTACGCCCGCCCATGCTTCAAGAATAATGAAGTACATGAAAAAAATTGATTTCCAAAAAAAATTGCCACTTCTGTTGTTTTTTCAGGAAAGTATTTGCCATGTAAAGGGCTGTGAAAACCTTAAAACTTATTATGTGCTTGTTGTGGCTTTTTTTTTCAAATTTCTCCTTCCACGTCTATGTTGGCCTGACCTTGTAGCTTGTCTGCATGAGATCGGCTGCTACCTACAGTTCGCTTTTTTGTTGCTCCTTTATTGCCTGTCACAATCTTTACTTTGCGTGGCAGTGTCATGCAGTTTGGGAAGTAATCTGATCTTATTTCTGATTGGCCTGAAGTGCAAGCTTTTGCATGTGGGGCAGGTTTATGGTGTTCTTTTTGTTTGCTGTAACTGCAGTTTGGCCATGAGGGTTAGAGACTTAGTCCTTTTTTTATTTTGATGCAGTATCATATACTTCATGCATAAATTAATGAAGTAAGCACTATTGTTTGTAATAAATGAACATTCATTATAGCTGTGGCCAATATAAGTGCACTTGACTCTAAAATGGCTGTCTTCCGGCATTCAGTATTACATCTTAAATCCAGCCGGAAGACACAAAACAGGAGAAGAGATGAGCACAAGATGAGGCTGGTCTAACAACTGAAATTTTATTGAGGGAAAGTGGCAAAAGAAGGCCTGCAAAGAGATTTAAGCAAGCACGCAAAACCCCAAAGCAGTGAGAGGGCAAAAAACAATTGAAAGGCACTGACGTACTAGTAAACCATCTAAAAAACTAATTCCTTACAGTGAAGGTTCACCGACGGTTTAGCCAGGCACTTGTTTTCAGCCTTACTGATGTAGTAAGCCTCAACTATATCAGGACAGATTTAACACTTCCCTAAACCACTGATGTGCGTAGAAATCAGGCGTGCAAAGAGAAAGGTCGTCCTCCGATTGCATTCACGAGATTGAACGTGCAGTGTCAGGTGAAAATTCGCCTTCCTCTCTATACAGTGAAAGTGCTCTCAGCCAGGCGCACATTCAGATATCTGCTTGTCTGCCCATAGTAGTTTCAGCTACGAGGCAGTGGAATGCAAAAACCCGTTTACTTTTGCAAGTGGTGAACATTTTTTATCTGCCACTGTGCATAGTGGACGATTACCCGTAGTTGTATCAAGTCTAGTTTGACGAAGAAGCAAAGGGCTCCTACCTTACTTTTAGCGGTCAAGACAACAGCAACATCATACTTTGGTGCAACTTTCTTGGGATGGTGCGAAATGGCATGGAGGTAAGGTATAGAGCCCATCTTTTTGTGCTGCTCAAATACGTCAGCATCATGTGAATGGTGTTCCGTTCCCTCGAGAGAGTAAAAACACACTCTGACAGCTGCGTGAGATGGGCAAGTGGGAACCCAGGTGCCATTGGCTTGGAAACCTGCTCCGAAAATGCATTCTAAACACTGTGATGGCATGACTTCCATAAAGCGGTCGTGATGCATGCGATTGCCAACCTGTCCTTCACCAGCCTCGAGTGGTTCAACTCGTAGCTAAGAGGCTTCCTGATCTTGGGCTGTGGCGCCAACATATGTGGTCGTCCGCAAAGCGCAGGTCTAAGTCAAGAAGCTACAAACGGTTATGCTTAGTGAAATTCAGACATAAAAGATAGGAAGTACTTGCAACTGGGCTTGTTGGTGCATATTCGTGAAAGACATAAGAGCGCAAACTGGCAACACGGACGAGGAAGGGAATAGGACGAGCGCTACACTTTCAACAGGGTTTATTCAGGGAATAGCGTATATATAGCCTCTAACCTTATCCATGCTCTTAATCTCAATTTGACAAACATCTACCTTTCACAGATATGCCTCAAGAAACATTTCACTGTGCCGGATAATAACCGAGGTATCACTGATGCAATTGTCACCTCGTTTCTTGATATAAAAGGCTTCCACAAGCTCACGTTCGGTCTTATCTCGGCTTTTGAGTAGCACTTTGCATTCAGGCAGTCGGGGCTTGCAGACTATACGTTTCTCTTTCGAGCATGCTTGGCAGTGGTCTTGAAGATGGGCTCTTTTCTTATCCAATGAATTCTTGTGTTCAAGCAGGCGCTCATTAAGACACCGGCAATTGACCGCTCCTTGAGTGAAGCACTTGACACGGATTGTATAGTCCACGTTTTTAGATATGTAGACGATTACCTGGTCTTGTTGGCAGATAGCGATTTTAGTTTTGACGAAGCAGTAGCTGATGTTTTAGGTACGTTTGGTCGAAACAGCATGGGCCTCACCTTCACTCACGAACTGCCTAGCAGTAATAACCAATTACAGTTTTTAGACCTCACCCTAACCTTTCACTCTTCACATGTTTGCTGGCGATACTCTCCACGCGCCAAGAAAGATTTGTTGCCATTTCATTCAAACCATTCTAAGACCGTTAAGAGGGCTATCGCTTCCCAGTGCCTAGCGTCCGCACTAAACAAGTCCTGCCACCATGCCATGCACGCCAGCTTTGCATCTCAGGTGTCCAGGTTGCAGAATGCAGGCTTCCCGGCTCCCCTGGTTTTCTCCGTGACGCAGACCTTGCTGAAAAAGCTGAAGGGCAGCAATGAAAACAGACCTAAAGAAAAAAGGCTGGAAAGGCCGGAAGTTGTACCTTACGTACACCACACCTCATAATCTCAAGAAGGTGGCCAATAAGTACGGCGTCAACGTGGTTTTTTCAGCGCCGCGAAAACTAGCCGGAATGTGCTCATGTATTGGGAGAAAGGAAATGCAAGAGTGCGCCATCAGACACCGAACGCCACTTGTTGGCTGCAAGAAAGGAGTGGTGTACGTGTTCCCACTTACATGCGGGAAGGTGTACGTTGGACAGACCGGCCGGTGTTTTAATGAGCGCCTGTTTGAACACAAGAATTCATTGAATAAGAAAGGAGCCCATCTTCCAGACCACTGCCAAGCATGCTCGAAAGAGAAACGTATAGTCTGCAAGCCCCGACTGCCTGAATGCAAAGTGCTACTGAAAAGCCGAGATAAGACCAAACGTGAGCTCGTGGAAGCCTTTTATATCAAGAAACGAGGTGACAATTGCATCAGTGATACCTCGGTTATTATCCGGCACAGTGAAATGATGTTTCTTGAGGCATATCTGTGAAAGGTAGATGTTTGTCAAATTGAGATTAAGAGCATGGATAAGGTCAGAGGCTATATATACGCTCTTCCCTGAATAAACCCTGTTGAATGTGTAGCGCTAGTCCTGTTCCCTTCCTCGTCCGTGGTGCCAGTTTGCGCTCTTATGTCTTACACGGATAAAAGATAGGCTTTGACCACATGCCTAAAGATTTCTAAAACGTCTTGTGCAAACTTATCTGAGCCCTCCTTGTGCAAAAAAATTAGGTAGCTATTAACATAACGAAATGCTACTATGCCGAGGTCTTCCAAACAGGGCTTTGATGCGGTATCGACTCTGGACAGAAGAATGTCGCGGAGGAACAGTGCAACCTGGGACCCTCTGCATATGCCTGATTTCTGATGTAAATACCGCCTTGCCAACTCACAAAAGTGGAGTTCTGTGGAGATCTAGTTTCTTATGGACAGCAACCTGGGCAGGTGCTCTGCAGTGAGCATCGACATGGAGGGCCTGCACTATTCATTGTCGCCGATAGACCTCTGAGGCATGTGCAAACTGCATCAGGGTGAACAATGAGCATGCTTTTACAGATGATTGCATGATTTCGGTTGCTGGCTTTATGGGGCTGTTGTCCTTTTACTGCAAATCCGCATTTTTCAGTTGGCAGGGCGGTATTTACATGCAGGTCGTACCTTTGCTCAGCAACATTTTTTTGTCTGAAGTCGATAAGGCATTAGAGCCCTGTTTCGAAGACCTTGGCATAGTAGCATTTCGTTATGTTCATGGCTATCTAATTTTTCTGGACATAGAAGGCTCAGATAAGTTGGCACAAGATGCTTTAGGAGTCTGTAAGGCATGCGGTCAAGGCCTGTCTTTTACATTAGAATTGTCTAAGCAGAACCGTTAGCAGTTTCTTGTTGCAGACCTGCGCTTTGTGGACGAATATGTTTGTCGAGGCTACAGCTAAAGATAGGGGAAGACTCTTTTTAGCTACGAGTCGGACCACTCGTTGCTGGGGAAGGATGGTGAAGAGGTGTATTTGTCGCTGGTTAAGGTCAGTAAAGATGGAAACACTTGATGGGTTTGCAATCGTGTGCACAACATCAGCTTTACATAAGTCATGCCATCACTGCTGAGGACACATTCTTGTAGCAGGTTTCCAAGCATCTGGGTTCCCACTTGCCCATCTCAACAACCTGTCATAGTATGTTTTCACTCGCTCGAGGGTAAGGAGCACATACTCCGATGATGCTGATACACCTTACTTCCACAGTATTTCACAGTCTCAAGAAAGACGCGGGAAAGCGTAATGCTGCTGTTGTCTAACACCGAAGTGCAAGACAGGAGGCCTTTGCGCCACCATTAAAAAGGCTTGATAAAACTGGGTACTTGTCCACAATGGACAGTGTCACAAAAGAAGGTTCACCACTTGCAAAAGTAATAGAGTTTATTATGTTCCACTGCCTTATGGCTGCAACTAATATGGGCAGACAGGCAGATATCTGAATTTGCACCTGACTGAGCACTTTCACTCTATAGGGGGAAAGCAAATTCTAATCTGGCACTGGGTGCTCAATCTTGTGAATGCAAATCTGAGGATGACCTGTCTCTTTGCACGCCTAATTTCCACGACTCATCAGTGGTTTATGGAAGGGATAAATCTGTCGGTAGATAGTTGAGGCTTAGTACATCGGTAAGGCTAAGGACACATGTGGCTAAGCCATCGGTAAACCTTCACCGTCAGGAATTTGCTTTTTTAGGTGAATCGTTAGTATGCCAGTGACCTTTGATTGCACTTCGCCCTTTCACTGCTTTGGTTTATTGTGCGCTTGTATCTCTTCGCGGGTCTTCTTTTGCGGCTTTCCTTCAATGATGCCGCCACGGTGGCTCAATGGTTATGGCGCTCGGCTGCTGTCCCAAAAGACGCAGGTTCGATCCTGGCCGCGCCAGTCAAATTTAAATGGAGGCGAAATTTTTGAGGCCCGTGTACTGTGCATTGTCAGTGCACGCTAAAGAACCCCAGGTGGTCGAAATTTCTGGAGCCCTTCTCTACAGCATTCCTCATAGCCTGAGTCGCTTTGGGACGTTAAATGCTCACAAATCAAATATTCAAAATCTTCAATTAATTTTTTGTTAGTGCCGCCTCTTGAGCTCATGTCTTCTTGTGTGTTCTAGCTGGTTTTAAGGTGAGTCAGTACCAACTCGTCCAGTCATAAGCCTTGTTCAGTATTACAACATTTTGAATAAAGTGAGAAGTTTACTAGGCTATGTTGCCGGGGGTCGTGTCCGCAGCAGTTGTGGGCAACTCAGAAGAGATAGCGTCATAGATTGGTTGTGTAATTGGCAGAGGTTGATGTGAGGATGCTGCTCAAAAAGAAAATTTCATGATCGGATAATTATTTACAGCCAAAAATGTCCAAAAAATGGCTGGGCCAGAGAAAAAGTGCCGCGAAATTTGAAAACGCTGAAAGTAGGTGGAGCTACAGCGTAGTGCCAAGTTTGAAAAACTGGAAGTATGGACAAAGCCAAAGCTTGGCGCCAAGTTTGAATGAAAACTTGAAATGAGCAATCACGTGACCAGTAATAAGTGTCCTATACTTAACCAGGAGATAGGAAAAAATGATAAATTAGAGGCAATTAGGCAACTATTGAGAAGCGAACGGCAATGAACGGGTGATTAGACTGGGCGGGTATTCAGTGAGTGGGCAGGAACGATCCATGGAGGAAAATTTGAAAACTCGAAATCGTTGCTGGGATGAAATGAGGGTAAAATAAGAGTTAATTGATAACCAATCAAGTCAACGAGAAAACAACCATGGCGCCAAATTTGAAAGGCGACCAGTGTCGAGGAGGCGTCAGCGCTTTCACATTTTTTTTTGCGCAGGTAGCAGCGGTGATCTCTATTTCTTTTTTTCAGCCAAGACAAAAACCATTTTTCTTGGCTCATGGGCGATGTATCTAGGAACCTGTGGCCAGGACAATGCTGGACAGCATGCATCAGCAAGCTCGAAAAAAAGCACGAAACAGTAAATAAAAAGTGATAATTGTCATTTCAATTCTAGTGGTTTTGTGCTCGAATTACTCTGGAATGCACAAAGCTTGTGTTAATTGACAGGCGACCATTAACAAGCTGTGCATTTTTGTGCATTGCCTACTCCAGAACACAAAACCTGTGTTAATTGGCAGGTGACACAGTAACGACTGTTACACAGTGTACGAGCACTACACAAGGCACACTACAGAAGACAAGACAGACTACAGAAGAGAAGACAGACTACAGAAGACAAGACAGACTACAGAAGACAAGACAGACTACAAAAGAGAGGACAAACTACAGAAGACAGACTATAAAAGACAAGACAGACTACAGAAGACAGGACTACAAAAGACAAGACAGACTACAGAAGACACAGACTACACAAGACATGCCCAAAATACGACAAGACTACAGACTACAGAAATTTTCTGTCTTAGAATCCTGTAGTGCGTTTTGACTGGGAAGGACACGCTGCATGATATGATCCCGTCACTATAGTTGTTTGAAAGTACACAGATGTACGATCGGTTAGCAAAAGACAAATAACGTAAATTTGACTGCGGCACAATGAAACACGTAAAAAACTAAAAAAGGACACGCTGCATGATATGATCCCGTCACTATAGTTGTTTGAAAGTACACAGATGTACGATTGGTTAGCAAAAGACAAATAACGTAAATTTGACTGCGGCACAATGAAACACGTATAAAACTAAAAAAACCAACCCACTAATTTCCGGCAAATGTTATCACGACTGCGTCTTTCAAAAGCGCTGATGAATTTCTGTGCTAGGACAGGCTTAGTTAGCCTTATTTCTGGGCGCTGTACAAAGTGACATTGAAAGGCACGCACTAAAGGTGCTACTGTTCCCTAGTCAAAGGTGATTCGGCCAAGTCCGGGAAATCAGCGTCGAAGGCGCAGCAGTGTCTGCATTGGTGGAAGGAAGGCAATTTTCAATTCTTAGAAAATAAGAATGGTTGGCCGGGGCGCACACGTGCATGTGCATGGAAGAAGACAGCTATATTCCTTCCCCAAGCACACGACAGAAGTGGAAACGTATTTGTATTCCATACGTGAAAAGCGTGACCGAGACGCTTGCTCGCATTCTCGGTAAAGGGGTGCTAACAAAGCACAAACCCACTACCACCATCGGACGCCTTCTCCCTGGCCCGAAAGGCCGTCACCCAAAAGAAAAGGCCCAAGGGGCTGTATACAAAATCTCCTGCTCGGTCTGCCCGGCCTCGTACGTAGGGGAAACTGAGAACAAAGCGGACTTCCGACAAATGAACCGTCAGCGCAGCGCTGCGGCCGAAAACTGCGAGGCATGCGACCATCGAATTGACTTTGACGGTACTATTGTACTATAAACCGAAGCTAACCCGCGCAGGAGGCTTCTACGTGAGTCGTGGCATATCCAACAGACACGGAAGAATGTTAATCGCTCCCTGGGGACACTTCCCTCTTCTTTCATGCATGGTTTGCGGCCACTGACCCGGAAGTCTTCAACACGAGGGCTTAAAAAGGCAAGCTGCGCCTCAGCCGTAGTCACACCATGGAGAAGGGACCGAGCCGGTCCCGAAACATCGCGTTTTTCAAAAATTCACCTGGTTGGCGTCAGTCATCTTTCTACTAAATTATACTAAAGTGTTGAAGTTTACAGCCGCGCTATTGTGGCAGACAGGTGAGACTCCATCGCTTTGTTCCCCTACGCTGACTGCTTCCCCGAGCTGACTTCTCGGAGAGGCAGGAAGCGTTCGCGCTGGCTGAACAAAAGCTCCCTCATTCCCGTGGATGGTTGGCACCTCCGCCACCCCCCCCCCCCTCCCATCGTCCTAGCTCTAACCGTAATGACGCTGTTTGTGAGGTGTGAACATTGTACCCTCGAGAGGGCTGGAATTCTTGCTCTCTTAATTCCGCACAGTGCAAGAAGAAAGGCTGCAACGCATAACGAGGCGCCTTTAAACGGGAGAACAGAGGTGGTGGAGGAGTGTTTCCGAACGCTCCGTGGGGAAAGCAGTTTTGCTCATTTTTAGCATACCGTAGACGTACTACCGGAAACGTATACCGGTCAACCGGACCTCTCCTGCACATGCCCAGTGGCATTAGACGTTTTTAGCATACCGGAGACGTATACCGGTTTGCCAGACCTCTCTTGCGCACGCGCAGTGGCTCCCCCCTCACCCCAACAACGCCACTGCGCATGCGTAGGAGGGGTTCCGTTAAACCGGCATACGTCTCCAGTAGTACGTCTCCGGTATGCTAAAAACGTCTATTGTTGGGGTGAGGGGGAGCCACTGCGCGTGCACAGGTTTCCCGGAAAGCACATGTGCGCTCGGAACCGCGCTGAGCATTGTGCGAACAAGGATACAGACTTGATATCTTGTTAGGTGAGGATTTCTGCTAGAAAATAAGATGTTTTCGCAGAAATGAAGAAAAGTATTGGCGGTTCACGAGTGGTTACACAGGTTGACCCATTCCCACGTGCAGGTGTGTAACGGAGCGGCTTCCTGGCTAACAAAACTAGGAAGTGTGTTGCCGTGCATATCCGCCATCACTCCCCATACCCATTGCCCTTGTCTCCAGCACACTTTAAATACGGCAGGACCAGGCTGTCTCGCTACTGTCTGTCATCAGCTGCATCTGGTTGGCCAGCTCCCTGCGTCCATTGACTTTCTTCTGCTGAATTTTTGATGTATCAGCTGGTCGAGAGAGTCATTTCCAAAACGGTAACAAGCTTCCCAAGCCATTTCTGTAAGCACGTAGGTCCATGTTGTGTTTTGTATTTGTTTGCGGGTCCTGAATACACAATTCAGGGCGGTCTGTAGAGCTTGTTGGTAACTTTTTTTAATTCCTGCAGCATGACAAGCGTAAAGCTTACATGCGTGTGAAATCACGGTGGATTTGGTTTCTAATACGAAAACTTATGCATAGTTTGTGGGGAAGGATTGTCACGGAAATTCAGTGTGCGGCCCTCGTTTCGCTTAAAGAATAATTAAGAGGCTTAGCAGAATTCGAGACTACAACCTCTAGGTTGCAAACCAAACGCGCTCGACTAGGCCACAAGCACGCTTACATGACCTGGGAACAAGAAGAAACAAAGGACGCGTCTTCGTTTGGAGCTATCCACGAGGGCCACGATTAAAAATTAATTCTTTCCCATTTCATGATTTCGCAAGCAGTCTTCAGTGCCCTCAAAACTTTTTCCTTTTTTTTCTGACATTGCGAAATTGCGAATTTGTAAAGATAATACTTGTACATAGTTCCTGTCCTCTCTCCCTCTTTTCTATATTTATTTCATTTCTCCAATCTGCCTGATATCCCTTTATTTCCGCTGACACAGCTCAGGTGCTCGCAGTAGGAAAAATCTTTCCCTTCCTTTTTATTATTTGGAGAAAACCACTACATAGAAATGCTGCCCATCGCAGTTAGCGTTCAACTTTGCACATGCGAAACGTGACACGCCGCGAGTTCAATCCCGGACACGGCGGTAGAATTTCGATGGAGGCGAAATGCTAGAGACCCGTGTACTATGCACAGCAAAGAACCCCAGGTGGTCGAAATTTCCGAAGCCATTCACTACGGCGTCTCTCATAGCCTAAGTCGCTTTGGAACGTTAAATCCCCATGAAACAACAACGACCATAAGAATAAAATGCAAGCAACGACCAGTCGTTCATGGTTATAGCGTACAAACAGCTTACGGCCATTGATTACATGGTGCTAATTGCGGTTTGCGTAGTGCTCTCATATTATATCAGGTAAAATTACATCATTGGGCCAGACAAATTCAGAAGGTGGAGACGTCGGAGCAAATGTATTATTAATTCCCGAAGGTTATGCAAGGCACTGCAGATAATTTATCGAAGGTTTAAGAGATAACATGCAAAGGTCCGACTAATTCAGAAATCTAGCAGGAGCCTTCTGCTGGTCATAATATTTCTGAAGTGCGTAATTAACAAGTAGCGCTATCTCTTTTGTTATTCATAATTTTAGGTCAACATTTTCCGCATAAATGTAGACCACGTGAGGACTATTTGCATATGTACATATGCCAATGTTACCGGATAGATTGTCATTCACGAGTAGACATGATGCTAAGCATGTAAGGCGAGCGAATTAAAGAGGTCCCTTTATTTGAGTAACTAACAGGAATCGCTCGTGGGCGATGTAAAACGGTATAGCATACCTATTGACAGAAGAGTGAAGCGGCAATAATTTGACACATAAAAAAAAAAACCTGCGGCTCGTTCGCTTTCCCATCTCGACGAATAAAAATAAGCGCACAACAATATGTTTGGATAGAACAGATGACAACCTAAACCTTGCAAGTGCCGAATATTTGCAGAGCGCGCGCTTGTTTCCTAAAGCTTTCCTAAAATTAGCTGAGCGATTCTGTATACCGGGTGTTACTGGGGAGACATTTTCAAAAATATTCTTTTGGCGTTAAAATATGGTTTTTGCGGCACAGTAATACCAGTGTTGGGCACCAGAAAACCGGTGAATTGTTTTATGTATTTAGATGGTTAACTATATTTTAATTAACTTTTAACGAGTGCAATTTAGCGCTTAGTTGTAATTATAGAATTGTAGCGGGTAGTCAGCAATAGCCATATAAGTTTTTAGAATTTCGAAAACGTGGTTACCTTTGGCGCTCTGGTTCGACAGAATTTGGCTTTTTTTGCTGCGTTTTTATGGAGGAAAAACGCTAAGGCGCCCGTGTGCTGTGCGATGTCAGTGCACGTTAAAGATCCCCAGGTGGTCGAAATTATTCCGGAGCCCTCCACTATGGCACCTCTTTTTTCCTTTCTTCTTTCACTCCCTCCTATATCCGTTCCCTTACGGCGCGGTTCAGGTGTCCAACGATACATGACACATACTGCGCCATTTCCTTTCCCCAAAAAGCCAATTGTTATTGACTAGTTACGTGCACTGGAAAGGTTTCCTTGCCTACATGCTTTCGAAAGCGCATGCATTTTGGCGCTAACTGGTTCTTGAAAATTGGTTTTTGAGGAAAGGAAATGACGCTGTAACTGTCTCGCCTATCTCGGCGGACATCATCTTCCCATACAGATATGACAGCATCTGCCCCTGGTGTGGCGGAATTCTAGCAACATATCATGTAACATGGGGCTGCTCCGGTCCCAAGCCCCCCGAACTAGACAAACATCACTCTGAGTAACAGTGGGAGTCTGCACTGCTCAGCTGTGACTTGGCGACGTAGCGAAAGCTGATATCCCAAGCAAGAGCAACTGCGGTGGACAGTGGGGTCCTGAAATAAGGACTCCACGCAAAATCTGTATTTTCGCCTCTCTATCCTACCTTTTTGGAATAAATGTTTTCTACTACTACCCGAACCCCACCGTAAGGGAAGAGAAGAAGGAGGGAGAGAAAGAAGAAAGGAACAAAGAGGTGCCGTTGTGGAGGGCTCCAGAATAATTTCGACTAACTAGGGATCTTCAAAGTGCACTGATATTGCGCAGCACATGGATGCCTTTTGCTTTTCGCCTACATAGAAGCGCAGCCCCTGCGATTGAGTGCCAACCCGGGTACTCCGACTCAGTAGACGAGCACCTTGAACACTGAGCCATCGCACGATGTATCCAAATTTTGTCGAGCCACTGCGATGAGGGAGGGTAATCGCGTTTTCGAAATTCTAAAAACTGATACGGATATTAGTAACCACCAGCTACCTATCTCTAATTGTAACTAGGTGCCTATCTAATAGTTAAAAAGTTAATATCAGAATTAGTAAACCAGCTTCCTATTGGTTTACTACCGGTTAACTACTGGGTAACTACAGGTTAACTACAGTTTGCGGACACCGGCTCACCGGTGTCCGCGAACACGTATACTATGCCGCAAAATCCATATTTTAAAAGCGAAAGCTTTAAGTCGTTGGCGCAGCGGAGGCCGAGGAAATTGCCGTCGCGCTGGCAGCAGCAGAAGGCTATAGGACCGGCCGCCCTCTAAATATTCTAACAGATTCGAAATAAACGTGCAAAAACTGCACGAAGGGCAGAATTAGCAAAACGGCCCTCAGGATACTCAGAGGGGTAGCCCCTACCGAGTTAAACAAACCCAGACACAATCTGATTTGGATCCCAGGCCACGCGGGGGTAGAGGGAAACGAAAGGGCAGACAGCCTAGCTCGAGGCGAAGCAATCCGAGCAGGACAGTCTAACGCCCCGGAGTTCCATCTGCAAGCCTGCGAGGGGGGATACGCAGAACTTTTAAACTTATAAGGGGGTATCAGAATCAAATATCCACCACCACACAAAGCTCTGACAAAGGAGGAGGCCACCATCTGGCGTAGACTACAGACAAACACCTTCTCCAACCTACACATACTCAACAAAATGTTCCCATCACAATACAGGGCCACCTGCCCGTGGTGCGGAGCCACACCCACATTTTATCACATTACTTGGGAGTGCGAACGCAACAAAGCATTCCACAAACACGAACACCCGAGTGCGGAGCAATGGGAGAGCCGTCTCACCAGCAGCGAGCTCACGGCCCGACGGGCCTTAGTGAGGCACGCGGGCGATGCAGCATGGCTCAGTGGAGCCCTGGAATAGGGGCCCACCCATGCTGAAGAGAAGACTCCGATCGCCAGCGCCAAGAACGAAGACGACGGAGCTTTCGAATCCGCGAATCTCTTGAATGGATCAATAAGTTTTCACTCACTCACTCCTACTTTCGTCGGAGCGATTTCAACGTCGTCTCATGTTTGACCTTCAACGTCCTTGCAGCGCCGCTGCCATAGCAACCCATCACGTGACTTCGCTGCGGCGCCAAGCCTAGTCTTCACCGTCTCTGCGCAGGGGCTCCTCGCGGCTGCTGCCTGACCACGTGATCTAGCCGAGCCTCAGCTGGATAAAAAAAATAGCTGTGGTTCAACTACTTCTGAACCTTGTCAGAGAGCGACAGCTCTGGTGTATCGTGCAAGTAGACGCGGCTTAGCGTCTGTACCGTTGAGTGCGTTCCGTCTACTGGATAGGCAGCGTGCCCACCCTGCCACCCTGGCAAGTGGCAGTTGAATTAATGGTTGATCGCGAGGGGTTGGTCAGGCTGCAGCGCCGCGCGTCTGCCACAACGTTGTCAGCGCTAATGCATGCATACCACATCACTCTCTCTCACTACCGCCACGTACCTCAAAGCGCGATTGAGGCGTCCTCTGACCCAGATGGCCAGTTATACGCGCCCTTCCTTTCCACAAAATCACCGGAGTCTAGAACGTTGTCAGCGCCAACACCAATGAACACAATGAACGCCCACAGCTTTCGCTTTGTTAGCTGAGCTAATCCAGAGCCCAATTTTTTAACCCAGAAAGCCTATGGTACGTGTTACTGCTGTTATCTGTATAAGAGAGCCCAGGAAAATGCAAAACTTTTTGTTTTGCATTTTTGGAACGTTTAGCCATATCTTGTGTGATGTGCATATATACGTGCAGTAGTTTTTGACAGATGACCCCTCAAAGTAGGACACGCGTGTACGCCGCGTTAACCCCACCCCACCTTTTTTCTTTCTTGCACCCCAGTGAAGGAACAGACTAGGGGAGCCGCACAGTCAGCCCGCCTTGAACACGCTGGGTGAAAAAAAGAGAAAAAGAAACAAACGCAGAGATTTTCTCATTAGCATAATTTGGCCATCTTGCGGCCGTCCCAAATTATGCCGACCGGCATTTTTCAGCAATGGGAGCATTTCCTTTGCGTCTCTAAACTTCATTTTGAAATCACTTCATAATGCTTGCGCATCACGTGATCACGTAACAATGCTGACAGCCAATCAGATTTCAAGAATTGGTCCTCAGTATGCACGACGCCTCCAAAACTTGTTTTAGGCCTGCGCGTCACGTGTCTTGACGTCATGACGGGCCATAGGAGGCTGCCGCGCCGCTTCGAACGTGTTTTCTACAAAGAAAATCTGTATGCTGTGTCGAAAGCTTGTGTGTCGGTTAATGAAGTCTTCTAGCTGGTGCGTCGGTTGATGAAGTCTTCCTAGGATTAATTATTTTTATTAGCACTGCTGCTTCGCCTGTTGCAAGCGCTGGGCTTAGTGAGGAAACATGCTTTAATTCCGGTAGGGCGTCGCCTCATACGTTTGGTGGCATGAGTATATTTACATGTATACAAGGATAAGCACTCAATAAAGGCCGAGTTTGGGCGAGTTGGTTTACCATGCTGAACGTAAAAGCGCAAAAAACAAGGACGTAGAATAAGACACACAACACGAGCGCTCGTGTTGTGTGTCTTATTCTACGTCCTTGTTTTTTGCGCTTTTACGTTCAGCAAGGATAAGCACAGCAGAGAGATGAACACTATTTATTTATTTATTTACAGATACCTTACAGGCCTCCGGAGAAGCATTGTGTAAGGGGGGTCGAATACAGAAGTTTGTGCAAAATAGGTTAGAAATCAGAAAAACATCGTAAAGTACAGCAAAAACACATAAAACAGGTGAGTTCAGATACGATATCGCAATTCACAAAAAGAGATAACAGTTAAACACAACTATGCGTCATGAACCAAAAATAGGGAAAATGCACAAAAAGTTATACAAAAGCAAAATAGTATATTAGGCATACATGAGAAGAGCTGCGCATCAACAGAACAAAAGGGGCAATAGTCTCAAGCAGCACTACGAACATAAGCAACACTTAAGCACTTAAGCAACTTCGAGGTCATTGTCTTTAATTTTCGAGCTTTCGCGTCGACTTTTGCAACAGCAGCCGCGTCATTGCGCTGCCTGCAGTAGTTGCTTAATATTATATTTTAGAAGAGCGAGTTGACGGGCTAGTTGGTATTGCATGGTGAAGGAACAGCGCTAAGTACGGGACAGGAGACAAACAACAGCGCCCGCGTTGGTGCTTCCATGTTTGTCTCCTGTCCTGTACTTATCGCTGTTCCTTCACTACATTATATTTGTTGAGCACTAGGCAATCATACTAATTACCAAACCTGGTGTTACCGAACTGTGGCAGCCATTCAATTACCAGTTGTCTGACAACATTCCTACCGCCGGTTTTGGTGTTGCGGAAACGTGGCATTCTCTGGTTGTAATAGCTTTTTTACAATTACCTCGGTGTGCATCCCGACAGTGACGACACATGCACTTGGGAATATCAGCCAGCCTCGATTCAAGCTAGATACCAAAAAGTGAACATCGGCATCATCATTTTCTGTGTCGCAGTACACAACAAGCCTGCTCTCGGCAGAAACCGCACTTCAGGGCTTGCATTACAGAATAAGCACAAAAACCACCTACATAGTTAAACACAGGTGTGCGTGAACTCACTGTCCAGATCTTCTGAAACCACAGCAGTTTCGAAGGAATGTGCAGCGCTTGACACACAAACAACACTATAAAAAAATAACAATAAACATTCCCCCATGCATGCACCTTGGTTTCGGTGACTGTTGGCTCCCTTTATAGGTTTGTCAAAACGAGTCCCTCATTTCCTTTACCTTGTCTGCTAATCGCTTAACGAGGGTCTCGGTTCTGGCAGTCTTCATGCCATAGCTGGGCAGAATGGTGGGCCTGTTGGTATGGCATGTTAAAGAAGAAAATACCAGCCAAAAAAAGACGAACACACCAGGAGGGAACAACACAAGACAACGACTGGACTAACAACTGAATTCTTTATTGAGTACAGACCGCCGGGTAATCTCAACGCATGAGCCAAGGCAGGACAGCCGCTCAAGCATACTTATTCAAATAATCAAGTTCTTTCATCGTCAGCGCTATCGATGGTGAACTGACGCAAGCATCGCCATGTTTTGCTATTTGAAAGGCCTCAAAGATTTCGCGGCCCTTCCGTGTTTTCCCATAGCCCAGAATGGTGACTTCAGAGAAACGTGGGGAACACTTGCCAGGACATCTACTACAGTGCCAAGCAAGATTGCAATCTTCACCAGCGCCAACATTTGTTTTGTGCTGGCGCATCATCTCGTTCACACAGTCACCCGTCTGACCTATGTAATATTTTCCACAGTCAGCGGAATCTTATAAATCACTTCAGTCTGGCACTTTACGTACATGGTTCTATGTTTGGTCATGCAACGCTTCTTGTTTCCGCCAGGCATAATTCGTGCACAAAGTCCTGAAAGCTTGACGGGGGCCGAAAAAAAGCAAATTGACCCCTTGGCGCTCGGCGACATTCTTAACATTGTGCGACACTTTGTGCAAATAAAGCCTGGACTCCATATACGCGAAAACTCACGCGAACGCGAAGGCGACGGCGGCAAGCGACGAGCGACGCCGTCGCGCGAAGCAAAATGCATGTGTCGCTTGCCGTGTCGCTCGGATCTGCACCCACAGAAAATTTCGCTCGTCGCCCGGAAGTCCCCCACGCGACTGGCCAATCAGAGCCCCCTCCCCGCCCCCCCCCCCCCCTAAAGCCGTTTCCGGTTTGTCTACGGTTTCTCACGGGTACAGTACATCTCACGAAACCCACCCGTCGTCTTGGTCATCGCCACCGCCGATAAAATATTTGGTTTTGTAGCTGAGAGGCAGACCCGCATGATTTAAATAATTAAAACGATCTACTCGTTGAGTGCGGAGGGCTAACAGCATTTGGAGCAGGCTACGCGAGCGGGTGTACAGCAGGGAGAGATGCGTGTCGAGCCGCGGGTACTGGCGCTCGATCCACCGTGCCGCTGCGCTCCAACTGTGCAGAAACACTCTCGGCGCGCATTCTTACTGGTAAATTATAGTTTGTTCACTTACAATCAAACTGCGGTGACAGTTTATGGGAGTGTTTTTACTCAGCCGGAGTGCACAGGCACAGAAAGAAAGCACACCTCCCCCGTGAACCCGTGATGTGACTTCGTCTCCTCAAGCACGCCTTTGGCTATCTCCACTGCCGCTACACCGCTGCCGTAGAGGAAATATTCCTTTGGCCCAGACTATGGGGCACAATCACAAAATTTTAAGAGAGAGAACAGGTTACGGGCGTGTTTCTAAGCTTAGGTGCGCAAACCACGGAGTCCGCTGCGCACGTCGCGGGTTCGCGTCGCCTGCCGCCTTCGCTTGCATGGAGGTTGCCCACAAGCGACGGAGCGAACGCCAGCCGTCGCCGCCGCCGTCGCCTTCGCGTTCGCGTGAGTTTTCGCGTACATGGAGTCCAGGTGTAAGGCACGACTTGAAATTTTTTCCTTTTGTCAGTGGCATCATTATTTCCCTTTTGACCTCGCGGTTCATCTCTTTTGATACGGATTCAGCGACCGCTCTCAACATTTCTGCAGGAAAACCTGCCTGTATTTTCTTTTTTTTTTCATGCCATAGGTAGCATAAGAGGGATCTCGCACAGTTTCCGCCCTCGCTGTTAGGTGACGTTCCACGTGACACTCGCGGTATTACAGGACGTGCTACGTCCGCCGCTATGGACGACGGTGGCGCTGGTGAACACTTTCAAGGTTCGCTTACACCCATTAAACATAAATACCCACGAGAGCATCAGGTTTGACAGCCGTCGCCGTAGCTCAGTTCGTAGAGCACCGGACGCTTTATTCGGAGGTCGTGGGTTCGGATCCCACCGGCGGCATGGCTGTTTTTTCTGCTGCTTTATAAGTAATTTTCTCTAAGCGATATATTAATCTAAGTAATATTACCCCACTGATAAGCACTACACATTAAAAAAATAATAATAAACATTCCCCATGCACCTTGGTTTCGGTGACTGTTGGCTCCCTTCATAGGTTTGTCAAAACGAGTCCCTCATTTCCTTTACCTTGTCTGCTAATCGCTTAACGAGGGTCTCGGTTCTGGCAGTCTTCATGCCATAGGTAGCATAAGAGGGCTCTCGCGCAGTTTCCGCCCTCGCCGTTAGATGACGTTCCACGTCACACTCGCGGTATTACAGGACGTGCTACGTCCGCCGCTATGGACGAGGGTGGCGCTGGTGAACACTCTCAAGGTTCGCTTACACCCATTATACATAAATACCCACGAGAGCAGCAGATTTGACAGCCGTCGCCGTGGCTCAGTTGGTAGAGCACCGGACGCGTTATTCGGAGGTCGTGGGTTCGGATCCCACCGGCGGCGTGGTTGTTTTTCCTGCTCGTTTAAGTAATTTTCTTTAAGCGATGGAGTAATCTAAGTAATATTACCGCACTGATTAGCAGTACACATTAAAAAAATCATAATAATAAACATTCCCCCATGCACCTTGGATTCGTGTTAGTTCCCTTCATAGGTATATATATATATATATATTAAGGAAGCCAAACAGTCACTGAAACCAAGGTGCATAGGGGAATGTTTCTAACTTGTTTTTTATTATTTTTACTGCCAATATATATATATATATATATATATATATATATATATATATATATATATATATATATATATATATATATATATATATATATATATATAAACATGCCAGACTCACTCAGTGCCTGCTGAGTACGTAAAAATAAATAAATAAATATATATATATATATATATATATATATATTGTTACGTACACAGCAGGCACTGAGTGAGTCTGGGGTGTTTATTCAAGAGATTTAGCGACGGGGCGCAGAGCTCAAACCGATCAGACCGATCAGACCGACCAGCTTCCTTTTTCTCTACGCTTCTGATCTCTCCTTCGTCGTCTACGCAAAGCACGTTACACTTCCCCCTCCGCAGACGAAGCCTCCCACGGCGAGCTAAGCAGTGTCCCGAGGGCTGAAGCGTTTGAGCCGAGCAATATGCACCACATTGGTCTTTCGTTAGCATCGGCCGCTGTCAGTAAGGCGTGAGACGACGTAGTTCAAATCACTGATGCGCTCAAGCACAACAAAAGGGCCAGTGTAGTGGGACAGGAGCTTCTGACACAAACCGCGCTTCCGGAGCGGCGTCCACAACCACGCTCGATCGCCAGGGTCATAGGAGATTGGCAGGTGGCGAATGTAGTAGCGGTGTTTAGAGCGCTGCTGAGAGTCCAAAATGCGGAGGCGGGCAATTCGACGTGCTTCTTGAGCTCGGCAGAGTGTAGTGGCGATGGAAGGTTCATCGTAGATAGAGAAAGGAAGAATGGTGTCGATGCAGCGGCGAGGAACGCGAGCATACAGGAGGTAAAAGGGGCTGTAGCCAGTTGTTTCATGCCGTGCAGTGTTGTAGCATACGTAATAAAAGGAAGGACGTCATCCCAGTTCTTATGGTCAGAATCGACGTACATGGCTAGCATAGTGGTGAGCGTGCGGTTTGTGCGTTCGACGAGGCCGTTCGTTTCTGGGTGATACGGTGTCGAGTGACGAAAATTGCATTCGCAGCGACGAAGAAGTGCTTCGACAACATCCGCAGTAAGCTGGCGTCCCCGATCACTGATGAAAACGCGAGGAGGTCCATGACGGAGAATGAGAAAGTGCAGGAGAAAATTAGACACATCGGAAGCAGTGGCAGACGGTATAGCTGCTGTTTCACAGTATCGGGTTAGGTGATCAACACACACGATCGCCCAGCGGTTTCCATTCGCAGACCGGGGAAAAGGGCCTAACAGGTCGAGGCCCACTTGCTCAAATGGACTGGTCGGAGGTGTGACAGGGTGCAGCTGGCCTGGCGAACACGATGCAGGGATCTTGAAACGCTGGCACTGGACACAGCTGGCTACGTATTGCTGAATCGTTTGACGCATTTTGGGTCGGTAAAAACGTTCTTGTGTGCGGTGAAGGGTCCGGACAACTCCCAAGTGGCCTGACGTGGCATCGTCGTGCATCAGTTGAAGAACAGGGATGCGAAGGCTTTCCGGCACGACGAGAAGGAACCGTGCACCGCCGGGCGTGCAATTCTTCTTGTAAAGTAAACCAGCGAGAATACAGAAACGGGCAGCAGGGAAATGGCCGGCGGCGTCGAAGAGTGCTGTTAACGTCGTGTCCTTGCGCTGTTCAGTCTTGAACTGGTTAGCATCAGGAAACGTGGGTGAGACAGAAGCGAGGTAGTCGTCGAAGTTGTCGCCATCGCAAGCAGTCGTCGGAAGCGGCAAGCGCGATAGACAGTCAGCGTCGGCGTGTTGGCGACCGCTTTTGTACACGACAGTGAAGTTGAACTCTTGTAGCCGCAAAGCTCAGCGGGCAAGTCGGCCACATGGGTCACGGAGATTCACGAGCCAACAGAGCGAATGTTGGTCGGTGACGATGGTAAAAGCATTGCCGTACAGGTAGGAACGAAAGCGTTGCACAGCAAAAACTACCGCGAGACACTCTTGTTCGGTAACTGTGTAGTTTCGTTCCGACTTGCTCAACGACCTACTGGCATAAGCTATCACATGCTGATCTCCGCCGTGGCGCTGGATGAGCACACCGCCAACTCCGACACCACTGGCGTCGGTGTGAACTTCGATGGGAGCAGACGGGCAAAAATGGCGCAGAATGGGTCCCAACGTCAGGAGAAATTTCAGATGGCGGAATGCAGACTCACAGTCAGGGGTCCACTGGAACGGCACGTCTTTTTGTAGGAGGCACGTGAGTGGGAAGGCGACGTCGGCAAACCGCGGAACAAAACGGCGAAAATACGAGCACAGCCGTAAAAAACTGCGAAATTCCATGACTGATGGCAGCGCTGTGAAGTTGATGACAGCCTCAACTTTCTCGGGATCCGGCCGGACACCGTCCTTATCAACCAAGTGATCGAGGACAATTATTTGACGTTCACCAAAGTGATACTTCTTAGAGTTAAGGACCAGGCCCACTCTTTCAATGCAGTCGAGGACGATAGCCGAGGCGGCTGTTATGTTCGCTAAATGTCTTCCCAAAGATCACGACATCATCCAAATAACACAAACAAATCTGCCACTTCAGACCACGCAAAATAGTGTCCATAAATCTTTCAAATGTGGCAGGTGCATTGCATAGTCCAAAAGGCATGACATTAAATTCACACAGTCCGTCAGGTGTGATAAATGCAGTCTTTTCTTTGTCGTTCGGGTGCATTGGTATTTGCCAGTACCCTGACCTTAAATCAACCGAGGAAAAATATGAAGCGGAGTGTAGACAATCGATGGCATCGTCTATGCGTGGGAGCTGATACACATCTTTTTTTTTGTGATGGCATTTAGGCGACGAAAGTCTACGCAGAACCGCCACGTATTATCTTTCTCACGAGGATCACTGGGGCCGCCCAAGGGCATGAAGATTCCTGGATAACTCCTCGGTTTATCATGTCATGAACTTGTTGGTCTATTATCTCACGTTCGGTTGGTGATACGCGGTAAGGCCTTTGTCGTATTGGAGGTGCGGATCCAGTATCGATCAAATGATGAATGCGAGAACGGGGAATGGGTACTGGATGGTCTCTGGGAAAATCGAACACTGTGACATGCTTCCAAAGCAGTCCCACCAAAATGCGACGCTCGGTCGTGGAAAGGGACTTATTAACCATGGCCTGAACTTTGGACTCTTCACAGGTGTGCCCCGGTTCTTCAAAAGCGTGATCACTGAGCACCGCAACGGAAACCGACAAGCCTTCCTCGAAATGGGCAAGCTTCATGTCACGAGGTAACACGGCGGGCTCTTCCGAATAGTTCACTGCCCACAGCATGGTGTGGCCGCCACTAGTTACGCGGACTACGCAACGGGGCACGAGGACACTCTTCTTAGCACACGTCAGTGCAGTGGGTTCCACCACGGCATCGAAGGCATCACACAAAATTTTCGATGAAGCAACCGGCACAAATCCGGCAGACATCGCCGGTACAACTGTGTCCTCTGACACAGAGAACGCTCCGAAATCAAGAGAGGAGCTTTCTACAAGAGCCGACATCAGAGTGGCGTCCAATGAAATCCCTCCAGTACGACAGTCTAATGTGCCACCGCACTGCTGCAAAAAGCCAATTCCAAGTATAACGTCAGTCATGTGCGGAACGTGACAGCACAGCAAATTCAGTCCTGAACACTTGACCACCGATAATAACGTTCGCAGAACAGACACCAAGGGGAACTAATGTTTCACCCCCAACACCCCGAAACACCACAGCCTGATCCCAACCAAACATTACTTTTCGACCCAAACTATCCTTGAAGTTCAAACTCATTATAGATACTGTCGCGCCGGTATCTACTAACGCCATAGTTCGAATTCCGTAGATAAGCACTTCAAGTTTGTTCTTTAACATAAACACGGGAAAAGGGATTGATGATATCGACTCGCCGGTGGCCTCACCTCCATCGGCCGCGCCGTCTAGTTTTCCGGAGGAGGCGAGCGGCGTCGAGGAGATGGTGAAGGTGGTGGTGTCAGGCTGCGGTCGGAGGCTGGCGAGGTGTTTCGCAGCAATGCCGCACGGTAGCTACCCCAAGAGGATGTTGGCGTTGGGTGCTGAGCTTCCGCATCGGGGTTGAGGGAAGTGTTCGGCCACAGGCGATGGTCTGGTTGAATCGGGCCTCGTCGGCGGCAGTATCGGGATATATGTCCGGTCATGCCACAGCGGTAACACACAGGTGGCGGGCGCCAGCGATCAACGTATGATGGTTGCCAAGCGTGGTCAGAAGGTTGGTTGTAATCATATCGAGGCTTTGTCGCGCCAAGTCGCCTGTGTAGGCACGCCCTCTTCCCACAGACTGGTAGGCAGACTGTACCTCGCGGGGTCTCCGATCGGCGAAGTTCTGCGAAACACCAGCTGGAACCCAAGAAGTAGATGGTGTAGCGGGCTCTGCCTGCAATGCGCAACCATCTTGCTGGGCGTCATCCCGGCGCACAGGGTCTCGATACCGGAGGAGTTCCTCGCGCACAATTTGGCGAATCATGTCAGCCATTGACACTGGAGCAGCGACGTCAACGCTGGCGATGGAGGTGACATTCGCCAGGCGCCCAAATTTCGGCACAATACGACGAAGCTTCAAAGTCTCGAACGCTCTGAAATGCTTGATGACGTCGGCCGTCGACTTCAAGCTGTCTTTGCTAATAAGGAAGTTGTATACATCTTCAGCAATCCCTTTAAGTAATTGTCCGACCTTATCTTCTTAAGACATCCGCGGGTTCACTAGACTGCACAACTTTACGATTTCTTCAATGTACATGGTGCAAGTCTCACCAGATAATTGGGCCCGTTGAAGCAACGTCTGTTCGGCGCGTTTCTTTTTGGCAGAGCCGTCACCAAAACATTTCTTTATCTCTTCTGCAAAACGTTCCCACGTGTTAAGAGAGTCTTCATGGTAATCAAACAAAATCAGCGCTGTCGCTTCCAAAAAGAATACGACGTTGGCTAGCCTCACTGTGGCATCCCAGCCGTTATAGCGACTCGCCCGCTCGTAATTAGTCAACCACTCGTCGACGTCTTCATCGGACCTTCCAGCAAAGGTGCTCGGTTCGCGGTGATGCTGCCAGTGGCCCGCCGCGGGTGCTGCTTGCTTGGCGCCGCCGTCCGGAGGCATATCCAGTGGAAGTGGTGGCAATCCGACAGCTCTGCGGCTGCGTCGAGGAACAGGGGAATCCCTGGTGATACCCAGCAACGTCCACCACAACTGTTACGTACTCAGCAGGCACTGAGTGGGTCTGGGGTGTTTATTTAAGAGATTTAGCGACAGGGCGCTGAGCTCGAACCGATCAGACCAACCAGCTTCCTTTTTCTCTACCCTTCTGATCTCTTCTCCTTCGTCGTCTACGCAAAGCACGTTTATATATATATATATATATATATATCAGGGGGTCATGGGTTCGGATCCCTACGGCGGCATGGTTGTTTTTTCTGTTGCTTTATAAGTAATTTTCTTTAACTCCAATTGATTGGCACTTCAAATTAAAAAGAATAGAAAGCATTCCCCTATGTGGAAAACCAGCGAAAAGGACGCATTCACAAGGAGGAGAAGTTCACAGGACAACGCTGGACATCTTATCTAAATCTTGCAATCCTAAAATGTTTTTGATCCCAACATAGACGGTACCTGCCCGCTGTGCGATGCAGAGCAGGATGATACGTATCACATGATATCGTCTTGTTCCTCCAGCCCCAACGATGCCCCAACCACCAACATAACAAAGGGGGCGTGGGAACCTGCCCTGATCAACTGCTTGGTCTTACGGCCCAACGTGGCCTGGTCAGCCGGGCTCAAGCTGCAGCTGCAGCTAGTGGTCTGCTGGACTTGGCAATCACCTCCGCCTCTTTTCAACTCACTTCCTTTTTGTAAATAAAGTTTTTCTGACCGACCGACCGACCAACTGACTGACTGAGTACGTCGTTCGCAGTCCTCCGCCGATGCCTTAATTCTGTGATGTGTAGTGCGTGTGCGCTGCCACGCCCAAGTGTCATTAATTATGTTTCTGTCTTTAATAAGAATTCGTCCTTGATCCTTCACCCTCACTCTTAGCCTCATATCTGGCGCAGTCAACGACTACAAGCTTCAGCCTGTCGCTCTGCTACAAGCCTGCCAGCCTGCATTCGCCCGAAAGCCTCCGACGTTGCCGACGTTGTCCAAAATGCCCGAAAAAGCAAATCATTCTGCTTCTTTAAGTCTTTCGAGCCTCTACGAGTTCTGGACGCCCTTCGAACCAGTAATTGCGTCGCTTGAAGCGGAGCTAAATATGCAGCGCCGTTTGGAACGTTAGAACCACGAAAGCCTACATCAGTGTTCGATCTAACACACAAGCTCAATCCTTCGAACATCCTTTCGTCAAAGTCGTCATGCCTGGAATTATTTCGAAGGAATCAGACTGTGCAACGTGGTCCCGATTTAGTGTTGAGCTCTTGCGAAACAACTCGATCGACGCCACTTACACATCAGGCCGAAAAGAAAACCTGATTCAGCGACTTAGCCCCGACATCGAAGCAGTAGATTTCAGATGCCGGACCCGCCAAATTCTCCCAATTTGTCATTTGACACAGCTACCGCTAAGCCTCTCGCGGGTTTGCTCCAGCATTTGCCCCGGTTTTCGGCAGTGGCCAACTCTTTGCGGAATCTTACCTCTTCGATCCTTTAATTTGAGGAATCACCAAAAATAGACGTGACCACTTGGCATGATGAAGTGAATCTGGTGCAAAAGCTAGCTTTATGAGACGACGCCACCACCCGCCACAGCGCTTACAGAAAACTAAAAGGTACTGCTCGTAAATGGCACTTGAGTTTCGGTCATCGGTTCAGTACGTGGCAAGAGTGGACCAACGCGTTGAAGAACACTTGTTCATCTCCGCTTTCACTAATTGACTGGAAAGAGCGTGTAATTAAAGTTTCACAAAATGCTGGTGAGAGTTTATGCCAGTACACCTTTTAAAAGTTGCGACTGGTAGAACGCTGCCCCAGTCAAGCTCATAGATGCACAAAAGATAGACTACAATATTCTGTAAGGGCTACGTGATCAGCACATAGTCGCCGCCAAAGCAACCAGTCGACCTTCTACAGTGAGAAACTCTATGTTAACATGCATCAGCCTAGACAAACGCGCTCAGCAGATCCAAGCTCACCAACATCCAAGCTAAGTCCCTCCCGAGCTTCGGCGGAAGCTATGGCAATCTATTCGCATAGGACACCAGCATCCAAGTTTCCAGACCAACAGCCGCAGAGCTCGCAACAGCAGTCTACCCCTTCGGCCTCTTCACGTCCCCAGTTAAAACCACGCATTGAAGATATGCCTGTGCACGAACAAGAAGCCAAGTATGCTGCAATATGGTGCACCAGCATACCGAAGTGGCCAAGACCTGTCACATGCTGTTTGCTATAAGTGCAAAGAGCTAAGTCATCGAGCGGCCAAGTGCCCGTCTCAAAGCCACCACTCATCACCAACTGTGCCATCCTCCGGAAGCCCACATGCAGCAGCACGTCAGCCAACAGCACTGCACATTTCCCCGTTTCCTTTTAGGCCTCGCAGCAACAGTGTCTGTTATTCGTCGCCTCCATCGCTGGAATATGTGAATGTTACATTTTTTCGGACACTGGATATAAATTGACCTTAATTTTCAAAGCTCTCCTTTCAACTGCCATAATGATCTCTTGGACAGATCCTCTCTACGCCGTTGTTGATGGCAGTACTGTGCCTCCCAATAGAGCGGCCCTTCTAAAAATAACCGTCGGCCCTATTTCAGGAGTTGTGGAAGCTGCTCTCCTTGAGAGCAACGTGCTCCCCCTTATATTAAGCGAAGACTGGCTTTCATCCGCACAAGATCGTTTCATCTTTGAACCTTTAAAGCCAGTTCAGGTGCAAAATGCAGCCACAAACGTCAGGATTATTGCCAGTCAAGAGCTTGTCCAACGCATGACCAACGCTCTAATTCCTTCATGTTCAAGTCTTTTTTCTTCCACAGGTCTACTACCAATGCCTGTCTGCAGAAAGATCCTTCACCTTCAGAAGAGCAGATTCCTTGCAAGCATTACTGGCCCCTACTGTAGAGACGTGCAGTCCACCTGCCACTCCACGTGGCAACACTATATGTGTTAGGAGTCACCCAGACCTTTTGCCAGCACAGTTTGGAAGCCAGCTCTCTTTTGATGAGCAGTCAGTAATAAAAGACATTATGACTGAAAAGAATGCGATTTGCGCTCGTCATGATGATCTTGGACATTATACAGGCATAGAGCACCACATTGACCTCTTGCCCAATATTGTGCCCTACAGTCAATCCCATACAGATATGCTCCTGAAGACCGAGCTTATCTGGAAATTTGAATCAAGAAGCTGTCGCAGCAGGGTGTTATTATTTCTGCATTCGGCCCTTGGGCTTTTCCAGTAGTCGTCTCCCATGGAGTCAACAAACGCTTATGTGCGAACTATGGCCCATGAAATTGCCGTATTATTGCAGTCGTGCATCCACTGCCCTTAGTAGATGACATTTCACAGGATATTGCTTGACGTGCCTACTTCGCCACCATGGACTTGAAAAGTGCCTATTGGCAAGTTATTCTACGGCCTCAAGACTACGAAAAGTCAGCGTTCATGACACATCATGTCACGTATATGTGGACAGGCATGCCTTTCCTATTCAAGAACGCATCAACCACACTCCAAAGGATCATACAGATAGTATTTCAAGTCTTTGAATACCGTCCAGCCAAATACGGCATTCGCGCATATTTAGATGACATCCATGTGTACGCTGATACTTTCTCTACTCTTGCGAGCTTACTCAAAGCAGTTCAGCATTTACCCCACATCAACGTTCTTATGGTATCTCTGGAAAAGTGCAAATTTTGCCTCGAGTCCGTCAAATACCTCTGTTTTGTAATTTCAAGCAAAGACCAATGCACTGATCCTGAAAAAAGCTGCCAAAATGTGCCGCACTCCACCTCCAACTGACCAGAAACAAGTGCAATCGTGGGTATAGGCAGCCAATTTTTATCATTTTAAAAAAGATTTTGCAAACGTTCTACTTCCTCTCCAGCCCTCATCAAGTCATCCACTTTTCTGTGGACTCCAGAATGTGAGCAAGCTTTTCAGACCATCCGTACTGCCCTCACACAGCCGCCCTTCTTGCACACTTTGACTCAGGCTCCCTGACAACGCTAACTACAGTTGCATCTGGAAACGCCATAGGTGCAGTGCCATCCCAAGTGAAAAATAACAAAGATTGTGTGATTGCCTACGCCAGACGTCGCCTCCCACCAAAAGAGCATTTATAGCCATGTACACTGGGCTATAACTGTGCAATTCTGGTAGTATTTTCTCGGCAGAGCAGTTTATTCTTGCAACAGAAAAATGGACTGTTGCCTGCTGGATTAACACTGCAAAGCTATCCCGCCGTTTTACATCAATGCTCATGGATTTAGTAGAGTTTGACATCTCGGTACAGCACTGCCCAGGTCAACAGACTACGGTAGCGGATCGCCTGACCAAATTATCTTGCGCAGTTACACAGCCCTCTGCAGGCTGTCTACTATGCTGGAAGATGATCCCGACTGCTTTACTGTTCTTTAGAATCTATCGAGCCAAAATGAATCAATAGGGCTCATCCTGGTTGACAGCATTTTATACCGTCAGATTAACTAGGAAACATACACCATAGCAGCTCCATGCACTTTCCGCCAAGCTATTCTGCAAGCACTTCACGACAATGCAGGGCATTTTGACCCAAGTCAAATGTTACAGAAGACAAAGGAATAATATTGGTGGCCAAACATAAAGCAGTTTGTTTATGAATATATGTCATCCTGTCAGTATTTCCTAGATTATAATCGTCTACATCTAGCTCTGTTTGGTAGCTTGGCCGAATGACCGCATTATACATCTCTTTTTTAGCATTGCAAAATACCATACCACTATGCCACCTTGCGATTCACCACGACACATTTTGAATGTCGTTAACTTTGCAACCCGGCTCATCGTGCCAGCAGCAGTGCCATCGACTTCGGCACGTGAAGTGATTCAGTATTTATGCCACCTATTTCACGGTAATGGAACGCCTGGCCATTGCCTTTCTGACCACGATTCAGCACTTGAATTCATTGAATTCGAACATTTTCGTGCTCCTTCAGAATGTCGAGATTCACTAATCAACTGCCTATCGACCAGAAGAAAATTGACTCGTTGACAGAAGTAATAGAACTCTCATTGCAGTTCTTCGTAAGCTCTGTGCTTTAGAAACCTTGTCGTGGCCTATTAAGCCTCAAGAGGCTGCATCTGCAATCCACACATCAGTGAACGCAAGCACAAACTTTGAGCATGTTCAACTTTTGTTTGCATAGATACCAAAACTTCCGCTTCAGCACCAATGTCAGATACTTCTTGAAATTACAGCCTAACCCTCTGAAGCCGCGGCCAATTCTGAAGTAGCCCAGGTTTCTCGCAAAGAAAATTATGACCGGAGTCACCGTTCACACACTCTTGTGATATGGGACCACCTAGCATGGGTCAAACGCAAAGCGCCAGTGCCTCATGGGAAATTGGCCTCTACATGCACTGATCATTAAATAAATCATTTATTGTGCATTTAAGACACAGCCCAGACAACACCAAACGTCCTAAGGACGTCCTCAAGTGGCCAGAACGTCCTCATTCCGAACAACAAGATCTAAATATATTTGACGTGCATCGATGGCTGTCTTCATGTGTATATGTCTTCAGCTTACACTGTTCTCGACGGCTCGAAGATGAAAGCTCCTCAAATGTCCTTAAATCGTCCTTTCGCTTGATAGTGGTGTGGAACAGAACTGAGATACAGCCAGCTTTATCTCTCACACTCACCTCTCATTAGTTAAAAGATTCGGGTATATTGAACGATATATGTCTACAATGGTGATCTAATGAAGAACCGTTCTGACCCCGATATTTATATGGCTTGAGGAGATATCTTAAAGTATTTTTGCTTTCGCATCTGTTCTTATGCATCGCATGCTTCTGATAGGGTTGCCTTGACAAGATTTTTAGGCATCTCGTCTTCTTCATTCAGGCAGCAGAATACACTACTGTCTGCGGACCTCGCTAAACCCGTTCGTTTTGCTTGTTCTCGTTACCTTCGCTTACATTAGCTTTGCATACGAAACTGCCATGAAAAAAAAATTGATCCTGAAGTAGTACTGAAAACATTCCTAAACATGATATTGAAGACATCCTGAGTATGCGCAGCGGATGAACAAATAGATCCCAGTTTGACTGCTGGAAGACCAGTTACAGACAACCTGAGGATGTCTGAACGTCCTCACGTGGACATCCTGAGGTCTACCCACGGCGTCTTAAGCGTTGTCTGGAAGCAAAATGGGCCTAATCTTTGTGCTGCTTATTCTGTTTCTTGCGTTGGTTCAAAATGGGCACATATATTTTCTTTGAAGATAGTTTTATTTATAATACTGCTTCTATTCTATATGTCTAGAAATTTGGCGCTAAAATTGAATGGCACGGATACTTTTGGCTGCTTTCGCTCAAGTTCTGGCTGCTTTTAAAATCTGCTTAACGGCAACTCCGCAGTCCTCCGCCGAAGTGACATTAAATATGCTTCTATCTTTAATAAGAAGTCACCCTTGATTCTTCGCCCTCGCCTCGAGCCCCACAACACACAAAAGTTGCGAATGCCGCAGGCTACCAGAAGTGGAAACTGAAATACGCTCACTCCTTGTTTACAGCATGAATACAATTAAAAGCAAGCAAGTGAATATATCTCCCTCCCCCCCCCCCCCCCCGCCTAAAGCGAAAAACAATAACGGCACCGAAAAATTTACACACATTTCTAACACACGAGTGAATCATATGGATGCGCCCACCAAAGGCGTACACTATAAGCGGCACGGACTCTCGGCATTTGACGAATAGACGGACACGGCGCGCACGATCTTCTTGACGCCGTCGCAAGGACAAAAATTTGCCGAGGCTGTTACCGAAGACCCACCTCGGTTGCTCAGTGATTAAGGCACTCGTCTACTGAGCCGGAGTACCCGGGTTCGAACCTGACCGCAGCGGCCGCGTTTTGATGGAGGCGAAACGCAAAAGTCGCCCGTGGGCTTTGCGATGTCAGTTCACGTTAAAGATCCTCAGGTGATCGAAATTATTCTGGAGGCCTGCACTACGGCACCTCTTTCTTCCTTTCTTATTTCACGCCCTCCTTGGGCTTGCACCTAATCCAGCACTTCAGTGGACAATACAGAGTAATGGGAGGCTTTGCTACGTATCCAGGACCTGGAAGAGCAGAATACCATCATAAGACAAGCCTTCGAAGCTAACACGTTCCAAGGCACTTCGGCCGTCTGACAAAAACAGGAGGGCAAGTCCTACCTCCTGACATTTGATCTGAACTCAATATTTTCTATGCTATGCTGTGCTAATAATCGAGAGGCAGAGATTGATCTTCGCCTGTTCATAATAAGGGCAAATGAAAAGCACGCGGGAGAGCAACACTGGTGCATTATGCCTCAAATAGGGCATGAATCGAAAAGGTGTAGGAGCTTGAAAGAAAAAGAGATGGAGAAGAAAGGTATAATTGATTGTCAAAATATAATAATACATAAAAGGACGATATGCTAACATTCATGAAGGATCCCAATAATAATAATAATAATTGGTTTTTGGGGAAAGGAAATGGCGCAGTATCGGTCTCATGTATCGTTGGACACCTGAACCGCGCCGTAAGGGAAGGGAGAAAGGAGGGAGTGAAAGAAGAAAGGAATAGAGGTGCCGTAGTGGAGGGCTCCGGAATAATTTCGACTACCTGGGGATCTTTAACGTGCACTGACATCGCACAGCACACGGGCGCCTTAGCCCTCTGTTCCGCGTTTTTGCCCGATTGCCCTATTTTTTATTGTTTACCTGAATCATGACAGGCCGCAATTTAGTTATATTGCACACACGTGTAAATAAAACCACACTTCGTCGAAATACAATCGAGGCAAAGCTTTGCGCGATTGCTGCACCTCTTTGCCTTTTTCGTCCCCTTGCTTGCTCTCAGCGCATCCTTGATATTCGTGGAGCCGCTCCGAAGTGAAAGAAGAAGAGGCCACCCGAAGTTTTCGTTAGCGATTGTGACTACTACGAAGGTTTTCTTCTGCTAGCTTCGTCTCATTTTTGCAGCTTCTTTGAGGTGAGTTGATATAAAATGGTTTTTACTTTACTTTTTATGCGGACATTGGATTTAATGGTAAGTTGATGGGATGTTAAAGGGAATTAACGTGTTAAAGTGACTTAGGCTATGAAGGACGCCGTAGTGGAGGGCTGCAGGCAATTTCGAGCATTAGGTGTTTTTCACGTGCAACGAAATCACACAGCGCACAGGCCTCTAGCATTTCACCTCCACCGAAATGCGACCGCCGCTGCCAGGACCAAACCCGCCGTCTTTCAGGTCAGCAGCCGGGGACCATAGCCACTTGACCCACCGCGGAGACTAATGTGGACATGCAGGCTATCTTCACATGAGAGAGTTGGATAATTTTGCATGGCTGCCGTTGATGCAGCAGGGTTTTAAGGCGTGAGCTTTTGTTGGCTCATGAGTGGTGTGGACTGAAATTGTCAGCAAAATTGCCTGCACTAACTGTCAATCATAAGTTGTGCGGTAATTAAAATAAAATGCAAAGTTTATTAACGAACTGCTGGTAACAAAGAGATACAGAATGATAGTAGCGACAGTTAGTAAATTTAAATAGTGACCGATAGTGATAATGATAGCTACTAATAGTGACAGTTAGTGCTAGATATAAATAGGGCTAGTGATTGTAGTGACCGTGAAAACAGTAGCTCCTTATAGTGATAGCACTAGAGATAGTGATAGTGATGATGATAGCAATAATCATAGTTGGTGATAGGGATGATGATCATTAGAAAAATGGGTTTAGGCAGGGCATGTAATGCGAAAGCAAAATAACCAATGGTCCTCCAGAGTAACAGACTGGATCCCAAGAGAAGGCAAGCATAGCAGCAGCGAGAGAAAGTTAGATGGGCGGATAAGATTAAGAAGTCGGCGGGGGTACGTTGGGCGAAGCTGGCAAAGGACCGGGTTAATTGGAGAGACATAGGAGAAGCCTTTGCCCTGCAGTGGGCGCGCAGACAGGTTGATGATGAGTTAGCAGTAGAAATAGTTAGGGATAGTGCTGATGATAGTGATATTGATAGTAGGGGATGGTGATGATGATGGTAGTAATAGTGACAGTAATGACGATAACTGACAGTAAAGATGACAGTAATGACGCCGTGTTTCCGCACTCTGTGTTTATTTTCGCACGCTCCCTTTTAGTTGTTGCTAGTCTCCTTATTTGTTTTAACGAAACGGGTCGATGCTTCTTTGAGAGGGGAGTAATGCCGCGAATCTTTGCAGTGTTTGTTTCTTCATTCTTGAAATCTGCCGGCGTGCCGCTTTATCGCATTTTTTGCGATCCAAGATGCGACCAGATTTATCTCGATTGATCGCATCCAGGCAGAGCTGATTCTACGCTGTTCCAGATTGTTCTAGTAACTTTGAATGCTTTATCTCGAAAGTTCGCTATGAGCTTTAAATTGAGCACGGCCGACAGCGGCGGGCATTCTGTTCGGAGACCGTCGAGCACGCTTGTCGCTGCGCCGCCGCCAAGTGGTTCAGTCCATTGTCTGCGCAACTCAGCCCAAATAAAGAGTTTTGTCTGTGCACCATTTTCGCAGCCTTTCTGCTCTCTGGACTGCAACACACTACTTCGTGCCAATATATTTCTTAAGGTCCAAAACCGCCAGCTCTGTAGACCGTCCCCTCCCAAAGCCATATTGCGTAGTAATTATATTGTGGTTGCTGCAGAAGCGCGATATTCAATCTAGGAGGGTGTTCTCCGGGCCTTCAGAAAAGACAGGAAGAAGTGACACGGGTCTGCAGTGAGGCACACCATTTTGATCACCTTTTTCATATAAGGCTATCACACAGGCAACTTGCATTATGGTAGGAAAAACAGCTGTAGAAATGCAAAGGTTTAAAAGATGTGCCGGAATGGGGCTGATTATACGTATCACATACTTTGCGGGTCTTATTTGCATACTGCCAGCATCAACACTATCAGAATTACGTTTTTGAACTCAAAAGAAGAGAAAACACTTCATTAGCATCTGTTGGTTCAAAAAATATTGTGCTAGAATTTTCCTGCCCTAAAGTTTTGTATGATGTTGTCTGGTTTGTAGTAAAGTCTCTGTTAACGAAGTAGTCATTAAAAATATCTACCATTTCTTCTTCTTTTAATTTCCGGAAACACTACCATGGAAGCAGTAGGAGATCGCTCTGTGGCTCGTTCGAGCCTCGGCCGAAGAAATGTGGTACATCGATGAAGGCTTCTCCGTCATTTCTCGCCAAATAACCGCGGAATTAAGCTCGACCGCCTCAGCCAACAATAAACAAAACGAATGAGCACATGGGAATTTCTCTGTCCTTTCGTTTATATTTCCTGGCGCGCATTAATTGGAAACTAATAGTCTAGTTACCCGCCGCGGTGACGCAGTGGTTATGGCGCTCGGCTGCTGACCCGATTGACGTGAGTTCGATCCCGGCCGCGGCGGCCGAATTTCTATGGAGGCGAAATTCTAGAGGCCCTTGTACCATATGCTATCAGTGCACGTTAAAGAACCCCAGGTGGTTGAAATTTCCGGAGCCCTTCACTACGACGTCCCTCATGGCCTGAGTCGTTTTGGGACGCTAAACCCCGTAAATCGAACCAATAGTTTATTTTATCGTCTATCTGTGGTGGTCTATACGACACAGTGGAAAAGGCTCATGTTTTTCGCGAGAAAACTGTGTTCGCCTTTTGGTAAACTTCACAGTTGGCTTAACTTCACAGTTAGTATTGAGACACTGTGTAAGAAACCAATTCCTCAAAATGAAATCTTTTACGCAGCGCCATGAAAGTAATAGCTTTTATCGTAAGAGGAAGACCTTTAGCATACTGATATATCAACCTCATACTAATGTCATTTATTAATTAAAATACGCACATGTAAGCAGAATTTCGAATTATTTAGAAAGTTTTAGTGAGCACTCAGCACTATGGCGCATGCCACTTGTTTTTACATGTCTTACCCAGCTTGCATACTGCCGTCCCTCGAAGAGTTTCAGAGGTTTCTTTTTCGGCAGAAACGTGCAGTTGCTGTTTCTCCAGGCGCACAGGTAGAATTTGGTTGCCATTTTTCCTTGATTAAGCGCAATGTGAAAAGCAGACTCTAGCAAATGTTTTGAAAGCCGCATTTATAGATTAATTTCTCACTCATTTTTGAAGTAGTCTTCGTACGTTGACATGACAAACACCGTACAACAACCTTCACGCATTCCCTCTATATAGGCTGCAAATTCACAAAAAAAGCAGATTCTCTTTCGCTTATTCATTTATTTATTTATATCCGATAACCTCAAGGCCCATAGGGCAATATTGAGGGGAGTTGTACGCACATTTAAATACATTTCTTAGAGAAGGAGACAACGCATACATTTAAAAATATAAAAAAAATACCGGAGCCCTTACATAATTGAAAACCCGGAACATCAAGTGAGTTCAAAGTGATACAAATACCAAGAAACGTTAAATCACACAAAGAAAGGCGATGCAAATTGGAAAACGCCACCATTAGTACCAATATTAACAAAGCAGAGGAGGAGGATAAACTTTATGTTCGTCGACCAAGTTAGCAGTTGGTGTGGGTTTAAAGCCCCATCAAGCGGCCATGAGCCCGTGGCGTTCAGCTACTTCTAGGGCCCTTGTCACAACCCGGATCTGTGTGTCCGAGTCGGAACTGAGCAATGCGGCCTTCCACTGGTCTGGATTCGAGAGCTGCAAACCTCGCGGAGAGGAGTCCTGAGGGCAAGCCCAGAGTATGTGGGAAAGTGCAATATCCCGTGGTAGGTGGTTCCAGTCTAACGATGTTTTTGGAATGAATGAATTCATGCACGATGTTGGACGGCACTGTGGAACACCAACTTTGCATGGATGATCTAAGCGGGATGAAACTTATGTTGGCGGCGTGAGTAATGTAGCTTTAAGGGTGGAATTAATGTTGTGAATTAAAAAAAAACAGACACAGGCGTAATATTTTACTGCACAGTGAAAGAGGGGTTAGTGACTGTGTTTTTCATTTCTGTGACGCCGGACAAACGATCATAGTTACGGAAGATGAAACTGGCTGCTCTGTTCTTTACGGCTTCGAGGGCGTCGAGAAAAGATTTAGTGAAAGGGTTCCGAACTGAGTTAACACATTGTAATTTTGGAGCGGACAAGCGATTTGTACAGAAGTTAGACAGGCGTCGGGGCTAAGGAGAAATTTTGTTTCAGGTATCCAAGCATGCGGTTAGCGGACGGGATGATAGAAGTTATATGTGCCTTCCAAGTTAGGATCAGGTTAAAATGACTCCGAGGTATTTGTAAGATGTTACCGGTGTTAGCAGGAAAGAACACATATTGTAGGGAGCGGGGCACGGATTGACGCGACGCGAAAAACGCATTACTTTGCATTTGGTCTCAAGTGTCATTTTCCATTGCGAACACCAGTTAGATATAACAGCTAAGTCTGAAGAGGATAACTTTAAACGATTTACGATACTTATAATGCATTCAAAGTCAAAACGAATGATATCCATTGGAAATATGATATCTGGAGTATAATCTGGTAGTGATGAGCTAAAAGGGACAGAAAGTGCATTAGCAAAAGTCCCATTAAGTATGCACATAGCACTGTCACTGTTAGGGATGTGACTTGAGTGAGAATCCAGGAGAGAGATTGATGGCTGATCTCACCCATTGACAACATTCCAGAGTTTTTTAGTATCAGTTAAAAGAAATGATGGCAGTTAGACAGTAAAGAAATGTTATTTAGCATCTTTTAACGATTTTTTATAAGTGCTAACTGTGGCTCTTAGAGCTGATCAATGCTCTGATTTTCCCGACGGCCTCGCCCTGACAAATAACCGCCTTTTTCTCTTTCCAAGGTGTTTTAAGGAACGAGTGAACCATGGGGACCTACGATTAGTCGTGATAACTTTGCGAGGGACGTGCAATTCGAATAAATCATGCAATTTTTTTTCAACATGCACCAATTGTTAACAGATCGCTCGGCACATGCCAGGAAGAAATCGTCGACAAAAAGCCGGAGGCCATCAATAATTGAAGAAAAATTTGCTTTAACGTATTTGTAAATGATTTTCGTTTTATGTGGCATTTTATTCGACGATAAATTCAACGTGATGTGCAGTAAACAATGATCACTTAAGCCTGGCAAGTATTTACCTCGGAAACAAAATCTGGGGCACTCGTTAGCAAAAGGTCTACTAGGTTAGAACTGGTAGCTGTCGTCCTTGTCGGCTGGGTGGCCGTTTGTGTTAGCGGGAAGGAGCAGCTAGAGGACTGAAATACTTGCCGACTCAGAAGATCCGTCACCGTCTACTGCAGGGCTAGACCAGCTGATGTTCGGCAAATCGAAGGCACACAAAATAAAAATTGACCGATAAGGAAATTTTGTTTTAACTATGCTCAGAATATCATAAAGGTCGTTAGAAAAGCCAACGGGCGTAGATGGTGCGCGGTAGCATGCATAAACTAAGAGTTTTATTGTTCATTTTAACCTGTACACATTTGAACTCCAGTGTAGTATCACTACTAACTTGAAAGCATTGTTGATTGTCTGACACAGCGATTAATACACCACCGCCGCGATCAAAAGAACGGTCACAGCGAAATACGCGGTAACACTTTTCTGTTGAAAATATTTCATTTTTATGCACAGTTTCCTTGAGCCAAGTTTCTGTTAGTATAATGATGTCAGCCGTAAAAGTATCGGCCGTGCAAGATAAGCTATCACGATTGCAAATAACACTGCGTATATTAGTAAAAAAGAACTGAGACGTTACGAGGCGCCTGCGCAGGTCGGGGTTCTTGTCGTAGAGCAGGCGTGGGTGTCGACGCTGATACAGTAGACAATCCAGGGAGAGTCACAGCAGCTGGCGCTGGCGTGGCAACTTGTGGGTCGGCGGAACAAGCGTCACTTCGCGCTGGCTTGTCAGTCTGCAACACGTGTGGCAAAGCGCCATTGCAGCACCGATAAGGCGCCACAGCGGTGCTTTGGCTGGATACCGGAATATGGTACATTCGTTTGACACCAACTGTCAGACAGGCATTATCGTATTCAGATGGCAATGCGCCACAACGCTTTCTGCTAGCCCATCGCGCCCACCTTCTCTCACCAACATCATTAAAATTTATAGGAAATTTCATACTTTACGTGGTGTCAAGCCATGTATGTACCTTCACAGCATTTACGTGGGTCAAGGCACGTAAGTGCCATCGTGAGCGTTCGACCTGGACGCAGGTTGAGCAATGAGCATTCAGGAATGTAACGAAGACGGCCTTGGAACGCTAAATCCTCAAACGTCCGAGTGAAACACTTGGACACTGGGTTCGAATTCCCATCATGAGCTTGCCTCTAACACAAGAGTCGCATGCTACACGCATCTAGAAATCGTAAGACACCGCTGGGAATGCTTTACGAACTACGGTCGCTCAGAACATTGCTATGAAGGTAGTCAGGAAAAATGGCGCCACATTCAGGGTTCCAGTAAGAAGGCGAGTATATATACACAAAAGAATGTTTATATGATTGTCTTAAATGCCAATGCTGTCCTTACTGTGCGCGCCCTGGTTCTTGTCGACTTTACCCTAGTTACTACGCCACGTTAAGTTACAGGGTAAGGCGATAGCCTTACTTGCCCCATTGCGAGAAAAACTGGCGGCGTGTAATCGCAGTGGTGGTAAGAAAAATAGGTCGACGCCATCAAGCGTCCGCAGGACGCAAGCGACAAGGCGAACACCACCCATTGAGACAATCATATAAATATTTGTTATTCTATATATACTCCCATCTGGATAACCTCAATGTGGGGCCGTTTTTCCCGGCTACATTCGTACGGACATTGTGAGCAACCGTTTGTCGTACAGCGTTCCAGGTGGTGTCATAGGATTTATGTTTTCGTTTAGCTTACATATTGCCACAGTACGAACCCCTCCAGTGGCTCCTTACCGCGGCCGAAATGTATTAACCGACACTTGGCAAGCCTTGGGCAGTCTAAGGGCTAGAGGTTTTATCGTCTTCCTCTCTGAAGCTCCCTGCTGTCTTGCATGTCCCAGGAAATTTATGTAAACCTCTTCTTTGTACGTGAACCGTTTGGCGTTGACATATTTGGTGGAGCAGCTTAGGGCGTTCCAAGTATGCTGACTTCGAGCATAACCTTGACACCTGTTCTCAACACGAGGACTCAACACACGTCCACAAGGCCAGCCGCCATCTGTGAGGCCTAGAACCGGAGTTCGGCCAACTGACAAGGCCGGTGAGGGCCATGACGTCCACCACAGCCAGCCAGAAAACTTAGCATTCCGGGAACGCCCCTCCGTTCATCCTTCACATGCACCTGTCGCCGAAACTGTTCGACGCGTTGTCAAGTTCGAGGACGTTGACGACTGGTTGGCAAGTTTTGACCGAGTTGCGGGCATCAATGAGTGGGACGGCGAGCCCAAATTGCGTAATGTCTACCTCGCGCTGCAGGACTCGGCCAAAGCGTAGTTTGGGAGCCACAAAGCTTCCTTCACCAACTGGGAGGTTTTTCACCGGGAGCTGCTTGCGACATTTAGTACCAAAGAAAGGAGCTAGCTGAAATCGGCCTGCACTCGACGTCGCAGACTCCGAACGAGGGCTTCTCCGTGTTCATCGAGGACATGACGCGAGTCTTCATTCCGACCGATCCTGCTAAGCCCAAGGCCAAGAAGGTACGCCACTTAATGAATGGCGTAAATGAGCAGTTCTTTGCGGGACTGGTCCGTGACCCGCCAAGAACGGTGTCCGACTTTGCCAAGGAGGCAGCGGGTGTCGAGCGTTCTTTGCAATAACAGGGCGTGCACTACGGTCGTACTGTACGGCTACTGTAGCAGCCGATTCCCAGTACGTCGCTCCCGCCGAGGAGCTTCGCGAGCTTGTGAGGAGACTTGTGCGTGAGGGACTGGCGAAACTTTGCTTCGAAGCTCCACAGGCCAGCGTCGCTGCCCTAACGGACATGGTGTGTGATGAAATACGGCGTGTTGTTCAGTCGCCACCAGCTCCACAGCCGGCATCCTACGTGATGACCTACAGCGACGCACTACGATGTCCTCGGCCCGCGATGCAAGCCTTTTGCCCCTTAGGTCCTGTGCCTTCTCTGCAGTATCCAATCGCAGCAGTACCGTCTGCTCCGCAGAAGTCTTGGCCCACTATGAGCAGAGCGCACGTGTGGCGTGCGCCCAAACAACAAGCCCATCTGCTACTGTGGGGAGCCCGGCCACATCCTCCGCCACTGCCCCTACGACAGAATGGGTTCAAGAGGGTTTTCACGGCACGCACCTCGAGCGCGCTGTGATATCGAGCAGCACCTGGCCGATAATGTGCTGCAGTCTACACACAGCGACGTCAGTCACGATCGCCATCCCCAAGGCGGTTCTATTCGCACGGCCAACCGTCCTCCTCTGGCTAGTTCAGAGGCATGTCCCTGCGTTTGGAAAACTGAATACGGCGTCCTCCAGGCGTGGGACCAAAGCTACTGGACCGAGTCAAGAGCCTCCACCCAAAGATTCGGCTCGACGATTCGACCGACGACAACCTGACCCGAAGACCTCAATGACGTCCTCCACCATCTCTGCACTTGGCTATTGGCAAATCGAGGTAGATGAATGCGACCGGGAAAAGACCGCCTTTATCACACCGGACGCTATATCCGAATTCCGGGTGCTCCCCTTCAGCCTGTTTACTGATCCGGTGTTCCCAAGTCCGAACGCGACCCAGGCGACTGCGTTTCGATTGAGGCGAAACGCAAAGGCGCCCGCGTGATGTGCCATACGGCGCCATTTCCTTTCCCCAAAAAGCATATAATATTATTTTTTCTTCCTGCGCTCGACTTCTGCAACGTTTCAGCGGGTGATGGAGACTGTGGTTCCCATCTGAAATGGCAGTCTCGCCTCGTGTGCCTGTATGACGTTTTCATCTTCTCCGCCACGTTCGAAGAGCACCTCAGGCGCCTGCGAGCTGTGTTCACAGCAATTCCTTCGTTCGGTCTTTCCCTCGAGACCGAAAATTCTCACTTCGCTTTCCAAGAGTTTAATTGTCTGGGCCACATCGTTCAAGAGAAAGAAAAACACCGGAAAAAGACGCAGGACCAGGAGAAGACACACACAGACTGTCGCCGGACTTTCAGCTGATTTATTATTGCTTCCATCACGTATTTAAAGCCACTACTTGCTCAAGCGCACATGCATGTCACATTCATCAAAGTCCGGGCGTCATTACAAATCAGGTGAAAAATGCCACTTTTTGTCAGTAAGAATAACAGACGGGTCGCGGATAAAAACACGCTCGTTCTTTGCCCAATGTAAATTATTCCACAAGAGGTAGGGATAGAATATACTACTCCCACAGCACACTTCGTGAACTTCGTTTGGTGCTCTGGTTTTGCAGGCAGTTTCTCGCTTGGAGCCGGAGATGCGGGCGCAAAGACTGGAAAGCTTTCGGGGGGCCGGAACTACCAAATTCACTCTAAATTTTTGGAAACATTTTTCAGCCCATGCGAAATCTCATGCTAGTAGCGAATCACCTCAAAGTTCCTTGTCCTCTCTGTTGGGTGCTCGGTATTGGCAGCAGGTTTCTTAATTCTCTTCCTGAAGCTTTCAGCGACCGCCAACAGCAAAGAGGAAGGAAACCCAGCGGCCTGTAGTCCGACCACCTGCTCGGCAAAGTTCTGCTGCATAGCATGAGGGTAACTTTTTCTCAGTGCATTTGAGAAACACAGGTTGGCAATGCCACGATTTACCAGCTTCGGGTGAGCGGAAGCATAAGGCAAAAGCGCCTTTTTAGTCCGAGGAGCACATTTCCAAAAAACGTGTCCGTTAAGAACTTGAGTTCTAAGTCTAGAAACCTAATGGTGTTCTCAGAGGGTAAATGTTTGGTGAAGATCATGTTCTTTGAACAGGCACTAAAAACATTTAAAATCTGATCCGCCACGGGGGTTAGCTGGTCAGTTGATGATAATTTTAAAATGATTAAAAAGTTATCCACATATGAAAAAATCAAATCAAATCAAATCAATTTATTCAAACATCCTGGGATGCTTAGAGGCACGGACAAAAAGCCAAAGGTGGCTTGACGAGGTCCGTGCCCCTTACAAGGCATACAGTGGAATACGCGGAATGTTTAATATACAGGCAGTGAAATCAGCAGAAAACGGGGAAAACGCCGAAAACGCAGCTGCCCACAAGTCAGAAAGGCGTACAAAATTAAAAAAATCGAAAAAATGCAGATAACGAAAGGCAAACAGAAACTTGAGGTGTACGGATCATGAAAAATGTAGTGCACAAAAGTGGCTAAGAATAAAAAAAAATGCATGGCACGAAAGTGAAGTTACATTTCTGTAACTGGGCTTATTTCACAAACAAAACAAAGAAACTCATAAAATTACCACGTACATTTCTTTGGTTAGATAAACATGCTGCGCAGATCCCTGAACGACTTGTTGATGACATCTCGGTTATCTTCACCGGACAGTTCGTTCAGGATAGCTGGCTAATGATATTTCAACATTTGTTTCCCGTAATTTGTGCGGCATACATAAACTTTCCATTTTTTCGGATTACGTGTACAATACACAGGATAATTGGTAGCAAGTGCGGCTAGCACTGCTAAAGAATTGTCGTGTTTAATTATTTCTGACTTGTAGTGACGGATTTGTCTGTAGGAATATAAAGATTCTATACCGATTATGTTAAATTTCTTAAATAATTCGGCTGTGTGTGAATAACGAGGGACGCAGCAGTTTATTAGTATTATTAAGCGTTGTGGTTCCCCAGACAAGCGCGCCATAATTCATTACCGAGGAAAAAAGGGAATTGTATAATAATACGTTAACTGATATAGGAAAAGATGAACCGTAGCGACGCAAATAGCCAGTCGTACGCGAGAGCTTCCCGGAGAGGTAGGCAATGTGGTCGTCCCACGACATATTTTCTGAAAAAATGACCCCTAGTGTTTTAAAATGGCGAACCACTTCAATTGTAGTGTTGTTTATTGCAAGGGATGGAATACAAATATCTTTTTGATGGGGATGAAATATCACTGCTTTTGTCTTTGCAACGTTGATCTTTAAGTCATTCTCCGTTGCCCAAGTATTTATATGTCCCAGTGTCCTGTTTGCTCGATCGGCTAAATTATGCTCGATTGTCCAGAAAAAAACACACTGGTGTCATCGGCGTATATAATATAGTCAGCAGATTTGTCGATATTAACAATATGATTGACATAAATTAAAAACAGGAAGGGCCCTAAAATACTGCCCTGATGGACACCCGAAACTACTGGTTTAATAGCTGAGCGTTGTCTTTGAATATCGACAAATTGTGTGCGATGCTGTAAGTAAGAAGATATTAGAGAGAACTTTGCCGCGAAAACCGTAGTATTCCATCTTCTTAAGCAGGATGCGGTGATTGATGAGATCAAAGGCTTTCTTGAAAACTTAAAAAAAGAGTCCTAACACGATATTTGTATTTTCAAAATTTTGTAATATCAGCTCCTTTTGAGCAAGCAAAGCTAACTCGGTTGATTTGTTTTTTCGGAAGCCGTACTGAGCCGGTGTTAAAATGTTATGTTTGTCAGAAAAGCCATCAAGCGTTGTAGAATTACGCTTCTGGTGAAGTGCTTTCTGCAGTGACGAATCAAACTTGGCCGGCTTCTTCCAAATTTCCTGCAAAACAAACTACATGAAGTATTGTTTTTTCCCCGTATGATTTCTGAATGGAATAAGTTGCCGGTTGAAGTTATGGGTGCTTCCTTAGATGTATTTGCCAGCCTAATCAGTGATTTGTAATTACACTGGTCTTTTAAACAATTGTCTTTACGATTTCTCCTGAAGCGCAGGCATGTTTTTTGTTTTGTGTTTGCTTTCTGTTCTACTGATCTTTATGCATTGCTCCTTTGTCATGCCTCCCTTTTGGTGTGATTATATCCACGTACTCGTCACTTTATGATGTACCCACTCCCCTGCTAAAATGCTTCGACGCTGCAGGGTGTACTATAAATAAATAAACACGTTAAGCAGCACAGGCGATGCACTCGATCCTATGCAGATGCCTTGCCTCTGTACAATATAGTTGACATAGTGCTGTATGATAGTGGACCTTAGGTACACACTCAGCATATCGAGGAAGGAGTAGAGTGCGATTCCGCATTTTTTCTCGAATGCAACAATCCCGTTGGTTTCAAACAAATCGCGCATTGCTTGTAGAAGCTCGTCGTGCGGTATTGAATCAAAGAACTCCTGTATGCCAATCGAGAAAGAAGCACTGACGCTAATAAGACCGTCGCTGAGGCTCTCCACCAGGTATGTCGCGCTCCGAACTGCAAAAGGATCAGGCGGAACAAGCCTTCCTAAAGTGCGTTGCAAAAACAATCACACCATCTTATGCTAAGAGCCTACTTCAGTCACGACGGCTCTAAAAGGATTTCCCAGCTTGCGAGTCTTTGCCGTGAAAAAAAATACGCAAGACATTTTGTTCACATTTGCGGATCTCATTTCCAAATCTAGTCAAATTGACCTGGTTAAGCAGACGGAGGGCTAGAGCCTTTCCCTTACGAGAATTTAAATCCGACGGCTAAAAATTCCTCTGGATCACTTCGTTCGCCGTTTACACACACAAGGCAGAAGGAATCACGATGAACCAACCTTTATTATCCACCTGTAGAAGACTGAGGTTGTTCTATTTGAAGTGGGCAATCAATGGTCGCAGGTCTTCACACCCCTTGCTGCTTGGCCATGTCTTCTCCAGGCATCCAACGCGTTGCGACACACAGTTGGTCCTCGCTTCTGCTGGGGCTCTCCTGGCGATTCAGTGCAAAGCTGCTAGAAGCTCGTGGTTCCAGGCTGAACTTCGGGCCCATCTTCAGAATGTCATCCAAGGCTGACGGAAGGGAGGCTGCGTTCAATTAAGTGACCGGAGTGCCTGCTGCATCCTTCTTAGATTTCTTCGGCAAACCTCGCCAGAGCTCATTCCAGTACACCTCGATGAGTATGGCAGAGAGGCGACGATACTCTCTTAGCTTCTTTGAAGCCACCCAGGGATGCTCGTACTGCTGGCAGAGATGGCGCAACCAGTCCTGCAGGTGCCTAGTTTGTCGGTGAAGGTCGTACATCTGAATCTTACATTTGGAATGGGCCAAGCAGCTATTGAATTTCGAATAGTGGAATGCCAATTTTGAGGAAAGAGGACACGATGCGTGCCCTACAGGTAGTTAGGGCGATGGCGCTGACGCAAGATGACAAGACGTCCATGGAAGAATACACATGTAGAAAGGAGCCCAGGGTACAGGAATAGTTTAAGAAGCGGGAATTGCTGTTCGAGTTGGTACATGTTCCAGAGAAAAGAAAACAGCGAAAAAATGACGCAGGACCAGGAGAAGACACAGACAGTCTGTGGCCGGACTTTCAACTGATTTATTATTGTTTCCACCACGTATTTCAACCACTACTTGCGCAAGCGCACATACATGCCGCTTTCATCAAAGTCCGGATGTCATTACAAGCCACATAAAAAATGCCACTGTTTGCCGGTAAGAACAACAGACGGGTCGCTGATACAAACACGCTCGTTCTTTTTGATTAGAAACGCTTCTAACAGTTCACGCTTGTGCCTAGACTTCTCGCGGCCGATAATGGTAGTGTTGCTACACAAAGCTGAGCAGTTTCGGCACTCCTTCACATGTATGGCCAGGTTGCTCCCTGTACCAAAATGCTGCGTTCTGTCGTGTTCCCTGAGTCGCACGTTAAAGCACTGCCGGTCTGCACGGATAAACTAGGCACCTGCAGGACTTGTTGCCCCATCTGTGCCAGCAGTACGAGCATCCGTGGGTTGCTTCAAAAAAGCTAAGAGATCATCGTCGCCTCTCTGCCGTACTCATCGAGGTGTACTGGAATGAGCTCCGGCGAGGTTTGCCGAAGAAATCCAAGAAGCATGCAGCTGCCACTCCGTTCACTTACTTGAACGGAGCTTCCCTTCCGCCAACATTGGATGACGTTCTGAAGATGGGTCGGAAGTACAGCCTAGAACCACGAGCACAGAAACACGAGCTTCTAGCAGTTGTGCACAGAATCTTCAGGAGGGCCTACCAGAAGAGAGCACCCGCTGTGCGTCGGAAGACCTCGGATATCTGGAGAAGACATGGCAAGTAGTAAGGGAGGTGAAGACCTGCGGCCCTTGATTGCCGACTTCAAACAGAACAACCTCAGTCCTCTACAGGCGGATAAGGAAGGTGGGTTCGTCGTGATTCCTTCTTCCTTGTGTGAGAAAAAAGCGAGTGAAGTGATCCAGAAGACTTTTAAGCCGTCGGATTTAAAACCTCTCAATGCGAAGGCTCTAGCCCTCCGTCTGCTTAACCAGCTCAATTTGAATAGATTCAGAAATGAGATCCGCAACTGTGAACAAAATGTCTTGTGTGTTTTTTTCATGGCAAAGACTCGCAAGCTGGGAAATCCTTTTAGAGCTATCGTGACTGAAGAAGGCTCTTGGCAGAAGATGGTGTGATTGTTTTTGTAACGCACTTTAGGAGGGCTTCTTCCGCCTGATCCTTTTGCAGTTGGGGGCTTGACATCCCTGGTGGAGAGCCTCAGCGACGGTTTTACCAGCGTCGTCAGTGCTGCTTTCTCGATTGACATAGAGGACTTGTTTGATTCAATACCGCAGGACGAGCTTCTACAAGCAGTGCGCGATTTGTTTGAAACCAACGGGATTGTTGCATTCCAGAACAAATGCGGAATCGCACTCGACTCCTTTCTGGAACTGCTGAGTGTGTACCTAAGGGCCACAATCATACAGCACGGTGACAAATATATTGTAGAGGCAAGGCATCTGCATAGGTTCGAGTGCAGCGCCTGTGCTATGTAACGTGTTTTTGGACAAGTGTGATTCGTCTCTGCAGAAAGCACTTCACCACAAGCGTATTGTAAAAATTATTCGATTTGTGGATGACTTGTTTAATCAATTTATACTTATCATCAACTTACTGGCCAACCCCTGTGGCGGACCAGATTTTAAATGCTATAGTACCTGTTCAAAGAACATGGTCTTCACCAAAGATTTACCCTCTGACAGCGCCATTAGGTTTCTAGATTTAGAACTCAAGTTTTTAGCTGACGGACACGTTTGTTGTAAGCATGCTCCTCGGTCTAAAAAGGCGTTTTTGCCTTATGCTTCCGCGCACTGGAAGCTGGTAAATGTGGCATTGCCAACCTCTGTTTCTGAATTGCATTGAGAAAACGTTGCTCGCATGCTATGCAGCAGAGTCTTGCCGATCAGGCGGTCTGACTAGAGGCCTCTGGTTTTCCTTCCTCGTTGCTGTTGGCGGTCGCTGAAACTTTGGGGCAAAAAAAAATTAAGAAGCCTCCTGCCAATATTGAGCATCCAACCGAGAGGACAAGGAACTTTGAAGTGATTCCCTACTACCATGGGATTTCGCATGGGCTGAGAAAAGTTTCCCACAAAGTTTGGAGTGAATTTGGTGTCTTCGGCCCCCCGAAAGTTTTCCTGTCTTTTGCGTCCGCATCTCCGGCTCCAAGCGAGAACCTACCTGCAAAACAAAGCACAAAACGAAGTTCACGAAGTGTGCTGTGGGGGTGGTATATTCTATCCCAACTTCCTGTGGAAAATTTTCCATCGGGAAGACGGGGCAGTGCTTGAACGAGCGACTCAGGGAACACAGCATAACGCTGCGTTTTGGTACAGCGAGCAACCTGGTCATACATATGAAGGAGTGCCAAAACTGCTCAGCTTTGCTTAACAGCACTACCATTGTCGGCTGCGGGAAGTCCAGGCACGAGCATCAACTGTTAGAAGCGTTTATAATAAAAAAAAACGAACGTGTTTGCGTCAGCGACCCGTGTGTTATTCTCACTGACAAAGAGTGGCATTTTTCATTTCATTTGTAATGACTCGGGACTTTGATGAATGTGGCATGCATGTGCGCTTGCGCAAGTAGTGGCTTTAAAAACATGGTGGAATCAATGATAAATCAGTTGAAAGTCCGGTGACAGTCTCTGTGTGTCTTCTCCTGGTCCTGCGTCTTTTTTTCGCTGTTTTTTTTCTCTTGAACCAACTCGCCCAACAATTCACTCTTCTGGGGCCACATCGTGAGCGCTGAGGGAGTTACCTTGGCCCTGTAAACCAGCCGCAGTCGCTGCTTTTGCCGTTGCAACCGATAGGGGAGGTGTGCGCCACTTTCTGGGTCCGTAAGCCTATTATGGGTGTTTTGTGCAGAACTCTTCCCAGAACGCTGAGCCCCTCACCCGCCTGGCGAACGATGTGGACCCGCTTTTCTGGGGCCGAGAGCAACAACAGGCCTTCGAACACTCCAAAGAACGCCCATTCTTGGACACTTAGACGTGTCAGCGGACACAGAACTGCACACACACGCCTGCAACATCGACCTCGGTGCGGTCCTTGTGCAGTAGCACAATGGTCTCGAACGCGTAATCCCATGCGGAAGCCGCACGTTGTCACGGTCCGATGCGAACTATTCCACCACTGAAAAAGAATGCCTGGCAATTGTGTGGGCAGTGAGCAAATTTCGCCCACTTATATGGCCGCCCTTTTTGAGTCGTTAGTGATCACCACTCGCTGTATTGGCTGCCGAACCTCAAAGAGCCCTCGATACTGCTTGCATGCTGGACCCTTCGACTTCAGGAATTCGATGTCACCATCGTCTATAAGCCTGTCAGGAAGCACAGTGATGCCGCCTTTTTAATGTGCTCCTATTGAGGACTACCGAGCTGATCCCGTCGACGATTGTTTTTTGGCGAAATCTCCACGTCCATTCTCACTCAACACCAAACAGACGACTGTGAACTACGACCCCTCAATCAGTATCCGGAAGGAAGCGCTCAGTCTCCCTGCGAATCTTCTCTGTTTACGCGATGGCGTTCTGTGTAAGAAAGCTGCAGCCCGACGGAAGCTGTTTATCTGCTCGTCATACCTGCAGCTTTTCCCGAAGAAGTCCTGCAGGTGTGCCATGATGACTCACCGTCTGGTCACTTGGGTTTTTGCAGAACTTTGGCATTTTGGAACTTTGGCACGGATACGCTAAAAGCACTACTGGCCCAGGGTTGCTGCAGTTGTAAAGCGTGACGTCGGAACATGCCGCCAATGTCAACGTCGCAAGACGCCGCCGAGTGAGCCAGCCGGACTACCGCAGAATATTGATCCACCGCAACTCCCCTTCCGCCAAGTCGGCATGGACTTACCCGGCCCATTCCCAAAGTCCTCGTTGGATAACCTCTACATTGTGGTCTCCACCGACTACCTCGGCCGGTACTGTGAGAGTAACGCTCTTCCCTGTGGTATCGCTGATGAAATTGCGAACTTTTCATTCGAAACATTGTACTTCTTCACGCTGCGCCCACCATCGTTCTGACAGGGGAACGGCGTTCACCTCGGCCCTTACGCAGTAAGTTATGCGGCTTATCAGCACAAGTCACCGCAAAACAACCGAACGGCTCAACAAACCGATTACTGACATGATTTACATGTATGTCGACGCAGACCACAGTAACTGGGATGCCATTCTCAATTACGCCACGTTTGCATAAATACTGCGATACAGGAAAAGACGCGCTTCACTCCATTCCGTTTTGTGCATAATCGAGAAGCAACAACCAAGCTGGACGCAATGCTGCTTCCAACTAGTACTACCTCCTCTGGTATGGGTGCTGCCCAATTCGTTAGTTACGCCGAGGCCGCCCGCCAACTCGCCCGACAACCCATCCGGCACCAGCAAGCCCACAACGCTCGCCGCTAAACCTCCGCGACCGAGATGTTATTTGCCAGCGCGGCGAAAAAGTCGGGGTTTGAGCCCAGCCCGTGTGCGAGGGCGCTGCGAAAATCTTCTACGCCGATATTTTGGCCCTTACGAGGTGCTCTGCCTAGTCAGCGAGGTGAAGTACGAAGTTCTCTCCCTAAAAAACAGTTCTGTTCTCTGATGTCCTACCGCAGAAGTCGTCCACGTCGCCCCGATGAAGCCTCACCACGCCCGCTAGCGCCTCATCCGTGTCTACACCAGACACCAGGCACGTGGGACGTCCCTTCTCGTCCTACTTCCGATTGCTCTGACGCCGAGCCGGTGCCTTCACAGAGGGGCAGTAATGGCATGGTACGAACCCCTGTTGAGGCGCCCTACCGCTGCCGAATTGTATTACTTGACATTTGGCGGCAATATGGGGGCTAGAGGTTTGTCGTCTTTAGCCTGGACTCCATGTACGCGAAAACTCACGCGAACGCGAAGGCGACGGCGGCAAGCGACGAGCGACACCGTCGCGCGAAGCAAAATGCATGTGTCGCTTGCCGTGTCGCTCGGATCTGCACCCACAGAAAATTTCGCTCGTCGCCCGGAAGTCCCCCACGCGACTGGCCAACCAGAGCCCCCCAAAACCGTTTCCGGTTTGTATACGGTTTCTCTCGGGTACATCTCACGAAACTCGCCCGTCGTCTTGGTCATCGCCACCGTCGATAAAATATTTGGTTTTGTAGCTGAGAGGCAGACCCGCATGATTTAAATAATTAAAACAATCTACTTGTTGGATGCGGAGGGCTAACAGCATTTGGAGCGGGCTACGCGAGCGGGCGTACTGCAGGGAGAGATGCGTGTCGAGCCGCGGGTACCGGCGCTCGATCCACCGTGCCGCTGCGCTCCAACTGTGCAGAAACGCTCGCGGCGCGCATTCTCACTGGTAAATTATAGTTTGCTCACGTACAATCAAACTGCGGTGACAGTTTATGGGGGTGTTTTTACTAAGCCGGAGTGCACAGGAACCGAACGAAAGCCCACCTCCCCCGTGAACCCGTGATGTGACATCGTCTCCGCAAGCACGCCTTTGGCTATCTCCACTGCCGCTACAACGCTGCCGTAGAGGAAATATACCTTTGGCCCTGACTATGAGGCACACTCACAAAATTTTAAGATAGAGAACAGGTTACGGGCGTGTTTCTAAGCTTGAGTGCGCAAAGCACGGAGTCCGCTGCGCACGTCGCGGGTTCGCATCGCCTGCCGCCTTCGCTTGCATGGAGCTTGCCCACAAGCGACGGAGCGAATGTGAGCGACGGAGCGAATGTAGGCCAGATATGTATTCATATGCCTCGATCTTTCTTCAATAAATCAGTTGTCAGTAGCGCCCGTGCTCGTCTTGTCTGTATCTCGTCCCGTCCTTTGCGCTAAAAATATGCCTGTAAAATCCGAACACCAACTAGCCCAACAACTCACCCTGTTGAAGTATATTTCTTCTACATCGGGCTCTTCTTTCTATGTGTCTTCAAAGGAATTTCTTGACGTCAATCTTATCTTGACCTACATTGTGTCAGCGACGTGCCGTGCTCGGTTTCTTGGATTCTGCATCAGGAAGTCAATTACACCGTCGGAAGTAAGTGCCTTGTTTGGTCCTGTTTCGCCTTCATGGGGACATGCAAAAAGAGTTTTGAAGATCTTACGCTCGGAACTGTGGCGCCAAGTGCGTTTATATTTCGACTGGCTGAGGACTGCCATTTCTGCTCAGTTTCCGGAATGGATTGCTGACAAGAGATTCTTCTCCTTGAAACGTGAAGCAGCGCGCCTGACTGAATTTTGGTGGAGCTACAACCTTCGATGGATCCTTGGTACCTTGGGGAAGCCGAAGGTCTCTAAACACCGAAAGGGAGGCCTAATCGTGATGGGTGGTGCTTCCATTCCCTCCAACATTTCGAATCTTCTTGACAAGGGTCCCAAGTTCGGACTGGAGCCCTCGGTTCCACCACACGAACTCGTAGCCTTGAATAGGAAAATGGCTAAGAGGGCCCAGCAGGAAGACTGGGAACGATGCCTCTTGGAAGGAATCGACTGCTTGGCCAAGAATGTGAAAGTGACTGGTCCCAAGTGTGCTAAGGATGGTTTGCAGAATGTTGTGAACTTTTCCAAGGATAATGAGCTCTGTCTTTTGCAAGCAGATAAGGTGGGTGGCTTTGTTGCCTTGCCTAGGTCTATGTACAATGAAAAAGCAGCTTCGGCGGTTACCAAGAACTTTGTCCTAGTGAAAAAAGGCCAAACAAGAGTTAAGACTAAAGCAGCCGAACTTTGCAAGCGTTTAAATCTGGAGAGGCTCGCAAGGGATATAGCAGTTAGTGAAAGTTCCGCGTTGCAGGTGTTCTTTAGTGTTAAAACCCATAAACCGGATTCCCCTTTCCGCACTATTGTGAACGAAGGTGGTACATGGCAGCATTGTGTCAGTAAGTTTCTTTTGAAGGTGTTGAATGGCCTTGTGATAAATGACCCCTTCCTCGTGAAGAACTCTACCGATATAGTTCGATTTTTTGAAGAGAATAGTGACGTGAAGTATGCCTTCTCTATCGATGTAGAAGAGCTCTTTTATGCTGTGCCTCACCCTGAATTGTTTGCTGCCGTCAAAGATTGCATTTATGAAAATGGTGCTGTGGCTTTCCAGAATGCTGCAGGTTTGACGGTAGACAACTTTTTAGGCCTTTTAGAATTTTATCTTCGTTCCACTTTTATCAAATTTGACGACCAGTTTTATCTACAAAAGAAGGGCATTTGCATTGGTTCATGCATCGCCCCTGGCTTGTGCAACATTTTTTTATCATATATTGATCGCTCTTTACACGATCATTTTAATCATTTTAACAATGACAAAGTCCTTAAAGTTTTTCGTTTTATGGACGACTTTTTAATTGTTTTAAACAACCTCTGCCCCATTTCTAATGAGCGAACACTACAGTGTGTTCTTGATGATTTTAAACTACATGGCAGAGGGCTCAGTTTTACCTACGAACTTCCAGTCGAAGGGATTCTTCAGTTTTTAGACTTGAGGCTTATGTTCAGGGAAAAGCACGTCTGCTGGGCGTATTCTCCCCGAGCACAAAAAGAGCTCTTGCCGTACGACTCCTCTCACTCGAAAATAGTAAAGAGAGGCATAGCAACTCTCTGCTTGGATTTGGCGCTAAGGAAGTCGTGTGTCCATGAGATGCAGGCAAGTTTTGAGCATCAATTGGGTAGGCTGTTTTCAGCCGGCTTCCCTGGGTCGGTCGTGATGGCAGTCGCGGAAACGCTCCTCAAGAAAATGAATCCTGGTAAGCGCACATCTGCAGCAAAGACTATGGATGGTCAGCAAAAGCCGGAAGTGGTACCGTACCTGCACAAGGTATCCCACAACCTGAAAAAGGTGGCTAATAGGTTTGACGTGCCTATGGTTTTTTTCAGCCCCTAAGAAACTTGCTCAGCTGAGCCGCCGCATTACTTGCGAAGACAAAAAAAGGGGCTGTTATAAGAACCACGAAAAACGGTTTGTGCAGTGCGCTATGAACGTCGTGTACAGGATTCCCCTGTCATGTGGCAAGGTGTACATCGGCCAGACAGGGCGCTGCGTAAACGATCGACTCCGGGAGCATGCTAAAGATATCTACAATAAGGAACGCACGAATTTAGTTGCCCACTGCAGTGCTTGCACCAAGTGTGAGCCACGGTTCCGGAGTGCTTCAATCCTTGGCAGAAGTTGTCAAAAAACTGCCCGTGAAACTTTGGAAGCTTTCTTTATCAGGAAAGGGGGTCAGAACTGCGTTAGTGACACGTCTGTCGTTCTGTATAATGCTGAGATCAATTTCCTATCGCGTCATCTGCTGTGATTCCAAGTTCCTTGTTAGGTAGCGCTGGCGCAGGCCAGATATGTATTTATATGCCTCGATCTTTCTTCAATAAAGCAGTTGTCAGTAGCGCCCGTGCTCGTCTTGTCTGTATCTCGTCCCGTCCTTTGCGCTAAAAATATGCCTGTAAAATCCGAACACCAACTAGCCCAACAACTCACCCTGTTGACGAAGCGAACGCCAGCCGTCGCCGCCGCCGTCGCCTTCGCGTTCGCGTGAGTTTTCGCGTACATGGAGTCCAGGTGTTACTCTCTCGAGTTCGCTGCTTCCTTGCATGTCACAGCACGCCTAAGTGAACCTAGTCTGTGTACGTGAACCTTTTGGCTGTGACAGTTGCTTGTCAAACTCCTGGAGAGCTTGCGACAAGCATTTAAACGACGATATCAGCACATTAAACTGTGTGCCTGCCCAGACTACCTACCCTTTCAATTAAATTGGTTTTTGAGGAAAGGAAATGGCGCAGTAATTGTCTCATCTCAGTGGAGACCGGAACCATGTCGTAAGGGAAGGGAACAAGGCGAGAGTGAGAGATGGAAGAAAAAGAAGTTCCGCTGTGGAGGGCTCCGGAATAATTTCTATGTGTGTCTGTTGTGTCCTTTCTGCGTCCGCGTCTTTAGCGCTGTTTAATCCAAATAGGTACTACCAACTAGCCCGCACGTCTACCCTTGTAATTTCTACCACCTGTGAACCTTTAACGTAAACTGATATCGCTCAGCACAGGGGTGCCTTTGCGTTTCGCCTCCATCGAAAAACGGCCGCAAACGGAACACTTGATAAACGGAGTGTCGTGCTTTATCTGGCAATCCCGCTTCCTATAGTTGCAGATTCGAGGGCACAACATTTCCAGCTTGTTGGGAGCGGAAAAAACAACACTTATGACATACCTGTTGGCCAATTTACTCAAGTTGTGCGAGGTCTTGTGTACATAAGGCACAACTAGCGGCTTCTGTGCCCTGAAACGATCTTCGCCGGTATTTTTTTTCCGGGTTCCGTGCTTAAGTTTTTGAAGGAGGGTCTCGCAAACAGCAACCAACACAGAGCAGGGAAACCGAGCCACCGAAAGTCGGCTCATCTGATTGTGGAAGCTATCTTGCAACTGATGCGGGCAAGATTTCTTGGGAGAAGACTCCAGGCAATGCGATGCAATTGCTCTTTTTCCAGTCTTGGAGTGCTTAGAATCATAAGGTAAAATATCTTTTTTTGAACGCGGGTAATAGCCCCAGCAGGCATGTCTTTCCAGGAAGGTTAATTTCAAATCTAAAAACTGTAAAACATTAGTGTCGGGTAGTTCATGCGTAAAAGAGAGCCCAAGACCATGTTTGTCAAATAATAATAATAATAATAATAATTGTTTTTTTGGGGAAAGGAAATGGCGCAGTATCTGTATCATATATCGTTGGACACCTGAACCGCGCCGCAAGGGACGGGAAAAGGGAGGGAGTGAAAGAGGAAAGGAAGAAGGAGGTGCCGTAGTGGAGGGCTCCGGAATAATTTCGACCACCTGGGGATCTTTAACGTGCACTGACATCGCACAGCACACGGGGCGCCTTAGCGTTTTTCCTCCATAAAAACGCAGCCGCCGCGGTCGGGTTCGAACCCGGGAACTCCGGATCAGTAGTCGAGCGCCCTAACCACTGAGCCACCGCGGCGGGTGTATGTTTGTCAAAAGCATTTAAAACTTCACCTACCGTAGAGGGGTAGGTGAAGGACGTCTGCCTTTTTTAAAAGCACTAAAAATCATCCACATACCTAAAACATTTAAAAACAACCCTCTCCTATAAAAGAGTTTATCTAAATATTGATCAGCCTTTGTTAAAAATATATCGCAAAGGACAGGGGCCACTCAGGACCCTATGCACACACGTTGCGCTGCAAAAAAGGCTGGTTGTCAAAATGTATTAAAATAGCACTTAGGAAAAACTGCATTAGAGCGATAAAATTATTAACCGACAGTCCTGAAGAATCGTGGAAAGACACGTCGCCGTTAGCTTCTATGCATTCCTTTGCAGCCAACAAAAGCTGATCTTGAGGTACAGAGTAAAAGAAATCTTGCACGTCTACCGAAAGCCCAAAGCCGATGTCAACGGAACTCTGTAGGTACTCAGCGACAACTGTGGAATTTTTTGTGAGAAAGGAGTCGTCCAAAACAAGTAATTTATGATGTTTTTGCAAAAAAATGCTGACATTCTTTTGCCATGAACCTTCTTCGCTGACTATAGTTCTGAAAGGTATTTCTGGCTTGTGGGTCTTGGCTGTAAAGAAAGCATTTAAGCTATTTCCTCTGCTCCTTTTTATATCCCTGGCAAGAGTTTGAAGAGTTAAATCTTTGCAAAAGTTAATGAATTTTGTCTTAACTCTAATAGCACTTTTCTTGACCTGTACAAAGTTCTTATTGGCTGCCGCACGCGCTTTCTGGTCGTACGTTTCCTCAGGAAAAACAACAAACCCAGTCTCTTTGTAAGCTTGAACAAGCTGAAGGCTGTTCTGCCTAAAGAAGGAAACAACACCATTCAGCATTATGTGGCTTATTTTCACTTACATCAGAAGCATTCTTAACCAATATAACTCGTTATCGTCAGCTATCGACATGTGCTCTGCAAAAAGTGTAGCTCTGATAGAAACGGGGCTAACCGCGCATGTCCGTGATTCTGATATCTTTCTTAACTCTGATCGTTTTGCATTCTTCCGTTGTGATCGTGGAACACAAACAGGCGGAGGCGTGCTCTTGGCGATTTCAAATATCACTTCATCATGTGTGCATGTTAAGACTGGCTTAGAAATGGTATGAGCAGCAATAACGCTTAATCACCAAAAAGTCATAATAGGTGTCTGCTATCGCCCACTATCTTCCTCACCAACATTCTGCAATGAAGTTCGCGATGTCATTAGTTCTGTCACTACAACATTTTCCCGCATCTCCGAAATTTCTACTCGGTGATTTTAATTTTATTAACATCACTTGGAGCTCCGACATTCCCAATTTGTCGTCATTCTCGTCTCTAGCTAGTGAATTTTTGGATGTATGCTCAGGTTTCTCATTACAGCAAATGTGCAGGCAAGCGACAAAACTAACAGCTAATGTTGCCAATACACTAGACTTAATACTAACTAGTCGACCCGTAATAGTTTCACCTATAACTTATCTTCCTGACCTTAGCGATCACGCTCTCCTTAATTTTTCCATTAAGTTAACTTGTCCAGAATCTAACGAAAAGGCAACAGTGATCCGCGATTATAAGCGAGCCAATTTTCAGGCAATAAACACTGAACTGTCCTCTTTTATTGACATTTTTCTTGATGGCTTCGACAATCGTACTGTTCAATGTAACTTGAACATGTTTTTGTCCAAAGTAAACCAGCTCACTGAACGGTTCCTTCCTCAACGCACCATCATCAATCACACCAATGCTCCCTGGTATAGCAATCATATCAAGCGCTTATCCAATAAAAAGAAGCGACTTTATCGTATAGCTAAGCTTTTTCCCACTATGGAACGTTAGGCTTCGTACTCGGCTGCATACGAGGCATACGTGCAGGCAATTAAAGACGCAAAAAAAACACTTTCACTTCCAAATTCTTTCGTCTATGCTCACAACAAATATAGAAAATTTTGGTGCATGATTAATCCCACGGCAGATGAAAATATCGTCCTCACCGACTCTTCTGGGGGCCCTATTCCTTCAGACCTTGGCGCCTCAATTCTTAACCATTATTTGCTGAGAACTTTTCCGTAAAATCTGCTGCACAGATGCTTACAACTCATAATTACCATTACGCAACTATGTCGCCATTATAAATTGATACTTTTTGTGTGATTAAACCTATTGTAACCCTATCTTCATTCCGCTCCAGCTTGTGATCTTATTAATACGATGTTTTTGAAAAACAGTTTCCAACAATCTTATGACCAATCTATCCTACCAAAAGAGTGGAAAATTGGGAAATTGATTCCAGTTTACAAGTCAGCAGAACATCTGCCCTCAACTGTAGTCCCATCTCTCTAACAAGCACATGTCGCAAAAAGTGAACATATAATATTTACCAATCTTGTTAATTTTTGTTAATCAAACGCTTCCTTCACATTGGCACAACAAGGTTTTCGAAAATTTTACTCATGCGAATCTCAACTAATATATTATACACTTGCATTACACCATGTAATTGACCAATCATCACTAGCTGACTGTATAGTCCTAGATTTTAGTGAATATTTCGATAAGGTATGTCACAGACCCCCTCTTATTGAAACTATATAACCTTAATATTGATGCTACTCTACTGAAATGGATTGAGTGTATTCTCCTTAATCGCTCACAGTTTGATACCGCTAATGGTTTTAATTCCGATTTTACTGAAGTGCATTCAGGCGTTCCTCAAGGCTCAGTCCTTGGGCCTCTTTTGTTCTTAATCTACAGCAATGATCTTCCGTCTCTTGTTACATCTCGTGTCCTTCTTTCTGCGGATGATTGTGTTATTTTTAGAGAAATAACCGCTACTGATGACAGCTGTCTACTTCGGTCTATCCTTAACGCTGTAGCTAACTAGTGCAAGAAATGGTCAATGCAACTAAATACTAACAAATGCAAAGTCATGCGTTTTTTAAGCCAATGTTATCAGTTACATTGAAAACATTTCTTTACGCTCTGTAACATCATATACATCATAATTTGGCGTTAACATCACTGATAACCTAAGCTGGTCTCTTCACATCGAACACGTAATCAACAATGCTAATTGCATGCTAGGTTACTCATGTCGCAACTTTTTCAACGTTCCTTCTTCTTTGAAACTTCAGTCTGGAATCCTACTTATGACATTCATACTGCAACGGATAATCTCCGTAAAGACGACGTGGAGGAAGTGTCCGGTGCGTGTGCGTTATCCGCTCGGCGTTCGCTGTGATCTGTGCCCTGTGCTCCGGCCGTCCTTGTGCCTGCCTAGACTTCGGGCCACGTAACATCCTTGGTGGAGGTGCCGCGTAGACGATCTCTACGCCACGCAGCTCCGAAGCGGTCGTAAGGCCGGGCCTGCTACCATCATGGCTCCACCCGGCGAGTCACGAACCACTGCTACTACTCCCTTCCTGGTCATGGCTCCTCCCCGTGACCCCGGTACCTTTTCTGGGAACGACGGCGCCGATGTCGACAACTGGCTCAGCCTATATGAACGAACTAAAGCGGCTGTTTGGGCTTGTTGGTCAGTGAACATGGTAAAAGAATGCAGCGAACGAGTGAGCGCCTATAACCGGTGTGATCCTACCGTGATGCTAGCGAATGCTATCTTCTATCCTAGTGGCACGGCCCGTGCCTGGTCCGAAACTCACGAAGCTGAACTGACGAGCTGGGACGATTTTAAAGAAAAGCTCCGTACTTTGACAGACCCGATTACCGGAAGCTCTCTGCGAGAAAGCAGCTCGCGTCGCGCCCAGTCGTCAACAGAAAATTATGTCGCATACATTCAAAATGTATTTGCGCTTTGCCACAAAGCAGACGCCGCCATGCCCGAGTCCGACAAGGTGGGCCATGTTCTGAAAGGAATTGCGGATGATGCTTTTAATTTAATTGTTTGCAAAGACTGTACTACCGTGGACATAATCACAAAAGAATGCCGTCGTTTCGAGCAGGTTAAAAGCCGCAGAAATCCACAGCAGTTCTCTCGGCTCCCTGATACGGCCGCCACCTCTTCCTACAAGGAACAGCGATTATCATCCCGCGCGTCCTCCGATGATGTCCCCGTCGCCGACACTGTCACTCGGATTGTTCACCGTGAACTGGAAGCCCTTGCCCCTGTGATGCCCCGTCGACCTGCACCTGATAATTCTTTACCCGCCGTGTCGCTGATTCAGGCCGTCATGCGCCAGGAACTCGCTCACCTGAACCTCCCTCCGGCAGTGTGCGCCATCAGAAGCCCGGACACCTCCCAGCCACCTCTCTCTGTTTTTCACCACACCTATGATTCTCCGCCGCGTTACCGCAATCCAATGAGTGGCGCACAGCAGACGACCGCCCCATCAGCCTCCGGTACTCATGCATTGGATACATCGCCCGACATTAACGCAGTACTTGGTCTTCACCGCCCCGCAACGTCTTCCCCTCCTTCTACAGTCCCCATCGTCCCGCAACTTCTCGACCCGAGCCAACACCATCTAGACTAGCAAAGGCCTCTGCATGTCCTTCCCTCTTTTGTGGCTACGTCTGACACTACGATGGACCAGCTCTCGGCGCTTTCGAGGAGCGCCCGTCGTGCCCCCACTTTCTCCAACCGGTGTCCGTGATCTTAGTGCAACAACGCGTGCGAGGAGCAGTACCAGCCGAAGTATCGAATTTAAGAAAACATTTTGATGCTTTTATTACTGCTTTGCTGAAAAAATAAAAATGTTTTGTAAAAATTCATACTTTTTGTTGAACCGCTTATTTTGGAAGGTAATATTGTTTTTTGTACGTGGTTTTGTTATACTTTTTTCGTTTTCGTACAGAATACTCGACTGGAAAATGCGTTCGCACTGTGGTAAAAATCAGTGGTTCCTTCATTTCGTGAATGTAGTTGCACGTGTTCGCATTTCTGCGTTTCTTTTTTGTTCATGCAGTGTGTGTCACAAAACACAACGCTCTTTCAGAGTTAGCACCGGCACAGTAACGACGAGGAAGTACGTCGGTGCCGGGAGGTTTGTCCAGTGTGCAGGCTCTGATAATGCCTGCGCAATGCTGCGTACCGCGGTGCCGCGGGAACTATGATGGTGGTGAACGTGATGGAGTGTTCACCTTCCCTTCGGACCAAGCAAGAAGAGCTCAATGGATTAGAGGTATCCACCGTGCGGACTTCACTCCAGGAAAGCGGTCGGGGGTAAGGAAACATTCCTTTAACAGTCGTTATTACTCCTCCCTCAGTTGCATTGAAAACGCTGCTGGCAGCATGTTGCGAGATAATTCCGTAGTGCTGCCTCTTTTGGACCGGGTAAATCTGTAAAGCCGTAGCGAAATAGTATTGCTGACATTCAGTTCACACGACGTTTATAGAAATTTCTCTCGTACTGTCATGCACCATTCTGATTTTTAAACTTCAGGTTCTAGAGCTTGTACTGTCTGTTTTTTTCTTTTCCCAGGTCTTAGAGCGCCACTTTAAACCATCCGACATGGTAACTAGAACAAGCTACACGGATACAAAGACCGGAAAAGTAATTGCAGCGGCGCTGAAGCTCGTACGGTTACGACCTGATGCTGTTCCAAGCATACTTCCAGACCGCCCGGCATATCATTCTGCCCCAAATGGAAGCATGTCTCGAGAGGCCCCAGATGAAAAGAGGACGCACCGAGAGGCAGCTGCGTTATAAGATGCAATCAACTTGTCTTTTGAAGCACACCAGGTGGAAGAGGACAGAAACAAAATTGACAACTTTCAGGCACTGTTGGAATGCATACCATGTATAGAGAGAGAGAGAGAATGAAAAGGAAACGCAGGGAGGTTAACCAGATGTGAGTGTCCGGTTTGCTACCCTACACTGGGGATGGGGGATAGGGGTTAGAATGATGACAGAGAGGAAAACGCAAAAAAAAGGAATGTGCACACATGGAGACACACACACACAAGGCGTTCCAGTTAAAGTCTTTCACACAGGCCGGTAGATTGTAAGAAGCGCAAAAGCGCTTGCACGGCCTTCTTCTGCGACGGTAGGTCCTTTCGATGTTGTAGAATTCTTTTTTCGGATAGTGGTTGGTCGTCCAGTTGGTCAAGTTCGTGGCTAAGGCATGCCCTCTGTGGACTGTATTGTGGGCAGGAGCACAATATATGGCCAATTGATTCTTCATGGCCGCAGTGGTCACAGGTTGGGGTGTCGGTCATCCCTATGCGGAAGGCATAGGCTTTAGTAAAGGCAACACCCAACCAAAGTCGATATAAAAGCGTGGCGTCTCTACGGCGAAGCTGTGATGGCGCTCGAAGACTTAATGTTGCATCAAGTGAGTACAGTCGCGTATTTCTTAAATGTGGCTCATTCCATTGCGACTCGGTGCACTGCCGAGCAAGTAGGCGGAGCTTCCGTGCCGCGTCAGTTCTAGAAAGAGGAATTGGGACGTGGCGCTCCTCAGTATGGGCTGAGCGGGCAGCGTGACCCGCCCGTTCATTGCCGATAATCCCGCAGTGACTTGGAAGCCACTGTAACGTTATTTCATGGCCGGCATCACTTATATGGTGTAATGTCTCTGTAATATGGAAGATTAGTTGTTCGTGCGGTCCGCGTCGTAGAGGTGACAGTAGAGACTGCAGTGCCGCCTTCGAATCGCAGAATATTGTCCATTTGTGTGGCGGTTCATCACCAATGTGATGAAGGGCAGTTAAGAGCGCTGCGAGCTCTGCTGCTGTGGATGTTGTCGCGTGGGTCGTCTTAAATTTGATTGTTGTAGCTTTCGCTGGAATGACGATTGCCGCCGCGGAGCTGCTTGGAAGGACAGATCTATCAGTGTAAATATGCGTTGAGTCACGGTAGTTCTCGTACAAATGTAGTAGCGTGAGCTGTCTAAGGGCTGGTGATGACAGATCAGCTTTTTTTCGAGATACCACGTATTGCGAGGTTGATTTTTGGCTGAGCGAGGCACCATGGAGGGATCGAAGGTCTCGCAGCCGGAGTGAAACAGGCTGGCAATGATTAATCATATGAAGTTATCGTTTGGCTGAAAGATGTGTGTGGCCTGTCCGCTGGTAGAGAGGCTAAATGGTGACGAGGATTCCTGGCTAGATGCCTTATATGGGTCCTGAGTACTTCAATTTCAATGTGGGTCTTGACAAGGTGGTCTCTAGCGATTGCTATCGTAGCCAATGCTGAAGCACTCTGAGGCAGGCCTAGACAGATCCGGAGCACTTGACCCTGAAGACTTTGTATTATGGGTAGATTCGTTTTGCCTGTGTTGTTTATTGCTGGCAAGCTGGATCGCAGAAATCCTAGAAAAAGCACCCTGTACAGATGTAACATGGCACTAGGCGAGATTCCCCAGGTCTTGCCAGCGAAAAACTTGAACAGGTGGCAGATGCCTGTCAACCGTTTTTTCACGTATGATATGTGTGGGCTCCATGACAAGTCCCTGTCGTTAATGACACCTGGAAACTTGTACGATCGGACCCGTCGTATTATTTGGCCATTTATCATTACACTGTAGTTTGCCATGGGTTTGCGCATTTCTCGGAGGAAATTTCCAGGCCTCGATTACGGAGTTAGATAACAGTTCGTGTGGCGGCTCTCTGAATTCTCGCTCGCAACTGTAGGCGTGTTACTGCAGATGTCCATATGCAGATGTCATCCGCGTACATTGACAGCCTGAGTGTGGTTGGCACGTGCTCAAGGAGAGCAATTAGTGTTAGATTAAATAACACGGGGCTAAGTACACCGCCCTGGGGGACGCCGCGGTAGCTATAGTGAAGAGAAGTATGGCCTTCCTCGGTGCTTACAAAGGAGGATCGCATGGATAGATAGCTCCGTATCCATTGAAACATCCGACCACCCACTTCTACCTCTGCGAGAGCACAGAGGATGGCTTCAAGCGTAACGTTGTCATGCGCCCCTGTAACGTCGAGGAATAAGGATGCGCCGAGACGCTTACGGCATTTCTCATGTTGAATGTAGGTCACCAGGTCGACGACGTTATCGATCGATGATCGACCGCGTCGGAAGCCCGCCATGGCATCTGGGTAGGTGTTGTGGTACTCCAAGTACCACTCCAGGCGTCCTAGGACCATCCTCTCCATTACTTTGCCCACACAGCTCGCCAAAGCGATCGGGCGATATGATGAGAGCTCCAACGGTGACTTGCCAGGCTTCAGCAGTGGAACAAGGCGACTTGTCTTCCAGGTTGTTGGTAGCGTGCCATTTCTCCAAGATTCATTGTACACCTCAAGAAGAACTCCTCTCGCTCGCTCCCCCAGGTGACACAGAGCTCGGTAGGAAATTTCGTCAGGTCCTGGCGCTGATGTGCGGCTACACAGAGCTAATGCTGCCTTAAGTTCGTGGATCGAGAATGGTAGATCCAACCGGAAATCACGTGGTGGCGGGTAGCTGCTCGAAGGCAATGGAATGTTGGTAGCTGTGAGTTGGCCGGATATTCTGGCGCAGAAATCCTCTGCCACGTCAATCCCCGATCTCTTTTGAGAGAGGGCAAGCGCCTTGAATGGGAATCGCTGTACGGGAAGTGTCCGCAGCCCGCGCACCGTTCTCCACAGTTGCGATAAAGGCTTGCGTGGATCTAGTGACTCACAGAAGGCAGCCCAACGTTGCGATTCGAGCTTGTCTAACCGGCGCTGTGCCTTCTTTTGCGTGCGCCTGGCGGTCCATAGATCGTCCATTATTTTCGTACGTCGGTACCTTCGTTCAGCACGTCGTCGGGTTGCTCGTAGTCGTTCTAGTTCCACATCAAAATCATTAAGTTTCGAGGAGCATGTTAGAGTACACATAGTGTCTTGCACCACGCTCTTAATTGCCTCTTCCAAGTCGAAAGATGAATTGGCGTCGCAGTGTTCTTCCATAATAGACTGAAATTTAGGCCAGTCCACTCTTTGGATCGTATCCTGTGTTTTGGAAGCGGTCAATCCTCTGATCTTGAAGTACGTGGGGATATGGTCGCTTCCGTGCGTCTCTTCGTGAGACGAAAGCCAAGTCAAGACAGCTGCTGTACGTGGAGCCACGTAAGAACGTAGGACTTCCATCATTCAGCAGCAAAAGTTCATTACTGGAGGCGAAAGATACCAGAGCTCTGCCTCTTGCGTTGATGATCCGATTTCCCCAGAGTGTATGATGGGCGTTGAAATCTTCAATGATGACCCAGGGATTGGAAGTTGAGGAAAGGATGTCCCGTAGTCTTTTGTAATCAAATCGACTTGACGGAGATAGGTGGGCGCCTACAAAAGTAAAGGCCAGATTCTTTTTCCTTACGTTTAGGCATATATATTGATTACTGTCATTAGGTGGTACAGGCTAATGAGTGTAGGTGAGGTCACGGCGAATTCAATTCAATTCAATTCAATTCCATTTATTTTCCAGAAAATTCTGGCGGCTGCCTGGACTAAAAGCTGTAGGTATACAGCTTGACGAGGCCCAGGCAGCCGTTACAAGGCATAGAAGCAGACTTTGTTGAGAACATTTACATACACACACAAAAAAACGAACACATAGTCAGGTTACAGTTTTCACAAAAAAAAGGACAGCCAGAAAGCACAAAATCATCAATAAATTACAGTACGGAAAATACAGAAAAAATATTTACATAAGATACAAGGGAGCAGCTGTACTTGGGCGCGAATTATACGTCAGGAATTATTTTTGAAGAAATAATTCACGCAATGCTTTCTTAGTAGGGTTATTTATGTCTTTATATCTATTTAAAATTACTGGAAGATTGTGCTGTAGTGCTTGGAACTTATAGTCAGTGCGAAAATGGGGAACTAACCAAGTGTCTGTGTTGCGAGTATTAACTGTGTGATCGTTCTGTTTCAGTAGCGCAGTGCCTTCTATCATAGACCTAAAGGATGACGACAGATGAAATGAAAGCAATATTCGGAATTCATACATACTTTGAATTTTTAACACACTGAACGTTTCAAAAGCTTGCCGTGTGTGGCTTAGGTAATCAAGATTGGCAATGTGACGTATAGCTTTCTTTTGCAGATGGTAAATTTTTTCTAGGTTGGTCTTAGTTGTTGTCAACCAGACTAATGAGCAATAGCTTATTTGCGAGACAAATAATGCATTATATATTTGTAGCTTTATTTTACCAGGAAAGAACGCGCGGCAACGAGCAATTGCACCTGTTACCAACGAGAGGTTTTTTATTATCTTCTCAACATGCGAATCCCATGTAAGGTGTGAAGAAAATGTTACACCTAGTATGGTGTGTTCGTGAACAATTTCAATTCCTCACCACCACAAATGATCTTTTTTTCTAGACGAAAGATTTTGTTTCTTGCACAAAATAACATAACTTTCGTTTTTGCAGGATTAATTTTGAGTACATTAATATCAGACCATTCACGAAGCCGATTAAGAAGTTGATTACACTTGGTGACTAGTTCATTCACACCAGGACCAGAGAACAAAATCGTGCAGTCATCAGCGTAAATTATGAATTTTAAACCTTGGTCAATGTTCACAATACTGTTTAAATAGACATTAAATAGCAGAGTGCCTAGTACACTTCCCTGAGGTACGCCTCTGATTATAGGTAGTAGAGATGATCGGTGGTTTCGAATATATACACACTGTTGCCTGTCAGCTAAGTAAGATTTTATTAAAGATAAAGGGTTGCCACGAATCCCATAGACTGAGAGCTCATGAGTTAGGATACCATGATCAAGGGAATCAAAAGCCTTACTAAAGTCTATAAAGAGGCCAAGGGTTATTAGTTTCATTTGTATATTTTGCAGCACGTGTTCCTTTAACCCCAATAAAGCTAGCTTAGTTGAACGTCCTTTTCTGAAGCCGAATTGTGCATCAGAAATGAGATGATTCTTCTCAAAGAATTGGTTAAAACGATAGTGCAATATCTTTTCGAAACCTTTAGCAAACGTAGGTATTATTGATATTGGACGATAATTTTTTGGTAAGTTTTTATCGCCTCCTTTATATATAACTGACACTCTAGACTTCTTCATTGCAGCGGGAAATTCTCCCGATTCAATAGATAGGTTGAAAATATATGTAAGTGGAGCAGTTATGTACTCTAAAATATACTTAATGGGTTTAATTTGGATATTATCAATATCAAGCGCTTTACTATTGCTCAGGGACTTAAACGTTCTGTATACTTCTGCCTGATCTGTTGGCTGAAGAAATATACTTTCAGCCAGCGAGTGTCCTATATCTTCGCTAGTTATGTAACTGCTAGCGTGTGCTGAAGATCCGATGAAATGTTTATTGAAAAAGTCGGCAAGAGCACGACCGGTAACTGGGTGGTTTCTATAAATCATTTGATCAGGGAGTGCATCTTTTTTATCTCTTCCTAGTGCACTATTTATTACTCTCCACGCTGCAGCTGGTTGGTGTCTATAGATGTTTACAAAAAGTTTTTCATAGTAAGCAACCTTTGCTCGTCGGAGTTCAGCATTTAATTTATTTCTGGCAGTTTTGAATTTTTTTAGCGCATCAGGACTTCGCATTTTCAGAAATGTATGAAAAAGAGCATTTTTCTGCTTTATAGCTTTTAAATGATTATGGGTCACCCAAGGTTTTCTTATCTTTTTTGATACCTTAAAGGTTTTTATTGGGAAGTGTTTGGAATAGATTTGAGAAAAAATTTCAAGAAATCTTAAATACGCCTCACTGGCATTCGCTTTGCTATACACCGAGGACCAGTTTTGTTGGCTAATGTCATGCTGAAACGCCCTCAGGGAATCCTCAGTCATATGCTGGACAGTTATCTCCTCAGAGGTACTTTTCACTTTCATTACAGGGTCACAAAGCATAAAAATTGGGCAGTGATCACTGATGTCAGATGTTACTGTGCCAGCACTGTGAATCGAGGTTTCAGAGTTGACAATGAACAAATCCAGTGCAGATGAAGTGGATAAAGTGACACGGGTTGGTGTATTAATCACGCTTATGAAACCCAGAGAATGAATACGAGTTGTAAAGTCAACAACATCTGGAGTATTAAGCAAAGTATTTATATTGAAGTCTCCTCCACAAGTTAACTGAAAGTTATTGCTTCGAACATACTCCAGGAGCCGATCAAAGAATTCAAAAAACAATACCAAGTTTCCTTCTGGTGGACGATAAATAGCAGTTATAATTTCAAAGTTATTTTTTACAGTGAGAAACTCATATTCATTCGTAACCTTGCAAAATTCAGGAAGAAGTTCGCACTTTGTACACAACTGTACATAAATCGCAACACCACCACCACGTCGAATGTCACGATTCATGAAAAAATTATTATACCCGTCAAGATGAAGCATATCGCAGCCTTCATAGTACCAGGTTTCAGTCATCATGATTATGCTGAATTTAAAAGAAAACTGACTTAATAAACAAATAATGTCATCGTGCTTTCCATGAGCAGAACGAGCATTAAAGTGTAACACTGTTTTTGGAGAACGTTGCTGTGGTCGAATGCGTTCTGGTAGGACGAAGCTGTGATACTCAATTTTGATTTGATTAAAGTGTGTCTAGGCAATAACAACAAAATCACGGATTTGACTCAATCTTTTCAAGGTCAGCCTCACAAGTTATTTGTATAGCATCCGACGTGTCGGACTGCTTAGCAAAGATTTTTTCATTGAAAGTCCACACTGACTTCCAGTTGTGAGCATACTTCCTCTTTACAACCATACCCAGGAGTCTTTTCAGGGCCGGACAAAGGTGCTCATTAATGTATATTGGTGCCGTGTTTTTAATCCCAATGTCCTCATTTCTTAGACGGGCCTTTTTCTCTTTCCTCAGTGCGCTATCACGTTTTGCTCGAGACTTGAACTGAACCACAAGAATACTCTTGTCAGGATTTTTAGTAGGAACTCTGTGGCAACATTCAATGTCATTTTCAATGATTGGCTCATCAATCTTCTCTCCAATTTTAGTGACAATCTGCAACACATTCTCATCATCATGTTTCTCAACACCATGAATTTCTATGTTCGTGTTTCTAGAGTATTGCTCCATGAGGACCATGCGTTTCACAAGTTCATCTTGATTTTTCGCTAGTGATGTGCACCTCGCGTGAAGCTCCCGATTCTGTTCTTCAAGCTTAACCTTTTTCAAAATTTCAGCCTCAAGTTTCTTCTTTAGCTCATCTAAAGAGTCATGGGCAAAGTCAAGGCTTTTTGTCATGTTTCGTTGTTCAGTCTTTAGATCTCTGATTTCATTTCGAAGCTCTCTTTCGATACGCTCCCGTGAAGCTTTCACTTCCCGTTTGTACTCTTCCTTCATCTTGGCTAGTTCAGCCTTCAGTTCCTCTTTAAGTTTGGCTATGTCGTTCGCCATGTGGTTGAAGACAAGTCAATGCAAACACGCGCAAACACAAAATGAACGGGAACAAAGCGCACCAACTGGCAGCAGCGACGATGTCAGAAAAGAAGCACAGGCAAATTAAAATTGATACAGTTTTTACACTAACCTGCAGCAAAACGAAGAGACACAGTAAGTTGGTGCTCGCCGTTTATCGTCGCCGCTGCCAAGTAAGGCCGAAGGCGATGGGTCGCTGTCTTTATAGCTTGCGTCCGGTGACGTCAGGAGTCAGGTGAAACCGCCGCCGATAGCCGCAACCGCTGAAGGAAACCGCCCCTTTTAGCCGGTAAGGGCAAGCCAACGCTTGCCAGGCTCGTGCAGTCCGCTCGCTGGTTTAGGGCGCAAAGTTCAGACGGTGGAAGGCAATCTGCAGCAAAACGAAGAGACACAGTAAGTTGGTGCTCGCCGTTTATCGTCGCCGCTGCCACCAAAACCAAAACCTTACTGTTTTCATAAACAGCTGACGACATAAATGATTCATATCCAGAAAGCCTGATTTTGTTCGATAAGTTCGGCTCGCAAATGACGATAATGGGAAACATATTGGCGTACACGAAGCGACGGAAATCCGAAAGGCGCGCTTTGAGTCCGCGGGCATTCTACTGAAAAATAGCTGCTTGTCGGACCTATTCCCTAAAAGACCAAGGCTGTGGAGCCATGACTTACTCAAGGATTGCAAGCACCGGACTCGGAGCGTCCAGTACTTGAAGCGCATTTCTGGCAGACGGTGTGTGCATGTTGCTTAGCAGCACGCGAATGGCATTCATTAAAGGCCTAATAAGTGCTATCACTTGCTCATCTATATTCCGCGACTCCTCGGATACAGCACCTTGCTGTACTGGGGGCGGATTCTTCTGCGGCTCTTCTGGCGGTCGTGTACGCGGAAGTGGCGGCCATTCCTTTGTGGAAAGAGATCTGGCAGTTTTCTCCCTTCCAACGTCGGTGTTCGGAGTGCTGGAAACGTCCGCTGATGATGATGCTTGACGAGGTGACTTTTCCTGAAAGCTTGATATTTTCCGCCGTGAAGACCTTCGTCGGTGACGTCGTCTTCGCCGTACTTTCACAGCGGCCTCTTTGTGGGTAGAGTTGTCTCTCACCATTTGTTTAAGAATGGTGATCTCTTTCTTGATCTGGGGACAGTCTTTGGAAGAGGCGCAGTGATCACCTTGACAGTTAGGACACTTCAACGTGGTTGCGCTGCAGTTGTCTTCTGAGTGGGGTTCGGCACATAGTGGGCACACGGCCGAATTTCTGCAAACACACTTCACATGTCCAATCTTCTGACAATTGAAGCATTGCATTGGTCTTGGAATAAATGGTCGAACCTCGTGGCGAAAGTGGCCGACCTTCACGTAGGGTGGAAGGCAGTCGCCTTTGAAAATAATCCTCACACAACATGAGTTGCCGAGGCGACCAACATGCACAATCACGTTGTGTTCGCTTGCTGGTTTTATGAGAATTGGTAGGTCCGCATTAGATATTTCATTGTCAATGTCATAGATGACTCCTGTTATTGTGGCACCATTCGTTGGCACGATGGATCGGACCTTGATGTTTCCCAGCTGCGTTACATGTTGTAGTATAGTCAGTGCGCTCGGGTTCATCACATCGATTGCCAGGATGTTTCGCCTAGTGTTTATCCTAACATCCTTGATCTCATTTGGCACGGTGTTTTCTAGATACACGGAGAGTGCTTGCCTGTTGAGGACGCGCAGGTTGTCGGTAGCGTTCTGTGGCACAAACAGAATGGAGTGAGGCCATCGCTGAGGACCTGTTTTCACAGTGTCCGAGCTGGACGCCGAAGATGAGTTGATAATTCTTCGTTTGGCCTTACGGTACTGGACAAGTAGAAAGCTGTCTTCCGAGGACTCGTCACCTGATGCGCAGTACAGCTCTGTATCCTCGCTACCACTCGACGTATTTCCTCGCTTCCGCGAACCGATGTCCGCGGGTGAATGGGAACCGGGAGGATCGTCGGGGTGTTGTACATCCATCACCGCGATGGAGGGGGCGGTACACCCCACAGGTGACGTAAGAAGTCCAGAAAAACACAGAGACGGGCGAGATGTGTTCCGCAAGAGAAGCACTTCGTCTTCCTCCCTTCATATACCATGTATAAAGCTCTACATATTCTGGATGGTGGTTTCCCACCATGACTTTAAACTCTTCCTCAATCTGACTGTCGATTGTCCCCAGCAATTAAAAAGTCAGTTAAAGTCACTGAGGACCTCTCTCTAAAGCTGTATTTTCATGATTTCGAGGTCACCAAGCTTGATGGCGTGGAGGTCATTCCAAAACTATGAATGGTATTCGGTGCTTGACAGGTCTGTTGGATGCCGTTGGGAACTCTGATGAGGCTCCTGCCTTCCGCAAACCTGAAGACAAGACAGGTGGCATATTGAAGCTCGTGCTATCTCTTCTTGAAGACGCAACAAATCAAGAAATATTAGACGAAGATCGGCAAGATGCTTTGACATTTCTAAAGGAACAAGTCTTTCTGCTTTTAAGCAAGTCACCCCGTTACTCTTCAGAACTGTTGGTATTTTCCTGCCTTCTAGTTACCATCTCTCCTCATGCTTACAGGTACTTGCGTAACTACGGAGGTCTCACATTGCCGCAGAAGTTAACGATCTGGCGTGTATGCAATGCATATGTTATAAATCCAGCAGCTTGGCAGCAGGATGCTTCTTTCCTGTTTTATGCGAAGAATATCGCGAGTGCAATGGAGGATCATGAGAAGTCAGTGGTTCTCATGATGGATGAGATCCATCTACAGGCGCATTTTGATTATAAGGGTGGCATGATTGTTGGCACTGTCAGCAGCACTTCAAATCCACCAAAGACAGCTAATGTCTTTGTGATTCAAAGTCTCCTGTCACCACAAAAAAGTGTTGTTCACATTTTGCCAGTTGAACAAATAAATGCTCGACAGCTGAATACTGTGCTCCGCAGCATCATAAATGAGCTTGAAAAGGTTAAGCTTCGCATCATTGCAGTCATCACAGATCAATCGCAAAACAACGTGTCTCATTGGATTGTCATCAAAGGTCAGCAGCTCCTATCCTCACCCATCGGATCCCACTCGTCCTCTTTTTTTCGTTATTGACCCTGTTCACTTGTTGAAATGTATTCGGAACAATTGGATGAACCAAAAGAACCACGGAACATGCATGAATTCACTTATGAATTTGAACTGCAACCTAAAAATTATCACTGCTTCGTTCAAGACACTCCGTGATCTTCACCTAAAAGAACACCACCTTATCAAGGCTGCCCCAACACTGTCAGTAAAGGCACTCAATCCACCTAATATGGAAAGGCAAAATGTGAAGCTTGCACTGAAAGTGTTCAACCTATCAACCATAGCTGCTCTAGGAACATGCGGTCAACGCTATGCACTGCAGCATGCGGCTGGAACAGCGGAATTTTTAAAGGTGGTCGAAACTTGGTAGAGGATTGTCAACCATAGCTGCTCTAGGAACATGCGGTCAACGCTATGCACTGCAGCATGCGGCTGGAACAGCGGAATTTTTAAAGGTGGTCGAAACTTGGTAGAGGATTGTTAATGTGAAGTCGCCCAGCAAAGGACGCCGGCTTCGTGATGAGCCGCAGACTCCCATTGCTGAAAGGCTGTGTCCATAAGTTGAATTCCTTCAAACCATAATGCAGTGGCTTGACCTCTGGCAGAGTTTGAAGTTTGACAATGGAATTCTCACTCGGGAGACGCACAGTGCCTTGCGTCTCACTACAGAAGCCTTGGTCAAGATAATAAACTATTGCCTTGAAGACCTTGGATTTGACTACGTACTTCTGGGGAAGTTCCAGACAGACTGCTTGGAGGAAAGATTTGGCAAGTATAGGCAGCTTTCCGGGTCGCAGTACCATGTGTCCATCAGATAAGAGTTCGAATCCGAACGAAAGCTTCCCCTACTACAGCCTTGGCGCTTCCAGGCATGGATTCAGGGGCACCTGCTGTCAGCATTGATGAGGCGATTCTACAGAGGTTCAACAGTGAACAACATGACAAGAACTTCGAAATGAAGGCACAAAATCTGCCAGCTATAGCGTACGTGGCCGGATACTGCGCCCATGCAGCACTTAAAAAACTTGCATGCACTGCTTGCCCGGCAAATTTAGCAGAAGATGAAGACATCATAATTGAGAATGCTGAAATTATAGCAAACATGAATCGCGGAGGGCTCAAGTTCCCCCAACCTCTAGTTGTTAATGCTGCAATGACTACTGAAATCGTCCTGGACAAGCTGCGCAGTGAAAAGTATGCTGTGCATTTCTATTCTCTAGCGAACCAAAGGCAAGCCCTTTTCACACTGGCTACCAACCTAATAGGAGACGGCGACAGTTTCGACGAATGTGAAAGCGGTCATAGTCTACACTTGGTCATGCATCTCATTCTTAGCGCTGCAACAAACATTCCGCTGAAAAAGTATTGTAAAAATAGGAACGACTGTCTTGTGCAAGCAAAAGGTGCTCAAAAACGGAAGCTTAAAACTTTGAAATCTTGACTGTTCTCACCCCTTGTGTTGCACACCTCTGAAAGTTTTGTGAATGCTTGTACTCTGTAATAAACATATCCGTAAAAAAACGTGAGAGCGCAAAATGGCAACACGGACGAGTAAGGGAACAGGATTAGCGCGGCACTTTCAACAGGATTTATTCAAATAAGAGCGTTTATATAGCCTCTGCCCTTATCCATGCTCTTAATCGCAGTTGACAATGACGAATAAGGGAGCAGGATGAGCGCTGCACTTTTAACAGGAGTTATTCAAGGAAGAGCGTTTATATAGCCTCTGCTCTTATCCATGCTCTTAATCGCAGTTGACAATGTTTGCCAATTGCAAATAAGATCATGGATAGGCGCCTATCACATAAAAGATAAAGGTGATAAATGTATTAGCGACACTTCCGTCAAACTTTACAATAAGGAAAAGTATTTTCTGCGCACCTGTTGTTGACCAGGAGTTGCTTGGATATACCCCCTCTCTCAACCTCCTTGTTCTTTTGATTTTGCATATATAAGGCACTTTTCGCACAAATAAACCCAGTTGATAGTTTGCGCTGTTTCTGTTCCTTTGGCCTTTCCTGTGGTTGTCTTTTTATGCGCAACATGGTTTCTTCAAAAGCAATGTACGAACTTGCCCAACAAGAAGTTCTTCTAAATATTAGAGCTGTGACACAAGTATAGGAAGAATAGTCATTAAAAATAAACCGAGCTACCCGGTTTTGGATGGATTGAATGGAGTTGGAAAGATTATTCTCATGAGGGTCCCAAACTGAGCATGCATATTCTAGCTTGGGCCTTATAAGGGTTTTGTAAGCAAGAAATGTTACGGAAGGGGAGCAGAATTTAAGATTTCGCCTAGAAAGCCGAGAGAGCGGTTAGCCTCGTTAGATATTTTCGCTATGTGAGAGGCCCATGAGAGATTATTTGTTAAAATGAGACCTAGATATTTATAAGGTGTCACAGAGGATGTTACTGTGCTACCAAAATAATACGTGGGCACTACGTGAGAACGGCGGCGGTGAAATGTAGTTAATGACGTTTTGCTGACATTTAAAGACATTAACCAAGCTTTACACCATTTTTCTACTGCTTGCAAGTCGCGTTGAAGAATGAGCGCATCTGAACAATCGTTAATCGGTCGGTATATAACACAATCATCAGCAAACAGACGGATGTTTGGAGATATATCGTTAGGGAGGGCATTGGTGTAGATTAAGAAGAGCAGTGGGCCCAGAACGGAACCCTGAGGCGCACCAGAAACCACAGGAGACAGCGGAGAGGAATGGTGATTTGCGAAACCCAACTGATGACGGCCGATCAAAAAACTACGTAACCAGTTATAGACTAGGGGATGAAGATTTAGGCGTGAAAGTTTCAAGAAAAGTCGATTATGAGGAACCTTGTCAAAAGCTTTCTCGAAGTATAAAAACAGTTCGTCTAGGTGGGAGCTGATGTCATTGATGAAAAGTGCAAGTTGTCTATCGCAAGATAAATCCTTAAGGGATCCATGCTGACTGGAATTAAAAAGTTATTACAAATAAGAAAATTCATGATTTGGCTAAAAATGATATGCTACATCAACTTAGAACCAACGCTAGTAATGGAAATTGGCCGGTAGTCAAGACATGATGATGGTGATCTTTTTTAATGAACTGGAATGACCTTACCTGTTTTCCAATCCAGCGGCACCACTTCACACGATAGAGACTGCTGAAAAATGTACGACAGGATGACGCTGGCAAATACATTGGTGTTTTTGAGTACTTTGGCGTTAATGTCAACTCCAGCAGATGAGGTTACCTTCAGTGATTCGATTAATTTGCAAATGCCGTGAGGTTCAAAAGTGATGTCTGGCATGCCCGGATGTTGAAAGTTAGGAAAACAAGGAAGATTGTCTTCGAGTTCTTTGGTGAAAACTGAACAAAACGAAGAGTTTAGAGTGGTTGAAACTTCGGTATCAGAAATAGGAATGTCGTTTTGGTCAAGTAATCTTATGGATTTCATCAGGCATGGATTTATAACCTTCCAAAATTGACGGGGGTTAGTAGGCAACATATCAGGAAGTGAGGTAGAAAAGAAAGATCGTTTAGTTTTTGCAGCTAGAGATTGAAACATTATATCAGCGCTGCGGTACTTTGCCCATGCGCGTGAAGTGTTACTATGTTTGGCGATGCGATAGAGTCGTTTTTTTAATTTTTAAGGCGCTTTAACATGTTATTGAACCAGAGGGAAGACGGCCGTTCGGTAACGTAATTGTGGGAATATGGGCTTTGAATAAGTCCTGCATTTTTTATTTAAAAATTAGCCAGTTATCTTCAACTCAACGACTGGAGAACGTATCAAGAAAAGAGAAACTGAAGTGAGCTAACATTTCATTGAAAGAAATGTAATCACATCTATCGTAGAGGGTTATTTTCTTCTTCACTTTTTTCGGGTACGCTATACGAGATTGATAAGTAGCGTGAAATGCAGCATAATCGCTGAGCTCGAAAAAAAAAGCGCAGAAAGGTTATCAGGATGTGTGGTTAACAAAAGATCGAGCAGACTGAAAGACTGATTATTATGCCTTGTTGGGGTAGAGATAAGCTGCGACAAGCCAAACGTGAGGTGCTTGTTAAGAAATTCACTTTCGGTGTTGTTTGTCGACATTGTTAGTGCTATGTCCGTCCACGTTATTGCTGGAAAGTTGAAATCCCCGAACAAAAAGATTGGTGTGCTGGGAAAGAGATGTGCCAGAGTGCAAAGTTCCTCGTGGAAAAATGCAACAAAGCTTGGATCGGCGTCTGGGGGTCGGTAACATGCTTCTAGTATTAAAGGTGGGTGGGAGATTTGAGTGCAAACGAACAGTATTTACAACGGAGAGGAGATATAAATTTTAAAGCAGTGTAGGCTATGGCTAGTTGCTATTAACAACCCTCCGCCAAGCCTCTCATCGCGATCGCAGCGGAAGATATCAAAGTTAGGTAAAGCAATCTAAAGTTCAGATTTGGCGATGGCAGAATTTAACCAGGTTTCAGTTATAATGACAACGTTGCTATCTGTAGAGGAAAGAAGGTTAGCAACTGAGTCAAGCTTTGGCAGAATGCTTCTAATGTTAGTATATAAAGCGGAAAAAGGACATTTTGGTCTTTGCTCTTCAGACCTAACTCTGAGCTATGCAAGACGTTCAACAACTTTCTCTGTAGAGTGATCATAAACATAGGTAATGTGTTCCATGGTCAACCTGTCATGTCGAAGTTTATAATATTTACCTTTGGATTTCGGAAATTCAACAAGATTTTTGCGGGCGAGCCGAGTGTTCGGTAAGTAGTCCGATGACACTGAAATATGTGTCTTTCAGTTTTCCCGCGTTTGCAAGAATACGCTCTTTAAGTTTGAAATGTGCGAATTTAAAGATTATTGGACTTGTTTTATTGAAGGCGAAATAGCCAATCATGTGTGCACGTTCAATGTCGACAGAGTGTAAATCGGTGTCGAGCTCTCTTTTGAAGATTTCAATCACCAAATCCTCGGCTTCATTCCAAGTTTCTTCTTGGCTATGTGATATGCCATAGAAGAGGAGATTTGACCTACGGGCCCTATTTTCGAACGCATCCACTTTTAATGACAGTAGAAAAGTTTGTCTGCCTTTTCTTGAGCGACAGATTCTACGTCATCCAACTTTTCTTTCAAACGAGAACAGAGGAACAATCTTGTTAAATTTTCAGAAGCCGGTTCCGAATTTCTTCGAATTCCTTGTCATTTTCTGAAAACTTTGCATGCATTGCTTTCACTTCAATGAGTAATGATAACTGTCCTGATTTCAGTTCTTCGAGTGCAGACAGTATGTCACCAGTAATTTTAGTGGAACGAAGATTAGGCCCTGGGTTTAACTCGGCATCGCCCGACAAAACTAACAAAGATAGAACAACTTTGGCACAGTCATACGCAATGGATAAACAACAGCGTACGGCAAGCATATAACGAGAAGCGAAGCCCATCGCTGCTGCGTTGCCGAGCCCACTGAAGAGCAGTACAAGCGCGCCGCGCCTTTTATCTTCACGTGCTGATGTTTGATGTTATTTGGCGATCTGATAGCTTGCGAACCGAGAGGCCCATCCGGTGCTCAGATGGGATGCTCCGTAGTGCACACTACAGGGCAGGAGTGCACGGGCGCGGCCACACTTTCTGCTGGCGAAGGGTCCGGCGAGTTTGGAGGCGGGTCCAAGGAACTTGTACGGTGTAGATACGGTATGTCGGATCCACTCAGGGCGTTGGTGGACAAAAAGCAGGCAAGGGCAAGGGCAAGGGTGATTACCTGCGCGGCAAAGAGGCGACGAATGTGAGCGAAGCCCATCGCAGCTGCGTTGCCGAGCCTACTCCTCCTACACCTACACCTCGAACTTCCACTGTTGGATTCAGATCCAGCCGATGTATCACTGCGACTGTTCAGTACGGAATATGCTCGCCTGTCACCCCGAACCACCTCTTTCGTTCCAATGACCCCCTCTCGCTCAGTTCCCGATGGCGACTATCTCGTTACGCCCAATCTTGACCTTCCGCTGACCCGTAACGTTCTCTACCTCATACCATCGCCACCGTCCAAGCCAACGCCCTGCCCTCTCTCTGCCTTTCCTCAACTTCGGCGTCTCTTCTCAAGTGCTCCCGTCCGGCATCTGCGTGGCTACGCTGTCCCCTCTCGCTCCATGCCACGTCGCTAAGTTGGACGCCACCTCTGTTCAAGACACCGCCGCCCCGCGCCGGCAGTCTCCACTGTCGACAGACGCCTCCACGACCAGGATGGCCACCGACCTCCGTCCCGACCAAACTGCCCAGCAACGTACCCTTCTCGAAACTTTTTTGGATATTTTTGATGTGAACAACTCTGCGCTAGGTCAAACTCTCGCCGTCAGGCTCCGCATTGAAACCGGCGATGCACCTCCCATCCGCCGCCGCCCCTACCGGGTCTTTTACGCCGAGCGTCAGGTTGTCAATGCGGGACTTACTAAAATGCCCGCTAAAAACATTATCGAACCCTCACACAGTCCCTGGGCCTCACCCGTCGTACTTGCCAAGAAAAAGGATGGCTCCTGGCGTTTTTGCATTAATTATCGCCACTTGAATAAAATCACTAAAAAAAGACGCGTAACCCCTGCGACGTATCGACGACGCGCTTGACTGCCTCCATGGTGCCAAATTCTTCTCATCCATCGACCTTCGCTCCGGCTACTGGCAAATGGCTCTAGATGACCAGGACCGTAAAAAGACCGCCTTTGTGACCCCTGATGGCCTTTATCAATTTAATGTTGTAACTTTCGGATTAAGCAACGCGCCTGCCACATTCGATCGCATGATGGATGCCCTTGTGCAAGGTTTTAAGGGGTCCACTTGCCTGTGCTATCTCGATGACGTCGTTGTCTTTTCGCACACATTTTCCTGTCACCTGGCTGACCTTTCCCAGATCCTTTCTCTCTTTTGTCATGCAAGCCTGCAGCTCAACGCGTCTAAGTGCCGTTTCGCGCGCCGTTAGCTCACCATTTTGGGTCATGTCGTCGACAACATGAGGGTGCACCCTGACCCTGATAAGATCCGAGCCGTCAAAGACTTTCCCCAGTCACGTTCTTGTAATGACGTCCGAAGCTTCTTAGGGCTGTGCTCCTACTTTCGTCGATTCGCTGAAGGCTTCGCCGACATCGCACGCCCCTCGCCGACCTCCTGAAAAAAGACGCCACCTTCATCTGGAGACCCGACCAAGCACAACCATTTTCCAACCTGATGTTGAAGCTAACAACCACGCCAGTCCTGACACACTTCGATGTGACCGCTCCCACTGAAGTCCGCACTGACGCCAGTGGCTACGGCATCGGCGCTATCCTCTCTCAGAGGCAATCCGGACAGCACCGTGCCATCGCCTACGCCAGCCGCCTCCTCTCTGCATCGGAGCGCAATTACTCAATTACCGAACGTGAGTGCTTAGCCCTTGTCTGGGCTGTAGAAAAATTCCGCCGATATTTATACGGCCTCCCCATTACAGTTAACGCTCTTGAGATGGTTCAAAATAACTCTGCGTGTTTCATTCTCACTAATTACAACCGCGCTACCAACATAACTACAATGAAATCTAGTCTTTCTCTTCCTTCGCTGTCACTTCGTCGCAAAGTGTCTCGTATCACTTTGTTTAACAAATTGTACCATCACCCCATACTGCGCGGTCGCCTTATCCCACAGCCGTTTTATGTCTCCCATCGTATTGATAATCCTCATAAAATCGGTTTTGATTCTTGCAATACCAAATATTTTTCTCATTCAATTTTGCCGCGTACCTCACGCGATTGAAATCACCTTCCCGCCGATATTGCCGACCTTAATAATTACGAGATGTTCCGCAAAGCGATAGCTAACATTGTATACTCAAGTGTTATTCAAATATGTCTCTCTGCTGTAACGTTTCTATTTTTCTGCTTGTTTATTTCCACTCCCCCTCTCTAATGCCTCTGGCCCTGAGAGGTACAATAAAAAAAATAAAAGTTGCGTTGCACAATGCCAGCTGTGCTGATCTTCGAAGCGAACTCTTGACCATGCCGTACAGCACTCGACACCTTTGCAGACACCTCATGTTCAAAAGCCTGGTATGGCTACCCAGCTAGGTAATCAGTCCAGCCGAGAGATGAACGAAGATGAATCTGGCATCAGGGTTCTCGAGCACATGAGGCCCCCTGATGCGAGTGGTCCGCCACGTCTTCATAAGATGCACACCATCACCTGCACATTAATCCAGTGCACTGAAATTTTCGAACAAGGTAGACCTTGGATTTCTAAATATGTGAAATTTTACTTACGAATGTAAAATATGGTCAGTGCGAAACCATTTTGTCTGTTGTCTCGAAGGCGGAGCGACAGCTTCTACAAGCCAGGATTCTTGAGTGTAAGTACACAATCAGGAAACTGGAAAATGATGCGTTCTTCGCACGACGACGACTGGAATTCAACTGTCCCGGTGATTTCCCCCGCATTCAACTCCACGCAAATTTCCAAGCTGGCCTCCGTTCACGAAAAGCTGAGCATGCTCATGAACACAAACTAGAAAGGCTAATGCAACGCCGAAGAGACATGTCTCCGGACGCCCCAAATAGGTTTGTAAGGAACCTGTCATCTTACCAACCCAACAAGGCGGAAATGTCGATCTTGAGCCTGGGCCTAAATTTCAACATTGGTCCGGCCCTCGACACAAGAAAGATGATTTGTGCGGCGGAAAATGCTCTCACCCAGGTTGACCCGTCGTGCTGAGAGGAAGCACGTGCACGCGCTGTCGGCGTTCTGTCCAAGTTACCTTCGCATCTCGCGATTTCGTCACTGACACGTCAAGAGAAAGAAGCGGTCACGAGCCTTCGCAGTAATCCAGACATCGTGGCACTCCCGGCCGACAAGGGGAATGCAACGGTGCTGCTCGATAGAAGCAAATACAAGGAAAAAATGCTGCTTCTCTTGGAGGATGAGGGCACTTACGCCAAACTTGCTCGGAATCCCACGGCCAAAGTTCAGAAGGAACTGCAAAAACTACTGGCGGATGTCTTTCGGATGGTTCCCCCGCAGCAACGTTCCCTCTATCACTGCCTGCTATGCCACAATGGTTCACCCCCTGCGATCTACGGACTCACGAAGATTCATAAGCCTGATGTCCCGTTGCGCCCTATTGTAGACTTCACGCGTTCGCCTCTTCAGAATTTATCAAAATTTTTGCACCGCGTTATCTCCCCTCTCGTAGGTAAAAGACCTACACACATACGCAACGCCCAGGAAATAATGGTATCTTTCGACGTAAAATCCCTTTTCACAAGTGTTCCAGTGGACCTTGCCGTGAAAGTCTGCACCGCTGGCCTTGAATCCGACCCAACGCTACCTGAAAGGACCCCTATCGACGTTCCAGACCTGACTCGACTTCTCCGTTTTTGCCTGACAAACACCTATTTCACCTTTGAGAACGCCCCTACAAGCAGTCCACGGTGCTGCGATGGGAGCTTCCATCTGCGTCACGGTCGCAAATCTGACCATGGAAGAAATCGAAGGCCGCGCGCTCGCTGCATTCACGCCTGCCCCCAAAGTTTTCCTAAGATACGTGGATGACTGCTTTTGCGTGATGAAGAGGGAAGCATTGAAAAATTTTATTGTACAACTCAACAGCATAGAGCCAGCCATACAGTTCACCGTGGAAGAAGAAATCGATGGCCGTCTCCCATTTTTGGGTCTGCTTGTCACAAGAGATTCCTCTAGATTACATTTCAGCGTTTACCGGAAACTTACACATACCGGCCGTTACCTCAGTTACAGGTCAATTCACCCAGATTGCCAAAAACGTTCGGTTGTTTCATCGCTCCTCCGACGCATGAAAGTATGTTCCAGGCGGGAAGACCAAGCTGCTGAATCGAAACACATACGACGTGATTTGACGACCTGTGGTTACCCGGTGCACATCATCGACTCCATGCAGCGAAAACTTGACCGCCCTAGGATGCAGCCAGCCGAAAGCACAGAAAAGCGAACGGCTCTCCCATACGTCCCAGGCATCAGTGATGCACTTGCGCGTATCTTACGTTCATATGGTGTGCACACTGCTCATGTGCCATCTCAAAAACTGAGAAGCCAACTTGTCAATGTGAAGGACGGGCTTAAGAAAGAAAGATTCCCTGGCGTTGTTTATCAGATTCCATGTGCCGACTGCCCATCAGTATACATAGGCGAAACAGGAGATTTTGCACGCAGATTACGTGAACATAAGAATGACGTGAAGAACCGGCGCGCAGAACAAAATGCGCTTGCCGAGCATTCAGTATCTGCCAGCCACAATATCAACTGAGCAAAGGCACGTGTGGTCGCCAAAGAGAAGGACAGGAAATCATGGCTCTATCTTGAGTCGCTGATCATCCAAACAACAGCGCATACTATCAATCGAAATGACGGGAATTTGCCACCTATCTACGCGAGATGCCTGTGATCTTATATACGCCGCATAAAAAAAAAGGCACCACCGCAACCTTTTGCCTCATTGTGAACAAGGCTCCCGTGTGGGAGCCGAAACGTCATTCCATCTTAATTTTTGGTCGGTGCGACTCACTAGTATCAAGTGCGAAACCAGGCATTAATACCAAAACGAACTGTTTCCATAACAGCCACAGGTACTAGATGGCAGATTTCCAAAATTGATGGGCACAAATAATTTAATATTACAGTCTTTTATAGTCAAGTAGACGAAACCACTACAATATACATTGAAAGGAAGGCCACAAACTCAATTATTTACAACTACCTTGAGATTTTAGTATATGCATTCTTTTGCATTTTGCACCGATCAAAATGAGGCTGCCGTGACATTGGGGTGTGTAAGAGAAATCCAAAGCCACAGAACAAGACTGCGTGTCACCGACACCTATCTCTGCTGTCATCTGAGAACTAGAGACATGATTAATTTACATTACTTTGATATGCGGTTCTATTACATTGTCCTTCCTTGCTCAATAAACTGTGTATAAATGCAATAAGATATTACCAGCTGCATGCAATCTTACTCCAGGTAAACACGTTAACCCTTCATGCCTCCCACAACACACCAAGCACGTGCTCACCAGTTTGACGATTTCCAGGCGGGAAGTGCAGGAGAATGCATAAAGATATTGCACACAAATGGGTCATGGATGGATCCCACACAGACTTCTTGCGTGCTGGAACCTCAGCCGGTAGGAACAGCACACCTGTAAAAGAAAAATGTACAACACTCATATATTCTTGTTTTCCGCGCGCCCTTACAGAAATATTTTTTTTTCACCCTCCTGCGGTTATTTCCACGTAACTGCTGTGTAACTGATGCTGTAGCACTGCTATGAAAAATCCAGCTGGAGTAGCGGAATCACCTTCATGCGCTACATCAGTAATGCTTAAGCCCCGTTATAGTTTTCCAGCCTGCAAGCAAAAGGATGAGTATGACGCTACACACTGTCACCACTACAGATTTCGTTTTCCTTACCTCAATGATGCTGGAGGCGTCACGTTTTGCCTTTATCGACAGGCGTTTACGCTGTCTTAATGACACCGCTGTGATCAGATAGTGCACCAGTGTACACGGATGTCTCGTCGAAAACTCCGAAACATTCCTGGAGTTTGTTGCTCGGCCGCGCGAACACCTATCGTGTCATCCACTCATCACGCGCGCGAAGCCCATCCGTTCATCGACGTTCAATGCTGGCGACCGCATCTCAGAGCTCGACAGTTTGGCACTGCCGCTCACCGCAATGCATCCTTGCATATCCCCCACACCATACGGCTCGGCAGGTGGTTGCACAAAAGAGCTGTCTAGTCAGAGACAACTCGAAAGCGTTGTGGTGCTATCGAATGTCGCTCACCTCTCGGTGTTCTAGGGTTTAACAAACGATAAATAAATGCAACGAGCAGCAAAACTCATCAAAACCCACGGTTGGCACCGCCATTACCACGCTACATTAACCGCACGGACTGATGATTTCTCAGTGCGAGCGCAGGGTTTGCAACGGGAGATCATTTAGCGCCCCTATGCGGCTGCACATTTAAGCTCTAGGTTTTAACGCTCTGATCCCTTGCTTGTTTCACATCTGGCCTTATGACGCCGTTTCATTGCATTGTGCAAACAAAACAAGACTTTCATAACCTTAGTTTTGGCTTCAAATAAATACCAGTTAAACTGCAGCTACCTAACGTCATATAAATCACTGTTTCATTCAATCATTTTTGTAATTCGGGTACCTTTGGCCGGGCGAAATTACGGCGGCAAACTGCAGCCATTGTTAGCAATTTAACAATGGCGGAATATTGTAAAATTGATCAAACGTCAATTTGACATCACTCCATAATGCGTGCGTATCACGTGTTTTATGTAGCATTGTTCGAGCCAATCAGATTTCAGGAAGCGGCCATTCTCAGTGTGCATCTATTTTCTCTAAATTGGCCAGCGAGCGCATGTGTTCTCACACGTGCCACCTGTAGCTTTTTTTGCCCTTCACAATCACATATATTTACCAGGAGGGTACGAAAAATAGCGCTGGTTAAATATACTTTTAACGCCACGTCAAGTTGACGTCAGTGCGAAAAATGCTTCTGCAACAGGCAATGAATGACACCCATCTTGAGCTGCCTTGTCGCACTTCTGAGAGCCAATCAGGGAGGCAACATGGCGCCGACAGGCGAATGTGAATATCGAGAATCGCGCCCCTGACCCTCGTCACACTTCTCCCGCAAGGAGCGCTGGTATCCTCGGTTTTGCTTGGACGGCCGATTTTGAGCCGATGCCCAGGCATGGAAAATGTAGCACGCTGTGGCACAGCTTTCGTAAGCACAGCTTCGCTCAAAGCGGGTGTGCCGAGCTTTAGTGAACGGAGAGAGAGCAGCAGTCTGAACAGCGCCAAGCTCTGCAGTGGAGGGAGACTACGGAGCCAACAATGAGCGCGGCGCTCAACTTGAAGAATATTTTTTTCTCGACAAAACCAAAAAGACATAAATAAATTTGCTGAGATAAATCAACACAAAACAAGGTAAAAGAGCTACAGTATTCTGCAATTTTGCAGTGGCACCTGAGTAAAAAGTTTCTGTCCGAATACGCAGTACGGTGCGTTTTTCGCAAATTTAGCATTTTTTTTAATGTTATAGAGTTTAATTTTACTGCGAAATTTTTTCCACGCAGTACATGTTATGGCGAGCCCGAGCAAGTTTTAAATTGCTCATGAATGTTGCGTACAAAATAAAAAAATAGTTTCGGAGTGAATCGTTTGGCTATCAAAAACGAACTAGGAAAAAGAAATTTGTAAGAGCAATGATTTTCCGCGTGATAAAAAATACAACCAATATTCTTTGTTCAGAAAAAGACTGGGCGGCAGAAAGGAAACAAACTCTTTATCACAGCGTGAGAATATAGCGCAGAGTAGGACCGGACACAAAAGGAAACGAACAACACGAGCGCTGGGTACCGCGCCGATGTCCAGATGTCGATTGCCGAGAAGCTTCTAAGAATGGCGCTCGTGTTGTTCTTTCCTTCTTGCGTCCTGTCTACTCTGCGCTACATTCTCTTGCTATGATCATGTACCAACAAGCCCAAAAAGCCACGCTTTTCAACTCTTTATTATGAATTTTTTTTTTACGGAGACGTAGATTTACACTAGTCTGGAAAATTCAAAGGGCCTTTCACATTGAAAAAATCCGACAGCAGACCAAAGAAAGACACAGGACGAGTGCTGGCTCAAAGGTAAAGCTTTTTTTGACAAAACCTGTGGTATATAAAGGATGAAGGAAGGCATGACACGCGAATTAAAGGCAAAGTATGGAAACAAAAACGTGCGCACGGCGCTCAAAAATGGCCGTTCTACTAAGTCAAAGGGCTGTTACATGACGAGAAAATTTTTCCCCGCTAGATATTAAAGGAAATTGCTTCCGGCGTTTAAATGAAATCCTCAATTTTTCCGAACGAGATTGAAGAAGGTTGAGCGCTAACATTGGTGCGTTTGGCGTGGATAAACGCAAAGTATAATTTTGAAGAATGTGTATGCATCCCACTACACCGTAAAAATCTCGGTGCAATAATAATTTTTGTCCTCACATTTCCAGTCTTACCACGCCTGGAATGAATACCATACAAGCATGTTTAACTTTGTAGTGAAAATTTGGTAGATTTCCTTACTGATAGAGCAGCCTGCTCAATTCTGTCGCTGTATTTGTTTCATGCAAGTGTCAGTGTTCATTTTTGTTTTGGCTCCAAATAACAGCCAGCTGTAGTTAAGGTCGAATTATCTCTGCACCCACTCGAGTAGCTGGGTATTAGAAGTGCTATGCAGAAGCGTGAATGGGCTCTAACCCTGCAGCGGCATGTCTCCACAAGGCGTCCGGTCCGGGGCGCTGGGCTTCGCCGTGGGCGTGGCGCTCGGTCTCCTCTGGCGGGCACCAGCCGAGCCATCCGATGCCGGCCGGCTTCCGGCTCAAGCACCGGCTCTTCTGCACCGCCATCTAGCAGCAACCAAGAGCAATGCCGCGCTGTTCGCCGCACTCAAAAGCCCGCTCGTCATCGCGAAGCTCGAGAAAGGTGTGCGCCGGGTTCCAACGGCGGCTGGCCTCAGGCAGTTTCTTTTTGCGCGTTCTGCTAGTTTATGAACCAGATTTGAACATTTTCTGTGACGATAATGCAATGAAGAGTTGCATGCTTGTTTCTTAGCTTTGTGGTACGGGATTTTTTTCCTCCGCAGCCTTCTTAATATGATGAAGATAGCCGAGAATTATGCGGCAATGAATAGTTCTTTCGATATGAAACTACAGACGTCGAGGATGATACGTAAGCACTTATAATTGACTAAAAATTGGTGTAGGTTGCTTGAGCACTTTGGTAGATACGACTCTAGAACAAGTAAAATTAGTAATGGGTGCTTTGAAATTTAGTTTATTAAAACTAGTTTTAAGACAACGGCTCTCCTAGTGAGAATGCTCAAGTGGAAACGAAGAGCTGTAGGGCAATCATCAGTAAAGTTAATGCGTATGATGAAAGCCTCAGGAGGCGACAAATGATTCCTGAGAGCGTGATTGATTAGTGCACTGAATTTTTTTCCACCCATCGGGTTGAGAGAGTAATTAGTGATTCTAATCTATAACCTTGGACGCAGCTGGCGAAAACATTAAAGTGCGATGAACTGTCATCGAGAAGATTTATGTTAATGTTACCCATAATGACCAACGTGTTTATTTATTCACATACCCTAAAGGCCCTTTTCAGGCATTACATAAGGGGGGGGGGGGGGGTTTACAGTTAAATATAAGCAATACTCCACACATACCTCTACGAGCAATACAAATCCAGAACAACAGGCAAAATGGGAAAAAAAAAGTACACGAAATTCGAAATTGAGTATATGCAGGAATCGAGCCTTCATACTCATAATTTACTTGTAAAAAACACTTTAGTTTTTTCACAAAGGTGTCATGATTTAAGGTGAAGACAATATCACCCGGTAACTCGTTCTAGTGGTGAACGGCAAGAAACAATGAAGAATGACTAATGAGGTGGGTACGTGCAAACATGGGTTCGATTTTGAGAGCATGATCTAAGCACGGAAAGATACGGTCGGCGGGTCTAATATAGTATGAAGCGAATGAAGAGTGACTGCGATACAATCAGTGAAAGTGTGATAATAGTGCTAGTATTCTTCTCTTTTAGCTTTAGCGATGGTTTGGTTGCCGTTACGATGGACTGACGTGAATAGTTCTTAGTTATAAATCTCGCTGCTTTAGTTTGTATTGACTCCAGTTTGTGAATTAAGTACAATTGATGCGGGTTCCCAATTAAGGATGCGTATTCTATTTTTGAGCGGACGAGGGTAGTGTAAGCTAAATGTTTGGTGGCAGGATCAGCTTGGTGCAAGTGACGTCTGATGAAACCAAGTGCTTTAGATGATCTACTGACAATTGCATCGATATGGTGATTCCATGTTCTATCAGACGAAAAATGAACACCTAGGTATTTGACTGTAGACACATTCTCAATGGGAATACTATTCATGGAATAACAGTGATTTTGAAGCATGTTATTGGTGGTGAATGTTGTAGTCTTTGTTTTAGAGACGTTAATTTGCATTTGCCACTGTTCACACCAAGTGGCGATTCTGTCGAGGTCTGTCTGCAAAGAGTTGGTGTCGTCAGGGTTGGTAATCTGTCTATATATAACACATTCATCAGCAAATAATCGAGTAGTAGAGGTAATAAATTCACTTATATCATTACTATAGATCAGGAATAAAATTGGTCCTAGCACCGAGTCTTGCGGCACGCCAGATTTTACCATGGTTGGGGAAGAACAACACCCATTTACAGAGACATATTGGCAACGATTGGTAAGAAAGTTAGTAATCCACGTGATAATATGCTTGTTAATGTTGAAAGAATTTGTCTTCAGAAAAAAACGATAATGGTGTACCTTATCAAACGCTTTCGCGAAATCAATAAATATAGCGTCAATCATTAATTTAGCGTGCACGGCATGATGAAGGTCGCTTATTAATTCAAACAACTGCCTCTCACACTAACGACCATGTAGGAAACAATGCTGATTAGGGAAAAAGAAGTTGTGCTCGGTTAAGAATTTCATTTTGGCAGATGATATGATATGCTCAAACAGTTTGCAGGGTATACTGGTTAACGAGATAGGTCTGTAATTTATTAGCATGGATTGTTCACCTGATTTAAATATGGGAGTAACACGAGTAAGTTTCCACGAGTCAGGTACGCACCCGGTGTGAAGGGATTGCTGGAACAAGGCAGTAACAATGTGAAATACAATAGGTTTTGTTAATTTTAGCAGTTTAGGGCATATACCGCCTGGACAAGGCGACGTGTTAATTTGCAGTCTGTCAATAGCTTTCTCAATCCCTTCATGAATGATGATAAGATTATTCATAGTGGCACTAATAGAAGTATGAAAGAACTTCTCATGTAAAGAAGCTCTTTTTGACTTAATGCTCTCCTTTAATCTCCACCAAATTATCCTAGAACCAACGCGCAAGCAAGGATCAGCAAACAATATACTCGATCTTATACTAATCAGTGATCACTTTCCAGTACTCCAAGCGCAGACAGAAATCATCGAAGGCATCTCTGATCACAACATACCATTATGTTTGTTACCTCTAGACTGCTCAATACAAAAACGATCCAATGTAAAGACAACACTGAACTTCGATAAGGCTGATAATGCCAGCATATTAACCTACCTCGCACATGAATTTGAAGCATTCAGTGAAATGGTCTCCGACCCCTCAATCAATATTAACAGGGTTTGGCTTCATTTTAAGACTATGGTTTCACACTGCATAACTAATCATGTTCCACTAAAAACTAAGCGTCCACAAAGAAACAGTCCATGGGTAACAAGGGATGTTATCCACGCTAAACGTCATGTGAAAAGGTTGCGTATTTCTATCAAAAATCATGGTTCATGTCCTTCTAAAACTACAAAACTAGCGTGCGCAATCGCGAAGTTCAGAGAGATAGGCAAACGGGCCAAGGAACACTACTTTAATGTAACACTGCCTAACTTTCTGACAAACAACCCGCATAGATTTTGGAACCATTTCCGTCCAACTAAGAACCCGTTATCCGACTTGTCTCCAGAAGATAGAGCTAACAATGCTAATGCGTACAACACGTTTTTTCACTCAAGTTTCACAAAAGATGACGGTAATCTCCCGGACTGTTACGGCAATCAAACATCACGCATTGACCCTTTAATCATATCAGATGCCGGCATTTTTAATCTATTACTCACGCTTGACCCTAAAAAATCGCCCGGACCAGACAATATCCCAAACGATTTCTTGAAACGATACGCAGAATGGTGCAGCAGATACTTGGGTCTAATATTTCGTAAATCTCTCGAGTCATCAACTTTACCGGACGACTGGAAGAAGGCAAAGATTATACCAATACACAAAACAGGAGACACCACATTACCATCGAACTATAGACCAATATCTCTCACCAGCACGGCTTGCAAGATGCTCGAGCATATCATCCTTCAACACCTAACAAACTTCCTTGATACACACAATCTGTTATCTCCAAACCAACATGGATTCCGTCATGGGCTATCAACCGTCACACAGCTTACAGAGGTTGTGCATGACCTTGCATTCGCCATCAATAACTGTAGCCAGACTGACATTATATTATTGGACTTTTCTAAAGCATTCGATCGCGTCTGCCACAACAAATTAATAGCAAAGTTACGGGGTGCCATCGGGGATGGGGAAATTTTAGATTGGATTTCAGATTACTTATCAAACCGGACACAATTCGTACTGTTTCAGAACATGGAATCTGCGACAGTACCCGTCATATCAGGTGTACCTCAAGGATCCGTGTTGGGGCCACTGTTATTTTTAATTTTCATCAACGACATAACCAACAATATCGATTCTAACATCAAACTCTTCGCCGATGACTGCATTATCTATAAAACAATTAACAGCTACGAAGACCACATTTCACTCAGCGATTCATTGAACAAAATAACCGAATGGTGCAAAACATGGCAAATGACGGTAAACACGACTAAATCTGTTTGCATGACGGTAACAAGAAAAAGGCAACCTTATGATTTTCCGTACTTTGTTAATGGCAGAATACTGACGAAAGTTCACCAGCATAAGTACTTAGGCATCACACTAACTTCTGACCTCAGATGGGACGCGCACATTGCTAGCATAACCTCGAAAGCATTACGCAAACTATTTTTTCTTCGAAGATGTCTGCGCCTTGCACCCACATCGACAAAGCTTCTCGCATATACTACTTTCGTTCGACCAGTTTTAGAATACGCTAACACAGTTTGGTTCCCCCATTCAGTGACTAATGTAACAAAACTAGAAAAAGTACAGCGTAAAGCTTTGCGGTTTATACACAACAAATATAAGCGCACAGATTCACCAACTAACCTCGCGGCTATTTCGGGTTTAGAGACGCTATCATCAAGAGCGCAACAAGCACGACTAAAATTTTTATTTCACCTGATGCACAACTACTACAAGATAGACGTATCAAAATACATATCTTTCTCGCAATCACGCCCGTCGAGGCATAAACACGCAGCCGCGATAACAGAATACTCATGCCATAACGACACGTTCATGTATTCGTACTTTCCCCTCGTGATCAGAGAATGGAATCGCCTTGATCCCTCAATCATAACTGCAACCACATTATCTCAGTTCACGTCACGGATAGAATCATTATCAATTAACGAATAAAGCAGTTTCACTGACATACTCAACCGCCTCTCATCACTTCATTAGATTGTTAATTAATTGTGAAGAAAGTTATTTTTTCCGCTGCTGTGTTCCCATGTGCTCTAATTGAATTCCTTATTGCAATGCTCTACCCGACTCCTAGACATGTATTTTTCTTTTTCCTTGCTAATGTTTACTTTTTCTTGTATTTTTCTTGTTCCTTTCTGTTCACGTGTGTTTGATTTGTATTCCAAAGTGCACGGCTCAAATTTTTATCATGTTTGTCATTTTTGTTCGCCCACCTGCTATGGTCCCTGATGGGACTGGCAGTATTGTAAATAAATAAATAAATAAACTCGGTCTCGGAGTTCAGAACAAACAGATGATAGCAACAGATGAGCTCGGGGGCCTCTAAATAATTCAATAAACAATCTTTTCGCCGTTAGTTCCAAAGCTACGATCGTACAGTTCACCAGCTCAGGTTCAACGTCTAGGACAGTCAAATTTAAGTCTACTCTGCAACTGTACCTAATGCCAGATGATATAATAATGGCTGAAACACCGTGGTTTGATGAACTGCGAGGACATTATTCAGGAAAAAATACAAATTAATATTGTGAGCATTCGACCATGTTTCTGTAATGTATATGAGAGCAAAATGATTGGTTGTTAAACAGCACGGGAAGACAGGAGGCACGGAAGAAAAACACGCAATACAAGTGCTTGGTGTGTCCTGTCTTCTCGCAGTCTTTAACGATTAATCATTGCCAACTGGCCCAAATCGGAGCAAAAGGATGAACGGTACTCGAATTATTTGTAATTCATCGAAATGTTTGCGTAGGTTGCGAGCGCTGAAAATGGAATGTGGAAAGGGATAATTGATGAAATTTGTGGGGCTCGATATATGCCTTCGGGATGGGGTGAGATTGCGTTTCAGTAGAAAAACCGCCGAGGTCATCTCCATTCCGGATTCCGAAGACATGGCTGGTCGCCGTTTCTCGAGCCAATATCTGACAGTCCTTTGCCCAAACAAATTCATTTTTGTCCTTCTTCAGTTTCAGTGCTTTTGCGAACAGTCTTTCGTTAACGGCGGTGAGGTGCTCGTTGACATGCACGCGTTTTGGATCAGTTCCCGGGAAGCCAATGTCTTTTGTCCTCAGCCGTGCCTTACCAGCCAAGGATTCGCATTGCTGTTTAGATGATTATGAAGGGACGCCGTGAATGATGCCGAAGTTTTTTTTAGGCACAGGACTTCACATTTTGTGTCAATGCATTCAACGATTCTGAAACAGTCGTCACCTTGGATGCATGGAACACACTTCCACTCCAGTTTGCTTTTTCGGGACTGCTGCTCAAGCTCTGCTAGCCTAACCTCGTTCCTTATTATGATTTGCCACGGGATTGTTGGACGCTCGATATCTCATTTCAAGTCTTCCACCGTTTCGTTTAAAAAGCTCGGGCTTTCAAGAAACCCTCCCAACTCACTCTTCACACATTTGATAACCGTGCATGGTTCAGCGTCCAATGTGAACCAGACACTCGAGCAACTTCGTTGGTAGCTAAAGTCAGCCTGTCAAGAAAAGCATTTTCAAGAGTATGCAACCGCTTTGAAAGCTCAGCATTAGATGGCTTTAGAGTAGGTGCACAGGATAGCAAATCATTGGGAGCGGCAGCATCAACGGCAGAAAGAAACACTACACACTAATGAGCAGCAAGCAAGTGAAAATGCGAGCCTGTATGCATGAAAGCAAATTCAGTGCGCTGCCCTTCGCCGCCGCAACCACTGCCGCTACTGTTGGGTTTTAGTCGCTGTCACGGGATCTTATTCAGAGGTGAAGGTCCGCAGTAGAATCCTAGCTTTGACGGTCATAGCTGGGGCCACGCAGCAAGACACGGGGCCATCAAGGTTCAGCGAAATCCGTGACTGCTGCTATCTGAAGAAACCGGAGCCGGTATGCAAGAAAAAAAGTTTTAGTGCTCTGTCCTTCGTTGCCGCTACTCTAGTAGGTATCCGGTGGTAGAAATTATCGAGTGATTTGAAGGTGGCCAAGCAAACGAATGTTAGATGCATGTACTGTGAGGGGTTCAGTGCACTTCAGCTGATTACCTTGAAGGTCCCCAGGATTGAGGATATTACATAAGGGGTGGGCGACGCATAGTAGAACAAAACTACATACACAAGCAAAAAAAGTCAAATGCACATATGCTCGCTGTTAAATGTGTCAGTTATACAATTAAAAAAATGCGGATGGGCAAGTGATTGCGACTGTGTCGCGTGGAAGGCCGTTCCCGTCGGAGGCTGTCCGGGGAAACAGTGACGCGGCAAACGGAGTAGTGCCGGGCCACTTGACGGCGATGACCAGCGCGGAGCAAAATGCGTGCTGGAGAACAGATGTAGTGCGTCAGATGAAGTCAGCTGTAAAAAAACTTGTGAAATAAACACATACTTGCAATTCTACGGCGACAAGCCAGGGTTGTTGTGCCGTGCAGATTCTGCTTTTAATGATTATATGTTGACGTTGTATGAATGGCATGATTAAACGAATCTATCACCTCAATCCTGAGCAGATTCTAAGGAATTTGTTGGATATATTTGGATGGCTTTAGTGACGTCCGCATTCCAGCTTAGATGACTGCTCATCGTTACGCAGAGGTATTTCTGAAATCCGATTAATTCAACCGTGACGTGTGAGATTACATACGGGAACATAAAACGATCACGATAGCTGTTAAAAAACACGAGTCTGCACTGCTCAAGATTATTTTCATGAACCATTGGTTGCACCTGTCCTGTACAAAATTTGTCATGCTTCAGAGCTGGTTGATCAGTGGTGTTATGAACTGCGCGATAAATAACAGACATCTGCGAAAAGCGGATGTTACTGTAGACACGCGTGGTTAGGTCGTTCTTATATATTAAAAATAAAAGAGGACCAAGGGCTGACCCTTTGGGCGACACCTGATTTTCCTGAAAGGAAAGTAGAGCCCTTATAATTAAGGTTAACAAACTGGGCACAACGCTTTTATTATCCACGGCAAAACGTTTAGCCAAAATAGGTCTAGTAGTAAGCGTTTGCGAGTTACTTTGTGAAAACCTTTCGCAAATACTGGAAGATTTCATCAGTTCGGAGAATAGAATCGAGATACACATGTAAGTCATAGACAAAAATAGCTAATTGCGTTTCGCAGGACCAGCTCTTACGGAATCAGTGCTGAGAAGGAAGAAAAAAATTATTACGGTCAACAAAATTCATTATGTGAGAACAGATTACATGTTTGTTTAAGGAAAAAAGTCGGGCTAGTTGGTACTTTTGATTCACTGGCTGAAACATGCTTACTAGCGCTACAAAAAGACAAGGCACAGCGAAAATATACTAACGGCAAATATTCGGAGTTTCTGGAGCCTGCGTGAATGCGCATCGTACGTCTTTCACCTACATTTCTAATAAACTTCAACTGATGTCTAGCGTTTGTCCCATCTCTATTTTTCCACTTGTTTTTTTTAGCCCTAGTAACCATGTTTCAGCCAATAATTCTGATTGACACGCTAGTTAAGGAGATGGGGCGGTAATTAGGAGGTGATTATTTGTTACCTGATTTCAAGACTGTAACGCTCTTCCCCACCTTCCGATCGTTGGGGATGCTGCCTTGGGAGTAGCTGAGCAAACTGCAGTAATAAATAAGCTGCGGAAACATTCCGAGCATTTTTAACAGTTTGATAGTCATTTCATCATTAGCTGCACAGGTTTAAGTCTTGTCTTAGCATTTTCAATGATAAAAGTGATTCCATGCGCAGAAAATTTTACATTTTGAAAGCTTAGACAGCGCTCCTATGGCCCGTGAGCGAGCTTCTCTTTGCAAGCTGGGGGCAACCTTAACGTATATCTTCTTCAACAGAACAAGTCATCCGAATGGTGTTCATAATATATCGTGATTCTGCCGGCAGACAAGTCTAAAGCCACTGTCGTTTTGGACCGCACCAACTATGTGCAAAAAATAGATGCTCCATTGGATGATGCAGCGACATACGTCAAGCTGGTCCGAGACCCAACAAAGGAAATAGAAATAAAGCCGCAGAGGCTTCTTCAGGATGTATTCATATTCGCGCATTCGAACAAGGGCTTTTATTTAAAGCCACCTACTATGCCACAACGACTTCACGACTTCACGACTTCACAAAAAGGACGTGCCACCCCACTCGGTTGTGGACTTTACCCGGTCTCCATTGAGCAAGTTGTCTCGATACCTGCACGGGTTAATTGATTCTATGGCTGGACGAACGTCCACGCACGTAAAAGATTCCACCCTTATTGTGGACAAGTTAAAGTCCGTGAACATCGAAGACGATCATGCTGTGGTGTCGTTCATTGGAAATCCATGTTTACATGCATTTACATGTTTACATGGAAATCCATGTTTACATGCATGCCGATGGACTTCGCAGTCGAGTATTGCAGAGAAGCTTTGAGCAATGGCTTGTCTCTGCTGGAACGTACGCCATTAGTGTAGAGCACATGTGCCTATCGAGGAAATGCTTTGTTTTCAACAAGATATTATATAGATAAATCTTCATTGCAGCAATGGATGCGTCCATCTCCGTGGTATATGCCAACATGGCCGTGGAAGTAATAGAGAACCGTGCGCCTACAACATTCGAACCGCCACCGAAATGGTTCCTGCGGCTCGTTCATGACTCTTTTTGTGTCATCCGATGACAGGGCACCGGAAGATTTCTGGCGCACCTGAACTCGCTTGAGGAAAGCATACAATTCACAACAGAAAAAAAGAACAATGAGTGCATCCCCATCCTCAACGTCTTCATCGCGTGAACAACAAATGGCATCGTGACTAGTCCCTATAGAAAACACACATACATGGGGAAGTACCTCAAATTTCCTTCGACGCTCCCTGCAGGACAAAAGAGCTAGGTTTCCTCGGTGCTTTTTAATCGGGCCTGCAAACGTTGCTCAAGCCCAAGAAAAAGGGCCCAGGAAATCAGCCGCGTAACGAAGAAGCCCACAGAACACAGCTACCCACGTCAAGGACTCAGTTCACAAGAACGAGGGTTTCTCCACGCGGGGCTAGAAGAACCCCAAAAAAGCGACGCGCAGCCTTCGGCTATACGCGTAGTATCAGCGTAGCTGTCTGCAGGATATCAGCTAACCACGACCTCCATGTGGTCCACGTACCTTCTATCAAGCTCAAAAACCACCTGGTGCGTGTGAAGGATGGCAAGGGAAGACAAGGTTATCTGGCGTCGTCTACAGGAATATTTACAATGAATGCAGCGCAACATATGCAGGCGAGAAAGGGAATTTCAGAATGCGGTTCTAAGACCGTCAGTCTCACGTCAAAAGCAGATGCGTGGCTTCCAACGCCCTAGTAGAACATCATCAAAACACAAGCCACTTCATTGTAATTTCACACCCATATTCAAAAAAACAAAAACCTTCATCTACGCTGGTACTCAAGGTGTCCCTTCCCATTCATATGACAAGCCAAGCGATAAACAGGACGAGGGGCAATCTACCCGACATATGAGTGTACTCTGTATGCCATGTTTCTCCTTCATAAGCAACCCCCCCCCCCCCCCCCCCCCTGTTACTTTCTTATTGGGAAGAAGGCGCCCGTAGCGTGCCGAAACGCCAATCTTTTTTTCTGGAGTTCCCGGGTTCGAACCTGACCACGGCGGCTGCGTTTTTAAGGAGGTAAAACGCTAAGGCGCCAGTGTGTTGTGCGATGTCAGTGCACGTTAAAAATGATAATTAATAATTGATAATTGCTTTTTGGAGAAAGGAAATGGCGCAGTATCTGTCTCGTATATCGGCGGACAGCTGAACCATGCCGTAAGGGAAGGAATAAAGGAGGGAGTGAAAGAAGAAAGGAAAAAAGAGGTGCCGTAGTGGAGGGCTCCGGAATAATTTCGAACACCTGGGGATCTTTAACGTGCACTGACATCGCACAGCACATGGGCGCCTTAGCGTTTTTCCTCCATAAAAACGCAGCCGGTGCGGTCGGGTTCGAACCCGGTACTCCAGACCAGTAGTCGAGCGCCCTAACCACTGAGCCACCGCGGCGGGTACGTTAAAGATCCCCAGGTGGTCGAAATTATTCCGGAGCCCTCCACTATGGCACCTCTTTCTTCTTTCACTCCCTCCTTTATCCCTCCCCTTACGGCGCGGTTCAGGTCTCCAACGATATATGAGGCGGATAGTGCGCCATTTCCTTTCCCCCAAAAAACAAATTATTATTCCCTATTATTATTATTATTATTATTATTATTATTATTATTATTATTATTATTATTATTATTATTATTATTATTCCCATTCATCTTCATACATCACCTCGGCGAGTGCTTGTTTCTTCAGATGCAACTATAACCGATAGTGGCATATCAGTTTATTTTGTGAAGACGGTTGGGAATGCGGTCTTAAACATATTTGAACACTCAACGTCGCTAGCGTACTCACCAAATCTATTGGTAAGGGTTATGATGGGCGTCTGGTGAAGCTTTAATACCCTCTAGAACCTTCTCGGGTAATTGGCTAGTATCTCTGGCAAGTAAGTTTGAATAAAGTGTGCGTTTGGATATATGAATGAAGTGCAAATAGGTATCTTCGGCCGCGAACTATTTCTTCCGTGTGCATGCGCTGGGGTTAAGTTTAGCTGTGTGAAAAAGCCGCTTGTTTTGTTTTGTTTTTTAAGGACATTGTAAACCATGATGCGGAATCATAAAATTTTGATTGGCACGAAATGAGATGGTATGAATAAATTTCGCTGTTAGTTCCTTAATTTTAGATTTCAAAAGCAAGCCCATATCTCAAATAGATAGGTCATAGAAGCCTGTTTAAAAATTCTGAAAAAAAAAACAATTCAATTCGTTTCGAATATTGTCATAATTGCCTTTGTCATAATCGCTAATCGTTTCACGGTATGAAGGAATGATTCTGGGATAAAGGTGAATGTCGCATGCAAAACTTTGTTATGGCTAATTTCGCGGGGATTGGTAATAAATAACTTTCAGGGTGATTGGTTATTATGAGATCCAAGATTACAGAAATTCGCGGGACAATTCAGAGGCCGTCCGTGTCAAACGTCGCAAGCTTCTGCAGTTTGGAAAGACGATTAAAAAAGAAGGCGACCGTGTGCGTCTGGTTTTCAACACGCTTTTTATCAATGATGATAAGTATGAGTGGGACACTAATGCTAATCAGGCTGTATGCATCACACGGCGCAGTAATCAATGACATCGCTCACGCAGTCATTCGCATGGCAGTTGTCTGCATTCTTCGTCATGCAAAACGTCGATCTGCACGTGTTAATAATGTTTCCTTTCTGTTCACCAGCTTCCGAAGTGTCTTGCCGAAGAGCGTCGCGCTTTCATCACTCATTGATTCATGCTCAGCATCACTGGTAGCTCTTACCGAAATGTGGCTTAATGATACCGTTCATAATAATTGTATTTTAGTACAGCGGTCATTCTCTTTTTTTAGGTGTGATAGGAACTCTCTTAGAGAAGGCGCCGTCCTTCTCTATATCGGAAAATCATTTATGGTTGTACCAGTCACTGTTAATTCATTTCTCGAGTGCGTTTTATTCTCAGTGCGGTGCGGGGCAACTAGCATAATAATTGGTGTTTTTTATCGTCCCCCTAACCTAGTGCCTGGCTTCTCGGTGGATTTTTCTCGAATTCTGGGTGAGGCGTGTACGTGTTTTCCTAACAATAAGTTGATCATCTTCGGCGATTTTAACTTCCCTAGCATTAACTGGCTCTCATTAGCGGTCCCTCCCAGTGACACTGAAGCATGTGCCTTTGTCCACTCCTCTCTTGATTTTTCATTAACGCAGCTCATTCATCTGGCTACGCGATCCACTACTCGTACTGCTAACATTTTGGATCTTGTGCTGACAACTAATCCCGACATTTGCTTCGACTTAAATCATCTGCACGGACTTTCTGATCACGCCATTATAACCAGCAGTCTTTCTTGCTCTGTTAATGAAAAGAGGATAATAACCAAACAAATCCGACGCTACAACAAAGACGATTATGTAACTATTACTGACAAACTGCAGCTTTTTCTCTGGAGTTCCTGGATGAGTATTTATCTCGTTCTGTAGAAGATAATTGGACACTATTCAAAGATACCCTCACTAATTTTATCAATACATTTATTCCAGTAGTTACCATCAAAGAGAATAAATCTGCACCTCGTTTTACTAATCAGCTTCGTCGAGTTATTAATAAAACGAAGCGTCTTTACAGACAAGCCGTAAAGAAGGATTTTTTAAGTGTGCGGACAAAATACAATGATACCGACAAGCTGTACTAAACGTCCCTCAAGTTAGCCAGACGCCACTTTTTCAACGAGGACTTATGAACTATGCTAGCAAAAACCCTCGCATATTCTGGAAAGTGATCAACCCTAATAACAATCCTGATATAATTCTTACTGATGACGATGGCACCCCATTTCCTGAAACCCAGTGTGCCCAGCTATTTAACGACGCATTCTGCTCCGTATTCACTAGCGAGGACGTTTCGTCAGCGCCCGGCTTAAATAATCTTCCTGACATATCAATGTCCGAAATATTAGTCAGCCAAACGGGTATATTATGCCTACTAAATAACCTTAAGATTTCTACCAGTTCTGGCCAACATGGCTTCAATAATAATATACTTAAAAGCACATCGCACTTCATTAGTTCAATAATAACCGTCCTGTTTTCTCAATGATCATCATCTGGTCTCATACCTTGTGACTGTCGTATTGCTATAGTTGTACCCATTTTCAAATCAGGTAATCGTTCATCTCCGCTAAATTATCGTCCTATCTCACTAACAAATACTTTCTGCAAACTTCTTGAACACGTCATTCATAGTCAAATTTTTCAGTACCTGGAAAACAACAATCTTATTTTCAAATACCAGCACGGATTCGTTCATAATTTGCACTCATCCATCGACGCTGGCAGTCAAATTGATGCCATTTTTCTCGATTTTTCAAAACCATTTGATCGTGTTCCTCATTATAGGCTTATACTCAAACTCAGTTGAATATTCTCCTGACTGTTATTGCTTGGATTGCGGACTTTCTCAACGCTAGACTTCATTTTACCTCCATTAACAACTACAACTCCTCGTATTTTAAAGTCACTTCTGGGGTACCACAGGGGAGCGTTCTTGGGCCCCTCCTCTTTCTAATATATATTAATGATTTCCCTAACGCTGTGTCTTCTCGATTTAGCCTCTTTGCCGATAACTGCGTAATATGCGGTAATATTGTTTCTATAACTGACCAACAATGTTTGGAAACTGACCTGGATGCAGTAACCGCATGGTGCACATCTTGTCTTATGCCACTTAATACCTCTAAAACTAAGCTTTTGTCTTGCACTCGCAGCTCTCGCATTCCAACAGCTTATTTCCTAAATTTCATTTCATTTCATTTTATTACCTTAAAGGCCACAAAAGAGGGGTGTTACATAAGGGGTGGCAACCATTGAAAGCACATATTCACAATAACAGGAAAGTTTTTACATTTTCAGCGAAAAGACCTGCGGCTGCACGAGGAAATAAGGAATTAGAAAAAGTGACGGTGCGTAAGCGTGGACGGGTAACTTGTAGGTGATGGTTGGTGCGAAGAGATATGCGGGAAGAATATAAGGTGCGGTGTGCATAGGGCTGTGGAATAATTTGTGAAATAAAGACAGGCTGGAAATGCGACGGCGGAGTGATAAGGGCGATAATCCGGATGATGTTTTTAAGGAGGAAACGGTGATGCCATAAGAGTAAGATGAATGAATGAAGCGAGCAGTGCGATTCTGAACAGATTCGAGGGCATTGATGAGGTAAGCTTGATGAGGATTCCAAATAGGCGATGCAAATTTATAGTTTGGACCTGACGAATGATTTGTAAGCTAATAACTTTACATGTTTTGGAGCATGGTGAAGATGGCGCTTGAGGAAACCTAGCGTCTTGTTTGCTGACGATATTATGTTAGTAACATGCAAGCTCCAAGAAAGATCGCTAGAAATTGTTATGCCTAGGTACTTCAGTAGAGTTAGTTCTTGGGCTAGTTGGTATTGTTGAAGCCCGGAACTCGGAAGGAGGCAATAACACCCCCGCAGGCTAAAGTAAAACCTGCTGTGATGCCCTACGGGCACAAACTATCTCATGTGTACGAAATTCCCTTGACGTGTGGCAAGTCCTACATAGGGCAAACGGGGCGCTGCGTCATCGACCGTCTCAGGGAACACGAAAGAGATTTAAGGAATAGGGAAGGTGCTAACCTTGTTGAGCACTGCGCAACTTGCAAAGATTGCACACCGATGTTTTCGGCAGTGAGGATTCTAAGCAGAAGCAAATTAAAAACAACCCGTGAAACGACAGAGGCATACTATATTAAAAAAGCTGGGTCAGAGTGTGTCAGCGATACCTCAGTCATTCTGTATAATACAGAAAAGGCGTTCCTGTCAAAGTTTCTGCGATAAAGATATGATGAGATTGTTTTTCCTATTTTTCCCTTTTTTGGTTCTTTTACGGTGTGCGCCTGCGCTGGTCTGAGAGTATTTAAGCTGTGTGTGTGACTCTGAATAAACAGTTGTAAGTCAGCGCTGTGTTCGTCCTTGTTCGTCCTTCTTCTTTTCTGTCTTCTGTCTTCTTTTCCTTGGCTAAAAACGTGCCGTTGCGCTGAAGAACTAGGTACTTGTATGACTGAACTAGTTGTACGGGAACTTCTGATATTTCGTAAGAGAAAATTAAAGGATTACGGCGGCGGCTGATGAACAAAAGTTTACATTTACGTGGGTTAAGTTCCATTAGCCACTTATTACACCACTCCTGAACAGCATTGAGATAATTTTGAAGAGAAGATTGGTCAGCAGTGGTGAGAATAGCACGATAAAGTACACAGTCGTCAGCGAACATGCGTATGTTAGATATTACGTTTGAAGGCAGATCATTAATGTATATCAGAAGCAGTAGTGGGCCAAGCACAGATTCCTGTGGAACGCCCGACGTTACTAGGAGTGAGTTAGAGTTCTTATTGTTAACGGAGACAAACTGCGAACGATTAGTTAAAAAATCTTCAATCCACTACAAAATATGGGGGTGCAAATTTAATTGGGAAAGTTTTATCAGCAGGCGCTTATGGGGTACTTTATGAAAGGCTTTTGCAAAATCTAAAAATAAGATGTCAGTCTGTAGATTACAATCAAGGTTAGCATGCAGATCATGATTGAACGTAGCAAGTTGGGTCTCGCAGGGATAACCCCGGCGAAACCCGTGCTGAGCAGGTTGAAAAAAGTTGTTCGAATGAAGGAATGCCATGATATGGGTATAGATGACGTGTTCTATGATTTTGCAGGGAATACTAGTTAGAGAGATGGGACGGTAATTAAGTGGCGAGTTCTTGTTACCTGATTTGTAGACTGGAACGACCTTCCCAATTTTCCAGTCTATGGGCAGTTCACCTGTGAAGAGTGACTGAGCGAATAACAAGCACAACAGAGATGAACATGTATCTTTGGTATTAATCAGTATTTTAGTGTTGATATTGTCAGTTCCGGCACAGGATGAAAGTTTAATGTTTTCAATTATAGACGAAATTCCTGCTGAAGAAAATGTAAGAGAAGGCATAGTATCTTGAATAACTGGGGCGTTTGGAGGAAATGTCGGATCTGTTTCATTAGTAAACACGGAAGAAAAGGCTGCGTTGAACATGTTGGCGCATACTGTTTCGCATACAGTTTCACCCGAACCATCGGTGAGGGAAATAGTGCGTGTGTGCTGGGGGTTAATGACTTGCCAGAACCTACGGGGGTTAGTTGACAACATTTTAGGCAGATCGCAGTTGAAAAAGGTGCGCTTGGCTTCTCAAATACTTGATAAGTACGTTTTTTCGACTGCGTAATATTTGTTTCAAGCGTTTTGACTAGGAAGCAACTTGGCCTATCGGAAAAGACGCTTCTTTTTATTTTCAAGGCGTCTGAGTGTATTTGTGAACCATGGGTTTTGAGGGTTGGTTCGTATATTTATGTTCGGAATAAACCTGTTTACCAAATTGTCGATTTTCCTCTTAAACAAGGATCAGTTATCATGAATGGATCTTTGATTAAAGTTAGATTGAAATGCTGGCAAAAATGCGCGAAGTTCATTATTTATTGCTGTATAGTTTCTTTTATCGTATAATCGGATAGTTCTTTTAATTGTTGCGCGTAAGGATGGTTTAATCGTGAAGCCGGCATGTATGACGTGATGATCGCTGACGCCTGGTAGATACGTGATAGAATGAACGCATTGAGGGTTATCCGTTAATAATTGATCTAGAATATTTGCGCAGTCTTCGGTTACACGAGTTGGCTCGGATACAGTTGGCTCGGATACGAAATAACGAATCTGTCGAACTACTGACAAGTACCTCGGAGTTCACCTGCAATCAGACTTAACATGGCTTAACCACATTAATCTAACTTTAGCATCCGCCAACCGCTCCCTTGGCCTACTAAAGCACAACGTCATACTAGCTCCCCCGCACCTGAAAAAACCCGCGTTCATCACACTAATTCGTCCGAATATTGAATATGCGTCAGCAATCTGTAATCCTGATCAAGCCTATCTCATAGCTAACATTGAGTCCTTGCACAACCGTGTGCGCGTTTTATTTTTCACACTACTCACATACTACCAGCGTCACTGCCTTAAAGAATCGCGCCGAATTAGAAGACTTATCTTGCCGCCGTAAACTATCACGACTAGCACTTTTCCACAAACTGTATCATCCTTCGCTTCACCACAAATTTCCAATCACCATCAGCCTTCTTTCCGCGGCTCGACCATCCGCACAAAGTTAAACGCATCTTGTGTCATTAATCTGCATTTGCGAAGTCATTCACACAACGCGCCATCATTGAGTGGAAGAGTTTACCAGGCACATAGCCATTGAGACTAACGCCTCCACATTTCTTGCTCTCATCAGCAGCGACTTTGGCATTTGAAATGTTTGTAGTGTTCGAAAGTTTTGAATGTTTTCTTTTTTTCATTTGCTGTACTTTTGTGATTACTTCTGTTCTTTTCGTGCCTATTACGTACACTGTATTACTTTGCCTCTCCGTTATGCCTAATCTTTTTCGTTAAACCTATAATTTGTATTATATTGTTTTTATCACCTGCTTTTTATTTATTCTCTGGTGCTTAATTTTTTTCTGCTATACCTAGCCTGTTTATTGTTATCTTGCGCGTTAATGCTGTTCTTTGACATGTTTTTACACTGACCCCCCCCCCCCCCCCCTATGTAATACCCTCGAAGGAGGGCCTTTAGGGGTATGCTGAATAAAATAAATAAAAAAGTTAGAAGACTCAAGAGCGACGCGTGTGGGTACTGTCACTAACTGGGCGAGATTGAAATGTAGACAAACATTACTGAAGTTTGTTATTTCTGCGTTGCCTGTGGTTCCTCCAGTCGAGCGTCGCAAAGTTGAAATTGTGAAAAAGCCGAAATCGAGCGTTTGGATGTTCAGTAGCGGGTAGGTTTAGGCTATTATTAAGGTCACACGAAAAATTTGGACAGTTCTGGTGTGGTTTGCAGCAGACAGTGAATATGATGTTTTGAGGTGCGGAACGGCAAATTACTCATAATATTTCTATGTCCTATTGGATGCTAATAACGATACAAGGCAACTGTTCTTTAGTGGCGGTAAAAACACTTTCTCCGCGAATGCCATTGGGGTTCATACAAAAAATATTAAAAGTTGTTTAATCGGCAAGAACCTATAGGAACCGGTGATGTCATCTGTTAGCAATGTTTCAGCTATTACGAGTACGTTGCTTGTGGGCGTTTAGACAAGATTAGACACAAACTCACGGTTGGGGAGAAAACTGCTTATATTTGTGAACATACTCAATCAAGAAAAATTTGAAAGTTTACCGCGAGGGCTGTTCCAACAGAAAGGAGTTACATGACGATGAACCGCATGCTATGCGATTTTTTCGCTATCTGTAATGACTCTTTGAATGCATACCGCGTAGCACCAATGAACAATGCATTGTAGGTTTCAGTTTTTGCAAACGGCCGCCGCGGGGGCTCAGTGGCACGTTAAAGAACGCCAGGGGCTCGAAATTTCCGGAAGCCCTCATAACCTGAGTCGCTTTGGGACGTTAAACTCCCATAAACTAAGCCAAAACTTTTGCAAACGCTACTTTGTAATAAATAGGAGTAACTAATCATTGGCATCCACCCGCTTCCACCGGTTTTCTAATAGGTACAAGATTTTCCGCCTTCTGGAGCTCGCTTTTTCTGGGGTGAACTGCTTGGTAAAGAAATCTTGAGCCAACCCTTTGCTTTGACGGACCAGTTATTCGCTCCACCGTTAAGCAACCTTAAAAAAACGCCACAAATGGGCTTTTACCGCATGAGGCAGATTTAGGGTTGCTTCACTGCGGAACAAATGTCTGGGCCATCAACGCGACGGTTAGCTTTCGCCAAAAATTGCCAAAAAGATGAACGCCCGTGTTTGTAGCTGTAAGAATGCACTCGGGTGGATGCTAAATAGTAATTACTCCCTTATTAGAAATCTACTCGACATTGGGGGATCCTCGTAAAGCATTTCACCAAACGCTAATTTATGCTTACGCGCAGTGCAGACAGGGTGTGAAAATTCCTCCGCAGTGCTGCTATCGGTGCCTTTCAACTTACAGTGAATGGAAAGGATTAGTTCTACACTTTTGAAAAATGTAAATTTATCTATTATTGGGCATATGCGCTTATAGAAATGGCGGCCAAGACGGTCAGCCCGCCCGATTTCTTTAGGGCTAATGCTTAGATATAGGCGATTGCGGCAGAGGCGGAGGTCTGTTTCTTCTTACTCGGCGTATGTTTCTGATGTATTGTTATCTTCAATGTTGTAGAAAATGATATTGTTGCGTCGTCAGCGATTTTCAGCGTCGTCTAAGCGGGCTTATCTTACCAAGATTTCTTTGGCTGTTTCATTGGCTTTGTCGCGGATGGTGTCCATGTCGGTGCGTATTCTTGCCAGATGTTGATAATGAGTTTCCAGGTCAGCTAATCTGCTGTTGAGTTTAGTATTAGCTTGTCTCTTAGTTTACAGTTATTTTAAGACCCTGTACCTCAATGAGCAGCTGTAAGGGGCCAGCAGACAGCTTCTTTAGAGTTTGTCTCGACTTCGCAAGCCTACAATAAGAGATTACGCACGGCAGTTGCACATTCTACAGCAATGGAAAGACAGCACGGTGGGCTCGGTAGCTTCAGAAGCCAGCTTTCTTTAAAAAAAATCAGGGAACTACAAAAAGTACCTGTCTCTGGGCTCATTTTATAGGCCACCGGGAGGCTAGTTTAAAGTTCGGTCCAACCTGTCTGAATCGTTAGGAAGCATTAGTGCTGACAGTTTGGTAATTCGTGGAGATTTCAACCTGCCGGAGTTTGCTTTTTCACCAGTGCATTCCACATCTAGGACAAATTCTACGGCAAGCAATGAAACATTCAGGGCATGTAGGCTGTTCGCGTTATCCCGAGTAGTTTTCCAGCCAACGCGTGGCACCAGTGTGTTAGATGTACTTCTGACTAACAGCAAAGCCTCCACTGGTTGTACCAGAAATCAGCGATGACGATGCTGTTCTTATTGACATAAAGGAGCAATATGCCAAAGATTTAGATACAGGTTCTAGGCATAGTTGAGGGTTCGACGGAAACCCGTCTGGCGAGGGAAATTCAGCATATCTTTTTAAACGAACACCCACCAAAGTCATAAAGGAAAAAAAAACGTAAAAGAATTGACGTTTCGGCACCACTACGGGTGCCTTGTTCACAATGGGATGAAAAACGAGACGGGCTGCTGCTTATTAGGAAAAACGTTGCGTATCGTGCGGATGTATATCTCTGGTAGATTGCCCTGTGTCCTGTTAATCGCTTGGCTTGTCATTTGTATGTGAAGGAATTCCTTGAGCAGACGAGTAGATAATGATTTTTCTTTTTCAAGTATGCGCGCGGAATCCCAGTCAATCAAGTGGCCCGTGTTTTGCTTGTGTTCGGCGAGAGCGTTAGAAGTCCCTTTTTTTGTTTTTGATGTCACGCTGGTGTTCTTTGAAACGTCTCCTGAAGTCCCCTGTTTCGCCAATATAGGCTGCACCGCATTCTTTGCAAGGAATTTTGTAAATTTCCCCAGGGTAGCTGATCTTTTCGAGCAGGTTCTTTACTCGTAACCAAATGGTTTCTGAGCATGCTGGATGGGACATGGGCAACTTGGATATCGTAGTCAGCCAATATCCGGCATAACGTCTCGCTGACACCAGGGGCATATGGGATGGTTGCACGTGGTTTTTTCTTTTTGGCTGCTCTTGCTTCGGCTGGAGGGGTCGCAGCGTGTCGTTCTTGTGATTGCAGTAGTTGACGCGGGTATCCGTTCTTTGAAAGCTCCTTTCTTATGCGGCGGCCTTCACGAGTTCTTTTGCATGGGCTTGAACAAAGCTTGAAGGCACGATTGTAACGCGCCGCGGCAACTGAGCGTTTCTGCCCTATTGGGTGCGCAGAATGAAAATCAGGTACTTCCCTGTGTGGGTGGGCTTCCTGTACACGCTCGTCCTGATGCCGTTTGCTGTTAGCTCGATGAGGACGTCGAAGAAAGGGAGGCGCCCATTGCTCTCTTCTATCGTAAACTGAACGCTCTCTTGAAATGAGTTCAGGTGCCGTAGAAATTTTTCCGCATCCTGTCGTCGGATGACGCAGAAACAGTCGTCGACGTACCGCAGGAAAAACCTAGGTGGCGGGTCGAACGACGCAAGCGCACGACTCTCTATCGTTTCTAGGGCCAGGTTGGATCAGACTACGGAAATGGAGGCTCCCATTGCTGTCCCGAAGATCCCGAAGAAAAATCATTATCTACTCGCCTGGTCAAGGAATCCCTTCACATACAAATGACAAGCCAAGCGATTAACAGGACACAGGGCAATCTACCCTAGATATACATCCGCACGATACGCAACGTTTTCCCTACATAAGCAGCAGCCCGTCTCGTTTTTCATCCAATTGTGAACAAGTCACCCGTAGTGGTGCCGAAACGTCAATTCTCTTGCGTTTTTTTTTCCTTTATGACTTTGGCGAGTGTTCGTTTAAAAAGACATGCTTATTTTCCCTCGTCAGACGGGTTTCCGTCGAACCCTCAAATGTGTTGCTCTTCCCGGTAAACAGGGGCCGCCTGCTGTTACCAAGATTCGACAATTCGTCAACCTCAAGACAAGGCTGACTTCGTTCCAAAGCCACCTCCAGTTCAATCTTCGTTGCAAATCACATGGATTGATCCCCAAGTCTCTGCGGCTACCGATCCTCGTGCGTACGCCAACTGGAAGACAAACCATTGCTCAAGCTGAAAAGCGACTACTGCAGGCAAGGATCCTCGAGACAAAATGCACAATCAAACGCCTGTAGAATGACATTTATTGTGCCCAACAGTTCCTGGAAAAGCTCATTCCCGCGGACTTCTTTGATGTTCTTCTGCATGCCAACAGCGAGGGCGCCAAGGATCAAGAATTGAAACATATGGCACAAAATGCCAAGTTCAAGCAGCTGTTGGCCAGTCCGCCTGACGCCGGGGTGACAGCGAGTATATGCAACCTGTCTTCGCACGCGCTTGACCCGGATGAACGCAGGCTACTTCTCCGAGGCCTCAATTTCAATACTGGCGCTCCTCCAAATGCTGTTCACATGACCTGCGCTGTTGAAGAGGCTATACGCAAGGTCGTCTTTAGACAGTATGGGCGAGGTCTGACCTTCACGCATGAACTTCCTTCTAGTGGGTCGTTGCAGTTTTTAGATATCAACCTGAACTTCGGCTCACAACACGCCTGCTGGCACTATGCCCCACGAGCAAAGAAAGAGCTACTGCCGTTCGATTCAGCGCATTCTAAGGTAGTCAAAAGAGCAATTGCAAGCTCGTGCCTGGAATCTGCCATCACCAAGTCATGCCCGCATGCAATGCATATTAGTTTCAATAATCAAATTGAAAGGTTGCTTTCAGCCGGCTTCCCCTGCGATGTCATATCAGCCGTGGCCGAGAATCTTATTAGGAAGATAAAAAGAAGAAATCGAGGAAGTGTGGATGAGCCGCCGCCAAAAAAGAAGATCGTGGTGATGCCATACATACACAAAGTGGCGCACAATGTAAAAAAAGTGGCCAAGAGGCATGGCGTCTCTGTCGTTTTTTCTGCCCCACGGAAACTCGCAGCCTTGTGCCCGAGAACCGGCACCCAAGGAACTAGAGGCAGTGGATGCGGTATCAAACATGCTGAGACGTTCGTTAAATGTGCCACTGGTGTGGTGTATGAAATCCCACTCAAGTGTGGAAGTGCCTACGTAGGCCAAACAGGCCGTTGCGTGAATGAACGCGCAGGGGAACATGCCCGATCCATTCGGAATAAGGAAGGAGCTAACTTGCCTGCTCATTGCTTTGATTGCAGCGGATGCGAGCCTTTGCTTAAGCAGATTAAAATACTAGGCAAAAGTAATAACAAAACAGCGCGTGAGCTTTTGGAGGCCTATCACATAAAAGATAAAGGTGATAAATGTATTAGCGACACTTCCGTCAAACTTTACAATAAGGAAAAGTATTTTCTGCGCACCTGTTGTTGATCAGGAGTTGCTTGGATATACCCCCCCTCTCAACCTCCTTGTTCTTTTGATGTGATTTTGCATATATAAGGCACTTTCGCACAAATAAACCCAGTTGATAGTTTGCGCTCTTTCTGTTCCTTTGGCCTTTCCTGGGGTTGTCTTTTTATGCGCAACATGGTTTCTTCAAAAGCAGTTCTACTTCGTCGCACTATCCGGGGCCGGCGGGGGATCGTCCCGATCGCCAACGAGAAGACCAGCAGTGAAGGTGAATTCGGGCGGGCTGTGGCACAGCCGGACGGGGCGGACTAGGTACACATGGCGGAAGTCCACGGCAGGCGCAGGACGCCGAAGCTCCGGGACCAGGATGGCGATAAAGGGAGCCCCGCACCTCCACCAAATGCTACGTGACGGCAAGCTGATAGATGAGATGAGTTCACAGATGGCTACAGAATGATTTTAATGGCGGACGGCCTGGCGAGAGCACTCCTGCCCGCGCTAAGCACAGTTCGTCTTCTTCTATTTTGTCACAGTAACATGGATCAATGCGTACCTTCATTTCAGAAAACTAAAGGGGGTGGTTCGTGGTGAAATATCGTACGAAGTTTCTGTAGCCTCAGGTGTCCCGCAAGGATTAGTTCTGGGACCACTTTTCTTTGTAATTTTTAGAAATGACACTTTCGCTGGTGTATCGTCGATATTGAGACTGTTCCAGATAACTGTGTTTTGCACCGAACATTTGATTATCCTCCTGATTGTGATGCTCTTCAATCTGACCTTCACAGAATTTCTAAATGACGTGAGAAATGGGGCTTGACTATTCATCTCCAGAAAAGTGTCCATATCTGATCTACTAAAAAATTCAGTTTGAAACTTTGTTTACAGCATTAACTTTGTCAATTGGTTGTCTATGACAGAATACTAATATCCTAGGGTGTATTTAACTTATGATCTATCTTAGCATGGGCATTTTAATTACATAACTGCAAAATCAGGTAGAGTTTTGAGTTCTTTACGCAGGAATATCAAGTGTTTTCCTTTACAAACTAAAGAATTGCTAAACACAACAAACTTAAGACCTATACTAGAGTATTCGTGCGCAGTATGGGACTATGAAACTAAAAACATGAAATAAAATGATAAAATAGAAAAGGTTCGGTTATTTTAAATACTTACAGCAGAAATTTCAGTGTGTCAGCAGCACATAGGTCGTTAGGATGGGTTTCACTGCCGAAACAAAGATGGTACTTTAACTGGAATTCTTCCATTGTATATACCATTTGAAATCAGGTACTGTCCGTAACCATTATTTATTTCCGCCACACTATATATCTGCAACAAGGGACCAAACATTGAAAGTAAAAGAAATTGAATAGGGAACTGATTTACTAAAATATCAATGTTTTCTGTACACAATATATGGTTTGGTTTATGGGAGTTCAACGTCCCAAAGCGATACAGACTATGAGGGACGCCGCAGTGAAGGGCTCCTTAAACTTCGACAACCTGGGGTTCTTAAACGTGCATTGACATCGCACAACACACGGGCCTCTAGAATTTCGCCTCCATCGAAATTCGACCGCCGCGGCCGGGATCGAACCCGCGTCTTTCGGGCCAGCAGCCGAGCGCCATAACCACTCAGCCACCGCGGCGGCCTAACGAATAAATGAGTGGAATAAGTCGCTGCAGGAGTGGTTTCGACAAAATCTAATGAATCGTTTGCCGAATCGCATTGTTTTTATGCTTGTGTTTGTATCAAAGTACGCTGTAATGCATTTTGTGAATAATTTTTTACTTGTTTTCCTGCCAGCAAAAAGAAAAAAAATATTGGAGAGGACACTTAAGCTCCGCCTTAAGGGTAAGAGACGATAGCATGATGGGTTTATTCCCATATATGCCGAATTGGTCATTCTTGACTTTACGCTGAAAGATAGAGTAATCAAGGAAGTATTTGAAGATAAACTGCAAGTTAGTTGCCAGTCTATAGGGCGTATACATAGGCTGGGACGTAAAAGCGGGAAAAGGCCTATAATTATTTACCTGCAGAATTTTGTTGAAAAAAAGATCAATATTGGAGAACGTTAGAAAACTAAAAGGCTCAGGTATGTCGATTCAGAATGACTACTCGCAGTCTACACTGAAGAAGCGCAAACTACTCTGGGATAGCTCGAAGGAAGACAAGGATAAAAAAAAAGTCGCCCTTTTTCACGATAAGCTAAAAGTGGATAAAGATATGTTCGTCTGGGATGAATCCCAAAATAAGCGCGTAAAGATAGCCTCCTCAAAATCTAGAACACCTCAAGACGAGGCATGACGTCACTCGGAACAATGCAAGCAGCTGCGCGAAGTGAACCCTTAATGCACGTAGTTTAGTTAATAAAACAGCCAATCTTGAAATAACCTTATCACAGCATGATCCACACATTACAGTGATTACGGAGACGTGGCTTCACAGCGAAGTGAATGATGATGATGATGTATTTCCTCCCGCCTACACGGTATTTCGAAAAGATAGAGAATCTAGAGGTGGTAGCGTAGCTATCCTCATTAAGAAAAAAATTTCGGCCGTCTTGCAGGACGAGGTACCAGAAATTGAATGCCTATGCGTAAAATTGTCTTGTTGGGGTCATAACTTCGTTTTATATGCTCTGTATAGACCTCCCGATTCTGGACCTGACTGCTTAAATAAACTACAAAATCATATGTCATATCACGAAAATAGCAAAATTTTGTTGATGGGAGATTTCAACTTGCCTTTGCCTGGTGTGGATTGGGAACGCCTTGAGTGTTTTGGTGCTAACAGTAAGCATGCAAATAAAATGTTTAATATAATGCTAACTCACAACTTGATGCAAGTAGTCCACGAACCAACCCGTCAAGTTGGTTCCACGAAATCATTATTAGATCTGTTGTTCCTGCCTCGCTATCTTGTAAGGTTTACTGTCACTGTGGAGCAGGGGCTTTCTGATCACTGCCTAGTTAGTGCTTCCTTACCTTTGGTACAACACACTAAAAACAAACAATCATCACTACGTTGTCTTAAAGATTATTCACGTGCTAACGACGCATCTGTAACTGAGCATCTAGAAACCTGCTTTCTAGATTTCGATGATACTGATGTCTGCGCACTCTGGGACCGGTTGAAAAAAATTTGTTTTTATTGCATCGAAACTTTTGTGCCAAGCAAATATAGAAAAGAACGTAAGGAAACCCCATGGATGACACATAGCATAGTTCAACTCCGGCGAAAGGTAAAACGGCACAAGAAGAAGCACACAGACGCTAAACAGAGAAAACATTTGCTCGACAATCTAGCATGCGCCATACGTGATTCTAAAGATTATTTTTTTTAACACATCAGTTCAAAATTTCATAAAAAACGAGCCAAGTAAATTTTGGAATTACATCAGTGAGAAAAAGAAAACCGTGTCACAAGTTTCGGTGAACAACGCTATGGTATGTGATCTGATGGCTATTGCCCAGCATTTTAATGAGTACTTTCAAAGCGTATTTTCCGCTCCGAGCGCGTGTACCGCGAATAGCCGGGTGTATCATCTTTCTGAAGTGAATTTCATATCTTATTCAGGTGTCTTTTCTATGTTATTAAACTTAAAAACGAAAACATCATGTGGTCCTGATAATATTCCAAATGTATTCCTTCGTCGTTATGCTGAAACCCTGGCGAAATTCCTCGTGGTCATATTTCGTGCTTCTTTGCTGACAAGCAAATTACCTGATGACTGGAGGACAGCCCGAATTGTCCCCGTTTACAAAAAAGGAAATCGTCTTTTGTTGCAAAACTATCGTCCCATATCATTGACTTCATCGTGCTGTAAGCTACTAGAGCATATAGTTGCACACTGTGTGAATGAATTTCTAGAAAAAAATTTGGTCATTAACGAATTCCAACACGTGTTCAGAAGGAGTTTCTCGACAGTAACACAACTGATTACGGTAATTAACTCATTCACATCCTGTATAGATAGTAAGGGCCAAATTGATGCAATTTTTTTTAGATTTCAGCAAGGCGTTCGACAAAGTTACTCATGATAAATTAATTCTAAAAATGAAACATATTGGCCTTCCTGAGATTTTCATAACTTGGATAACCGCATACTTAAAGGACCGCAGGCAGTTTGTTGAAGTTGGTGGACTATGTTCGGGCTCTCTTCCAGTTTCATCCGGTGTACCACAGGGAAGTGTCTTGGGCCCTCTGCTTTTTCTTTTATATATTAATGACATTGTTCAAGTAATTAGCCCATCGGTGCATATTAGATTGTTCGCAGACGATTGTATATTATTCAAAGAAATTACTTATAGGGATGACCAGAATGTTTTGAACAATGCTGTGAACAATGTTTTGAAATGGTGCGACCAATGGGGCATGGTTCTCAATGCTGACAAAAGTGTGTATCTTCCGATAACAAGAAAAACATACCACATAGTTACACATACAAATTAATTTCGTCCCCTCTTGAACAAGTATCTAACTACAAATACTTAGGCATAACTATAACTAGCAAATTAACGTGGAACTTGCATATCAATAACATTTGCTCTTCCGGATTTCGCAAATTGTGCTGCTTAAGACATAAACTGAAGAACGCACCTCCTAACATCAAGCTACTTTGTTATTCTTCTATAATCAGACCAAAACTCGAATACGCATGCGTAGTGTGGGACCCGTATACTAAATCTAACATAGCCAATTTGGAACGAATACAGAGAAAGGCTGTTAGATTCATCTTTAATAAATATGCAAAGACTGACTCCCCCACCACTTAGATGGAAATTAACCAAATTGAACGACTTGAACTCCGAAGAAAAAAGTTCAGGTTAGAGTTTCTTGCGCTTTTATTACAGAACAAATTTGGTCTGTACCCCTCGTTATACTTAAAGAAGTTATCTGCCAGACAAACTCGTAATTACCACCCTAGTTTTCTAACCCCTATATTCGCCAAAACATACAGCTACAAGTTTTCATTTTTCCCACGAACTATAATAGATTGGAATCAAATAAACCAACCATTGCCCCATGAGGTCTAACCAATTAGTGCTATTTCTGTCTATTTTCCAGTGTTATTTCTTTCTTATTTCGCTCACTTGTACGCCCACCCTGCTTGGACTTAGTGTCCGCAGTATTTCATAAATAAATAAAATAAAAATAAGCATTAATCAATCCCTGGGATTCCTCATACCCCTCCTGGCGCAGTGATCCAGCGGTTAAGCGCTGCGGCATCACCCTGCGATGACAGGTGATCCCAGCGGTGGGCCTTGTGGAGCCCAGGTTGCTCTTCTCGAGCAACAAACCGTTAATTTATTTTCCACGGTGCGCAGTCTCCTGGCTATGCGGAGGGCAGGCTGCGATGACGCTGCAAGGTCACGTGACCTAGGCGGCCCACCCGCCTCCTATATTGCTCTCTGCGGACCACCTGCCAGAGCCACGTTCGGGAGTTTTGGCTCACAACGCCGACACCGGATTTTCTTTAAAACGAGGCCTTTAACACTATCGCGTTTAAATGGCCGACACCACTATCGTAAAGAGCAGTGGCGGATTCCAGCGCCGGCCACGTGGATGGGGCCAACACAGCAGTGGGCAGCTATCAGAAAGCAGGTGAAGCAGGTTTGGAAATGTACAGCTATTCGCAGGTGGCAGGTAAGGAGTCTGGAGGCGATGGAGAGGAAGTGAACAAGATATATCCCAGAAAGGAGGTCACACTCAGAGCCAACAAGGGGACAGAAACAATGCCTGTCAGTGATAACAGGAAGCAGAAACATGAAGTAAGAAGGTTGGGGGGGGGAGAGTACGCCCATGCTTATTGCTGGTAACTCAAACATGAGGAAGTGCGCCGGATCCATAATGGAGCAGCTAAAGGGAACTAGGTGAGTATCAGTCGGGACGTTCCCAGAGAGGACAATGAACACCGAGCTAAGAGGGATGGAAAGCAAACTGTCCTATAATTAATGTGGAGGACGCAACCTATTATTTGCAACGGTGGGACTGAATGATGCCACCTCAAGGGTGAAGACGTACAAATGGCGGAAAGATTAGCTGAGGGACTCGACAGCATAACGACAATAGCACAGCAGGTGCAGATCATGGTGCGCTCAGTGCCAGAGGTGCCAGGACTGAATGGAGAGTTTGACGAGGGCTTTTTGACTGTTAATCGGGAGATGACGAAGTTAAGCATAACGGAGGCCTTTGAAATCATCACCATCGTCAATCCAGTTTTATTTTCACCAAAATAAAATATACATGGCTAAACAGTGGGCAGGAGAAAAAGCTGCACAATATCAGCTTGACAAAGCCCCAACAATCCTGGCTTCAATGACAGCACTGTAACAGTTCAATTTCTTGTTCATTTTATAAGGAAACAAAAAAAAAAACAAAAACAAAGCGCAGTGAAAAATAAAGTACAGTATAAAGGAGAAGCCTCTATAGGTAAACTAATGGTCGTTAACAAACAATTGCATCGTGTCATCTTTGTTAAGGGCCGTAACGTGTATATCTTGCTTCGCGAAGTCATTGAGTGTGTGGGGGAGTGTGTATTCAGCGCGTTGATGGCCATAACTTGTGCGCGTGCCAGGAATTTTCCAATGCAGTTCATGGCGGTAGATTAGGGTGGAATAATCAGGGAAGTGCGTGCAGCAGGCGTGGTCAGAGGGTTTCGACGAGACGACATCTATTTGAGTGGAAGGGTGGGAACAGAGGTAGGTTGGCGCCTGGCGTTCGAGGCAGTCGCTTTTTTAGGTGGTTCACGGGGGCTCAGAGAGTAGGGGTAGGGTTCGAGCTTCTATCCCAGAATCGAGGGTAATCAAACCCGCGAAAAACTTTCGGCGCTGCGCCTGTTTCCTCGACAAGCTCGAGCAGCGCTAACAAGCGCCGCTGCCCAATCGAAGTTGCGTTCGTTTACGACGAAGTTAGGTGCAGTCTATCGAGCCCGGCGTCTACCAGCTGAATCTGCGATGCACGCGGATTCCAAATGGCAGTATGAATGCGAGACACGAAGTAAGCAAGCTAGCGCTGCAAGAGTTCGTCTGCTACGTGCACCTCAAGCATGGCGGCCGGCGGCGGCACACCGCAGGGCTGCGGCGCGGATGTGCGTTAGTGCATACCACCGATACAAATTTTGCTAGTAACCTGACCTCATCTACGTCAGCAACGAGTCTGTTGAGTGGACTAGGGCTAATTGTCTTCAAAGAGTGGCAAAATTTACAACGCGCACTTTCAATCTCAGCGGCAATTTTTGCAGGAACTTTATGTGATGCGCAACTTTTTTGCGTTGAACTCAAAAAGTAATTTAAAAGAATTCTCACTACATTCACCAAGTAATTCTAATGAAATATTATTACTTTTTGACAGAAGTAATTTGTAATGAAAGTTAATTACTTTTGCGAGATTGCTAGGAAAGTAATTAGTAATGTAATCTAACTAGCTTTCAACCATAATTTTGCCATGTACGTATAGGGCTGCATAAGAGAAATGAGCTTACGACTGTTCAATCGTAACTGGAAAACAGCGAAACAAATATTTATAAATTCCCGTACACAAGGATAGAAGAAATTCCAATCAAGCTGATTTATGAATTAGGCCCAAGAAACAAGCAACTGTTTTAATGCATATCAGAAACAATATTAAGAAATAAGCAAATTCCGGTGAGATCGCGACAGACTAAAGAAATCTGATTTTTAAAGCAAAAAGAGATAGGATGCGCATGAAATCAATCAGATCAATTATGATATCTCTTACATATTGGCTGTGAAATTAAAAATTCCTACTTGGACAGAAAGCAATAAGATACTCGGTGATGTTCAGAACGACTTCAGAAGTGGTAGGCACTTCGATGATAGCCTGTTTGCTGGGGCGAAAAAAAAAGACCCCAGTATTTACCCTTCTTTGACATAAGCGGCGTATACTACAAAGTAAACAGGGAACTACTGTGGAATAGGCTGAAAGAGGAACGTATCGGTCATATCTGATTTCCGACAGGAAATATACCGAGATGACGAAATTGAAATCACGTGGAAAGGTAAAATAAGTAAGACAACTGTATAGGTGGACCATCATCATCATCATTAGCCTGACTACACGCACTGCATTTCAGAGGCCTCTCCCATGTCTCTCCAATTAACCCTGTCCATTGCCTGCTCCGGCCACCGAATCCCCGCAAACTTCTTAATCTTATCCAGCCACCTAACCTTGTGCCGCCCCTTGCTACGCTTGCCTTCTCTTGGAATCCACTCCGTTACCCTTAAGGACCATTGCTTTCCTTGCCTTCTCAATACATGCCCTGCCCAAGAGCCATAAATAAACACTAATATTCAACACTTAATTATACAACACACAAAACAAATCAAAAAGCACAGATAGAATGGAACAGGAGAAAATTAAAATTTGAGCGTGCAGAGCAATGGCCTTCCTACTAAGAATTTATCTGTAAAAAACACTTCAGTTTTTGCACAAAGGTGTCATGGTCTAATGTGAAAGCAATATTCTCTGGTAGTTTGTTCCAATGATGTATGGCACGGGAAAATGGCGAATGACTAAGCATGTGGGTACGTGCAAACATCGGTTCAATTTTCAGGCCAATACCTAAGCGCCGAAAAATGCGGTGTGCGGGTCTAATATAGGATAAAGTGAATGAAGACTGCCTGTTCAATACTTATGCCCGGTCCAGATGCTAATGGTCTGAGAGAGCAGTGCCAAAACTTTCTTATAAAGTTGTCGTCGTGGTCAAAGCTAAACGGACTTAAAGTCAACCCAACAAAGATGAAGCTAATGATTTTCATAGGAAAAAATATAGTTTACCAATTAAACTCTCGAATCACCTATAGAGGCCTGAATATAGAAATAGTTAAGTCACGCAAAATAATAGGAGTTATATTCAACAGTAATCTAAACTGGGACTTGCATGTCGTAGACATATGTAAAATAATATCCAAGGCAGTTGGCTCTGCCTCACACTGCCGGACAATCCTTCCAATTCAAATCAAGCTTCAACTATATGATGCATTATTTGCCTCGCACATTTACTACAGCCATCTTGTCTGCGAAACCACAGCAACCACTAATATGCACAAAATGTCTGTCCCGCAAAAAAGAATCCTGCATTATATTGCAAACCACGAATACCTCTCTCACACCAGTCCCACGTTCGCGACCTATAATATCATCCCCGTGTCGTGTTTGTACGAATTCAATATTTTACGCTCATTTTATTTTTCGCGAGGCTTCTTCCATTACTTCTTAATTGCCACCGCTTTATTAAAACGTCAAGAAAGTATCGTTTAAAAAAAAAACTCTGAAATTTGGCGCGTCTCGCGCTTCCGCACTAATTATAAAATCCAGTCACAAAAACATAATCTTCCACTTCTACTAAACAGGTACAGTTATGATACTAAGCCCACGCTAAACCAGTTGAGAAAACAATTTCTTAAGATATAGGAATAAAAATCGCATGAACAATGCTCTGATTACTAGTCTTACGCAACATATCTGTCGAAATAGTTGTGCTTTTCTCATAACCTAGTGCTCTTGTTTGCTGTACTTTGTTGCAATTTCTTTAGTTTACATATGTGCTGTGGTGTTTAAAGTATTGTATAACTGGCAAGTGCCTGCAATTTCAAGTAGTTGTTGGCTCTTTTGAATGATAAATATGTTTTGATATGCCTCATGTCTGAGTGACTTGACTGCAATGTTTGTGTCCACGATTTATTTATTGGAGCTACAATGTTTTATATACTACATATACTTGCTTTTTGAGCGCTTGTGTAGCACGCGTATGAACACGTCGGTTTAGTTTTTCTGCTGTTTATTTCGAGGTGTCTACATTGTAGTGTTTTAACGTTCACCACGCCCTACCTTGTAATGGTCACCTGGGCCACGTCAAGCTGCCTCGAGCAGCTTTTAGCCCAGGTGCTCCAACCAGTAAATCTCTGGTGAAAATAAAACTATTTGATTTGATTGGTTCAATTTTCAGAGCATTACCTAAGAGCGAAAAAATGCGGTGTGCGGGTCCAATATAAGTTGAAGCGAACGATGACTGGGCTGATGCAATCTGTGAAAATGTGATAATGATGCTAGTATACTTCGCTTTTCAAGTGATGGTAGCTTTAGCGATGCTTTGATGGGCGTTACACTAGAATGGCGTGCATAGTACATTAGCTATAAATCTCGCTGCTTTATTCTGTATCGACTCTATTTTTTTTTATAGTGCATTTGATGCGGGTTCCAACTTAAAGATGCGTATTTTATTTTTGAGCGGACAAGTGTAGTGTAAGCTAAAATCTTTGTGGCAGGGTTAGCTTGATGCAAGTGACGCCTTATAAATCCGCGTGCCTTAGATGAGTTAGTATCAACTGCATTGATCTGATTGTTCAGTGTTACATCAGACGAAAGATGAACACCTAGACATTTAACTGTGGAGACATTCTCAATGGGAATAGCAGTTTTGGAATAAAAGTGATTTTGAAGCTACTTATTGGTGGTGAATGTTATGGTGTTTGTTTTACAAACGCTGATTTGCATTTGCCACTGTTCACACCAAGTGGCGATGCTGTCAAGGTCTGTCTGCAAAGAGTTAGTGTCGTCAGGGTTGTTGATCTTCTATAAATAACACAGTCATCGGCAAATAATTTAGTATTAGAGGTAATTTATTTATTTTTATTTTATTTACAACATACTGATAGCCTCATTGTGGAGGCATTCCCAGGACAGGGATAAATAACACACATAAAAAACTTTTACGGTCAGGTTAGTGCCGGAATGAAAATAGTAATATTTGCTTGCAAAATATCTTGAAAAAAGGAACAAGGCAATGCAATACCATCCGATAAATCATGTGCGCAGAAAACAAAATAAAAACAAACATTTCGAAAAGAGTACACTTATTCCGATTCAAGATTTGACAATCCTTCCAAAAAACCATCAAACGAATTAAAGGTGACCACATCATTCGGCAACGCATTCCAAACTCGGATGGCTTGTAGAAAAAACGATGATTTGAATGTGCCACTACGAAATCTGTACTCGGTAATATTATTAATATGCTTTGTTCTATAATCACCTATATCATTAATGTACATCAAGAACAGAACTGGCCCGAGCACTCAGCCTTGCGGCACGCCAGATTTTATCAAGGTTGGGGAAGAACAATACCCATTTACACAGACATGTTGATAACGATTGATAAGATTAGTGACCCAAGTAATGATATGCTTGCCAATGTTGAGAAAATTGATTTTTAATAGTAAACGAGAATGGGGCACCTTATAAAACACTTTCGTGAAATCAATAAATATTGAGTGTATTCTTAATTTATCGTGGACGGCATGATGAAGGTCGGTAATTCAAACTGCGTATCACACGAACGACCACGTAGGAAGCCATGCTGATTAGGAAAAAAGAAGCTGTGGTCGCTCAAGTATTTCAATATGGCAGAAGATATATGTTCCAACAGTTTGCACAGTATACTGGTTAAGGAGATAGGTCTGTAAATTGTTAGCATGGATTGGTCACGCGATTTGTGTATAAACGAGCATGTTTCCACGGGTCAGGTACGCACCCGTGTCTAAACATTGCTGGAGAAAGGCGGTAAAAATGTGAGATATAGCCGGTTTTGCTAATTTAATAGCTTAGGGCATACACCGTTAGGACCAGGCGACGAGTTAATTTGTGGTCTGTCAATTGCTTTTTCTATCTCTTCAGTACTGATGATGAGATTGTCAATGGCGGCGCTAACAGAAGGAAAGTTGAGATCAGCGAGAATGGACATCTCTTCAGTAAATACGGAACTAAAAAATAAAGTAAATCGTTTTGCTGCCTGCGGTGGCGAAAAGTACTCGTCGTCCGTTATAACTGATATATCGTGTCTAGCTGAATACTTGGAATTTATTACCTTCCAAAACTTCTTGGTATCATTTTTGGTAGGGCCGCTATATCGTGATTAAAAAATTTGTCTTTACCTAATTGAATTGCAAGTAACTTGAGTTGGAAGTAAGCGGTCGTGTTGTCATTCTTTTTCTGTGTCCTCTTTTTGCGCTTTTGCGCTCAGCATTCATCATATTCTCAATCGTCCGTTTAAATCCCAGAACTGGAGGAAGAAGCGCCGCAGTCCAGCGCCGTCATCTTCTGCGTGGTTTACATGGTCCACGATCAGTATGCGGACCTTGACCTTCTCGTCAATGACACCTGGGGGCGACACTGTGACCACTTGCTCTTCGTCAGCAGTGATCCGGAGGCGGTGCGGCTGGGACTGACCACGTTCGTGGACGAGCCCGATCAATCACGGGCATGCCACAGGGTCCTCCGCCACTTGCACCAGCGGGGCTCCGCCGTCGCGCAGTGGGTTCTGTGGGCACCGGTCAGCTCTTTCGTCATCGTGGAAAATCTAAGGTGAGTTCATCTTTGTTCTCACCGAAAAACAGCGCGCTTACACGGGACACGAGAAAGGAGACACGCACACACACAGCGCTGACTTACAACTGCAGGTTTTATTGCGTTGCTCACAATAAATACTAGAAGGGAAAAACAAAAAGAGTGGAAGGCGAGGAAGAATTCCTTCTGTCGCATCATGTCGTCATAGTTATTCAAGATATTGCATCTCTTTTCTTGTCAATGCTATCGATGGTGTGCTAACGCATGACGCGGCTTTCCTATCAATGATGAAAGCTTCATACAGCTCGCGCTTGTGCTGGTGATTATATCGCCTCAAAATCTGGCTTCGTCCAAAGTTAGGTGTGCAGTGACAGCCAGATACGTGTTTTGCCAGCGTGCTGCCGTATCCCGTGCGGATGTTAGTGGCGTGCTCTCGTAAACAGTCGTTTATGCAACGTCCACTTTGACCCACATACGATGCACCGCATGACAGCGGGATCTCGTAAATTACCTCCGTGTCACATGTGGTGAACATTTGTTCATGCTTTTTACTGCACCGCACTGGTTTTGGGACATCTTCGTTCACCAATCTGCAAAGCAAATTGAGCTTTCTGGGTGCAGTTAGAATCAAATCCACTCCAGCGCGCCCTACTATCTTCTTCAACGAGTGGCTGATCACGTGTAGATACGGCATAACAGCCCTCTTCTCTTTTTCTTTCCGTGGCTTCTTCGGGTGGCCAGATTGGCGGAGATCTTTCAGGAGCTTGAATCCGATCCCTGAAATGAGGGCATTCGGGAAGCCCGCTTCGCGTAGACGTTTCAGCTGGGACTCTGTGCTAGCTTGCTGACGGTGATGGCACGATCTTTTGAGGGCATTCTTAAAGGCACCCAAGGATATTGCTCGTTTGACGAGCTTCGTATGCGAGGAAGAGTATGGCAAAAGGCTTCTCTTTGACCTCGGAGCATAGCACTACCACAGATGGTCCTCACTTGGAAACAACCGCAGGTCAAGGTACTGAAGTTGGCCTTCATCAGGCAATTCTTTTGTCAATTCAAATTCTCCTAAGTTTTCAGAAAATACCTTGAAAAGGGCCTCCACGTCCTTGCCTGGGTCCTGACCTGGGTCCTTGCATGGGTGAAAACTTTATTCTTTAGAGCTGCACAGCTGCCCGATCTTGAGAAACAAGCCACAAAATGTTTACAGTCACTCCAAGAATGGTCTCAAAATAATTTATTAAACATAAACACTGCAAAAATGAAGGCAGTGCTTTTCCGGTCTCGTAACAAGTTGACAAATATGCCACACTCTGTTTAAGGATCGGTAAGTCGCTCATCGAAACGGTCCCTGCGGTCAAACGTTTAGGTGTTATTTTTAATGAGCATTTGAGTTGGAATGATCACGTTGACATGGTGATGAACAAGCTGTCAAAGGTTGTCGGTATTTTGTGTCGACTGAGATATTTCATGCCGAAGATTATCAAGAAAATGTTGTATAGTGCACTTTTTTCCTCTGTTGTAAATTATTGTTTTTTGGTGTGGGGTACCACGTCTTTTACAAATATTAACCGCTTGTATCTTCTTCAAAAGAAAGCTGTTCGAAATATTTTGAATGCTCCTCGACTAGAACACACCGAACCGTTTTTCAATGAACTTCGAATCATCCGTTTGCCACAGCTGTACGAAGTTTTACTTCTACAACGGTATAAAACCGGTGTTAATGACAATAATTGCAATATGCTAAATCTGTCAGGATTACAATGCAATGAGCCAAAGTACACTACACGTGCGACACCCAAATGGTATGTGCCTAGGAGGCGAACAAATTATGGTCATCAAATGTTGAGCTACACTCTCCCACATCCACTAAATAAGGAGTCCGAATTGATGTACAGCTAATGCCAAATATGTTGCTTTTGTTCATTTTCTTATTTTTATCCCTGGAAATGCTACCATGTTGTGTACCACTGCAAAGCCCTTGTGGGGTGCGTCGGCCTCGTCAAGCCTTCCCAATGGCTTCTTGTCGGCGCATCCAACATCGTCATGATGTTAAATAAACATGATTTATTTATTTATTTATTTATTTATTTATTTATTTATTGATTGATTGATTGATTGATTGAACTTCAGTACCTTGACCTGCGGTTGTTTCCAAGTGAGGACCATCTGTGCTGGTGCTATGCTCCGAGGTCAAAGAGAAGCCTTTTGCCATACTCTTCCTCGCATACGAAGCTCGTCAAACGAGCAAAAGCCTTGGGTGCCTTTAAGAATACCCTCAAAAGATCGTGCCATCACCGTCAGCAAGCTAGCACAGAGTCCCAGCTGAAACGTCTACGCGAAGCGGGCTTCCCGAATGCCCTCATTTCAGGGATCGGATTCAAGCTCCTGAAAGATCTCCGCCAATCTGGCCACCCGAAGAAGCCACGGAAAGAAAAAGAGAAGAGGGCTGTTATGCCGTATCTACACGTGATCAGCCACTCGTTGAAGAAGATAGTAGGGCGCGCTGGAGTGGATTTGATTCTAACTGCACCCAGAAAGCTCAATTTGCTTTGCAGATTGGTGAACGAAGATGCCCCAAAACCAGTGCGGTGCAGTAAAAAGCATGAACAAATGTTCACCACATGTGACACGGCGGTAATTTACGAGATCCCGCTGTCATGCGGTGCATCGTATGTGCGTCAAAGTGGACGTTGCATAAACGACTGTTTACGAGAGCACGCCACTAACATCCGCACGGGATACGGCAGCACGCTGGCAAAACACGTATCTGGCTGTCACTGCACACCTAACTTTGGACGAAGCCAGATTTTGAGGCGATATAATCACCAGCACAAGCGCGAGCTGTATGAAGCTTTCATCATTGATAGGAAAGCCGCGTCATGCGTTAGCACACCATCGATAGCATTGACAAGAAAAGAGATTCAATATCTTGAATAACTATGACGACATGATGCGACAGAAGGAATTCTTCCTCGCCTTCCACTGCTTTTGTTTTTCCCTTCTAGTATTTATTGTGAGCAATGCAATAAAACCTGCAGTTGTAAGTCAGCGCTGTGTGTGTGCGTGTCTCCTTTCTCGTGTCCCGTGTAAGCGCGCTGTTTTTCGGTGAGATCATGTACCAACTGGCCCGGCAACTGTCCTTAATGCATCTTTGTTGTTTAGCGAAGCGCCGGTTAAAACGAGGGGGAATGAACACCTGTAACGGCAAACGAAAAGGAACAGTTATCGGCGCTGACCAGCTGATACTACACCTCGCCAACGCTTAACCTGTAACTGCCAAAGCAACATCATCTCCTTCACAAAAAATGATGGACGATCAACGCGAATGATGCGTTATAGTTTGCCTTTGCACACTGTTCCCCAGGAGCGTAGCAGCCGCTGCCGGTGACGGGTTCGGACCACGCCTACAGGCGGCGTACTAGAATGCGCCCCGCTTCCGATCCAATCCAGCATCCACAGGTCTACACGCCGTCACCCTGTCCACTATCCCCACCCGCCGCTGCCGTCTACCCTTTTCCTTCCCCCACATTCTCTGCCCTCTTCACTGAAAGTAGGCTGAGGAAGTTCCCTCTCTCCACAATGCCACCAACTTTCTCTCCACGCTCACTCTCCCTCCACCCTTCCTCTAAAAGCGGACAGAGAGATTTGCCTCTGCCCACTTTCCCACCCGCCATCATCACCGTCACCCTATCTCCGTTTTTCTTTTCACGTCCCCTTCTGGTGTTAAAGTGAACAGGAAATCTCATGTTTCCACTTCGCTACCTACCAACCGAGGCTTCAGACGGAGGGACGAATTTTTCCATCACGTGCGCTGTAATGCTTATGCATTCCACGTCCATCGGCCCTCCCAGAACGGTCAACCTCGTGGGAGGTCCACCAACAGCAGAGGATATATTTAAAGCATAATATATTGTCACGGGAGACAGGGCGACAGCTCACTGACAGATAAAATTCGGCAGCTAGCCAGCGCGACAACACTTCAACGTCATTACTTTCATGCGCCACCTGAGAACACCAGGTGGCATTACTCCCCCTTGCGAGCGTTGGCATGGAAACAAAACGATCAGAACAAGAACAGGTTTGGCAATGAAGGCGGGCGGAGTCCCACGCGACAACTAGACAGACTCAGAGCGTACTGCACATTACCGCGTGAAGTACTGTTTCATGCGGACTATGTGCACAACCTGAGAGCGGGGTGAGCGATGATGAGGCTTCGCAGTCCCGTTTGGAAGAACTTCGTAGGTCACCTTTGTGACAAGGCGCAAAACTCTAAGGTACAAAGTAACGGCACATCAGGGCTTGTCTGACCCAAACTCTGACACCCAAACTTGCTCACCGGGTGGCATGTGACGTGCCGATGACGGAGTTTATAGCTGAGTGCATCAGTGCCCTGCTGCCGATGAAGGTGACTATGGGCCAGTTGACGTCCTTCCTCGGCGCGCTGAGCGAACTGCTCGGAGTCTGGCGTGAGATCAGGACGAGCTGGTCTTCCACGGCGGGGCTGGTTAGCAAGGTCTCCCATCGCTCGGTAAGGGAGGGTGAGGGATGGGGTGGGGTAGTGGGGCAGGTAAGAGGTGGGGGGATTTCCTTGTTGAAGTTGCATACTCCAATGACATGTTGGAGCGTGCCTAACTGCGCCTTGCAGAAATCACATTCCTTCTCGTACCTTTCCGGGTACATCTTGTTTTGAAGATAAGGGTGCGGGAAGGATCCTGCCTGTATCTGCCTGTATATCGCTTGCTGTTCTCTGTTAAGCGATTTGTGAGGATCGGGGTAACGTCGCCTCTGCGTCTTGTAATAGTTCGTAATGTCCTTATAACTAATAATGGACTGTGGCTCACCTTCCTCTGCCCGGTATTCCATCTCTCGGGCGAACTGGTGGGCAAGTTCGTTGCTCTCCAGCCCAGAGTGAGCCGGTGTCCATATCAACTCAACTTTCCTTTCAGGAACGTCGCGTTTACTTTTGAGAATTCCTAGTGCCGCAAGGGACACCCACCCCTTTCTATAACTGTTATACGCCTTTTGCGAGTCAGTGACAATTCTTCCCACTTTGGGCTGCGCGAGTGCTAGCGCTATCGCGGCCTCTTCTGCCACGTCTGGAAAAGACGTCTCAATAGATGCGCAGGTTACGAGCATATTCCGCGTCGTAACTGCCAGCGTGGCTTTCGATGAAAACTTGGGTAATGAAGCGTCTGTGAAGAGAGTGACGCCCTGTTCTTCTTCTTTAATTTGATCTAATGTCTCCGTCAAAGCCGCTATACGAGCCGCTCTGCGGCCGTCGTTACGACCCAGCCTGATGTTTCGAGGCAGCGGTTTACTGTAGATTTTATGCGCCCACAACCTGGGTAACGGTCCCGTTTCCTTCCGGTCTGCCTCTTGCCAGCCCAACTTGGCAAGAACGCGACGTCCCGCCGAAGTTTGACTGAGCCGGACTCTTTGATTGGACAGATGAGCTTCTATTAACTCTTCAACGTTGCTGTGCTTGGCCATGCCGAGAAGCTTGTCGGTCGAGGAATGCGTCGGTATGCCCAGCGCCATCTTGGTTGCCTTGCGTATAATAACGTTCAACTGGTCCTGGTCTTTCTTGAGTAAATTCAGGTACGGCGCCGCGTAAACGATGCGCGACGTCACGAAGGCCTGGACAAGCGTCAGTGCATCGTCCTCCTTGAATCCTCTTTTTCTGTTCGTTACTCTCCTGATCATGTGCGAAATTTGTTCCGTTGAAACCTTGATCTTGTCTATCGACGCCCCCGCCTTGCCGTTGTTCTGGAAGATGACACCCAGAATACGTGCTTGCGTGGTTGGCGTTATGTTCGCCCCATCGATGGTGATGCGGATGTTCTCTTGGTCTCCTTGCTTTCCTCTGGGCTTGATGACGAGTAACTCCGACTTCTGGGGCGAGCAACTGAGGCCGCACGATTGAGCGAACTCGTGCACGGTCTTTGCCACTCTCTGAAGGGTCTCCTCCATCCAACTCTCCGACCCTGCCCTCGACGTCCACACGGTGATATCGTCTGCGTAAAGAGCGTGATCTGTGCCCTCTATGTCTTGAAGCAAAGTCGGGAGAGGGAGGAGTGCCAGGTTGAAGAGAAGCGGCGAAAGAACCGACCCTTGCGGGGTGCCTCTGTCTCCCAGGGCTATTGGTTTCGACTTCTCCTCTCCAATTTTGATTGTTGCCGTTCTGTTGGTTAAGAAATCCTGCACATACTTGAAGGTGCTCTTCCCGCACCCCGTTTGGCGCAGGTTACGGAGGATACTTTCGTGTGTGACGTTATCGAAGGCCCCCTTTAGATCGATCGCCAGGATAGCTCTTGGCGTATGAGGCTTCGCCTGCTTGATAACTAGCTCGTGTAGTTGCACCAAGACGTCTTGCGTGCTCAGGTGCCTCCGGAATCCGTACATAGTCGGTGGTAGCTGATCAGTGACGTCCAAATGTCTCTGTAGTCTCTTGAAAACCATACGCTCGACCACCTTCCCCACACACGACGTGAGGAAGATGGGGCGCAGGTTGTCGACGTGGGGTGGTTTCTCCGGCTTGGGAATGAAACGCACCTCCGCTTCTTTCCATTCTTTTGGTAACGAACCCTTCTCCCAGGACGTGTTGGCGAGGTTTAGCAGTTCAGCTCGGCTTTTGTCGCTCATATGTTTTAGCATCTTGTATGTAATGCCGTCAATGCCCGGCGCGCTGCCTTGATTACTTTCATCGATAGGGGCCAGGCGGCTAGGGAAGCATATGGGTCCCGTGAAGAGGGAACCACTCCCATCGACGGCGTCTAAGCAGACGTCGAGCTCGAATCAATAAAGTTGTTTCTCTCTCTCTCTCTCTCTGGTGTGAGCGGGTGATCATCATTGCAGCATGGAACCATGGCATACAACATCGTCTGAACAGCAGGTCCGTGGACCAAACGAAAAAGGCGGGTGGTTTCTTGGGTGGCCGTGTTGTAGGCGTACGTAACGTACGGGAGATTTTTGTCCCATGTTTCTCTGTGAGCCCGTTCGTCTGTTGGTGACAGGCAGTGTTTTTGCGGTGGATCTTGTGACTCAGCTCAAATACGTTGCGCATGAGTTGTGCCGTAAACGCCGTGCCTTGATCAGTGATTATGTGGGACGGTGCGCCATTACACAACACGATTTTCCGCTTAAACATCTGGGCGATCTCAGATGACGTGCTACGCTGCACTGCCTTAGTTTCCGCATACCTTAATAAATAGTCGGTCGCAACTATAATCCGTTTGTGACCGACCGATGACACAAAAAATGGGCCCAGAAGATCGATGCCGACTTGTTCAAACAGCGTTCGAGGCGGTTGAATAGGTTGGAGCAAATCCGCGGATTTGAGAGGGGCGCCTTCCCACGTTGGCAGTCGCGGCAGCCTCTGACGTAACGATGAACGGCGTCAGAAACTTTTATAATATGCCTGGCGCACGCGTGCAAGTGTACGTGCAAAGCCCAAGTGGCCGGAGGTGGGCTCATCGTGGCGAGCAAAAAGGATATCCGCGCGGGGGTATGCCGGCCCGACGAGGAGGTGGGCTCGGTCAACAGTGCTGGAGTTTTTCTTAAACAAAATGTCGTTCCGGAGGCAGAAGGCCGGCAGGTTCCTAGAAAACTGTCGATGTACATCGGCAGCTTAGCCCTCTAGATAATGATATGTCGCAGGTCTGGGCCAACTCACTCTTGGGGCATTAAGTCTAAGTCACTGACAACTCAAAGAAAGCCACTCTCGTCCTCGATTTTGTTATCGGCTAACCCGACGGGTGCGCGCAAGAGTGCGTCAGAGTCTTCCTGCGTCAGGCCAGGTTTACGCGCAACAGTGCAGTCGAATTCTTGGAGGCGGAGGCTCCATCTTGCTAGGCACCCCGATGGGTCGCGAAGATTGTGCAGCCAGCACAGAGAATAGTGGTCGGTAACCACTTTGACAAGGCGGCCGTAGAGGTAAGGTTGAAATTTCATGGTTGCCTACACAACCGTGAGGCATTCATTTGCCATAGTCGAATAGTGTGTTCCAGCGCGAAAGAGCGTGCGGCTTGCATACGCGATGACACTTTACACGCCACCTTCGTGTTGGACGAGAACGGTGCCGAGGCCGATGTTGCTGGCGTCGGTGTCGACTTCGATGTCAGCCTCTTCATCAAAGTGCGCAAGAACAGGGGTTGTTTGCAGCAGTCTGCGCAGACCGGCAAAAGCTTCGTGCTGCTCGGCTGCCCACACTAAATGTTTACCATCGCGCGGGAAGCGGTACAGGGGTGCGGCAATCTGAAAAGTTGGCGATGGAGCGGCGGTAGTATACGCACCGACCCAGAAAGCGTTGCACACTTTTCTTGGTTGTAGGAACGGGAAAATTGGCGACAGCAGCAATTTTCCCAGGGTCGGGTTTAACGCCCTTGGCACTCACAAGATGGCCGAGAAACTTCATCTCTTTGTACCCAAAGTGGCAATTCCTAACACTGTCGTCAGGTGTTCATGGTGCTCTACAAATGTTTCGAAAACATGACGACATCATCGAGATAAACCAAAAAAGTTTGCAATTTGAGTCCAGTGAGAACTGAATCCATTATGCGCTGGAAAGTTGCCGGCGCTGAATATAGCACAAAAGCCCGGACAGTCCGTCGGGGGTAACGAAAGCCGTTTTTTCGCGGAAGAGCTCGTCGACCTCCATCTGCCAGTACACGCCCTTTAAGTCAATTAATGTGAAGTACTGGGCGTGACGAAGTCTGTCGAGCGAGTCGTCAATACGAGGCAGCAGGTAGACACATTTTTAATGATGTTGCTCCGCTTTCGATAATCAACGCAGAAGTGGAGTGTCCAATTCTTTTTCTTCACCAGCACGACAGGTAACGACCAGGGGCTGTTGGAAGGTTGAATGGTTCCATCTGAAAGCAACTCCTTCACCTGCGTTTGGATCGGCTCACGCTCCTTCGGTGAGATGCGGTACGGCTGCTGGCGGATAGTGCGGGCATCGTAGGGCGTAATGATGCGGTGCTTGGTTTTATTGGCTTTTTATGCGTTGGATATTGCAATCACTCAGTTCCGCCCTTGGGCGCGGCCGGGCAGCCACCAAACCACGTGACGTGACGTCACGACAGCCGGAGGAAAAGCTGTGCCCCAACTCGCGCGGTCGCGCGCGGCCGCAGCCACCACCTGACTCCCGCTCCTCCCGCCAGGGGTGCTGCGCCGGCGCGTCACGTCACGGAGGAAAAGCTGGGCCCCAACTGGCGCGGTCGCGCGCGGCCCCAGCCACCACCTGACTCCCGCTCCTCCCGCTAGGGGCGCTGCGCTATGATTGACGTCACGGCATATGTATAAAAGAGCTGCGCTCCTTCGCCGGAAGAGTCTTATACCCCTGTCACACGGGCATTTCGAGGGCCCTCGAACCGGTAGTCTATCGAATCAAAGGCGGTCGAGCGCTGCTACACGGGCAGTTTCAATGGCGATCGAGTCAATAGCCTATCGTGTCAACGGAGCAGCACGGAACTCCATCGAGATATGCAACGCATTCTTGGCTTAACCAAGCTAAGCCTGGCCATTTTTTTTGTGGAAAGAAAATGGCGCAGTATCTGTCTCATATATCGGCGGACACCTGAACCGCGCCGTAAGGGAAGGGATAAAGGAGGGAGTGAAAGAAGAAAGGAAGAAAGAGGTGCCGTAGTGGAGGGCTCCGGAATAATTCACTGTCATCGCACAGCACACGGGCGCCTTATCGTTTTTCCTCCATAAAAACGCAGCCTCCGCGGTAGGGTTCCAACCCAGGTACTCCGGATCAGAAGAAAATCCGTTTTCCGTACTTTCGACGAAGACGCATAACAGGTAGTTATTCTAGTAGCAGGGTGCGTAGTTCTCGCTGTTGAGTTACCGAGAGATTCGGACTGATGTCAACACCGCCAGAGGACGGACGCACAGGTCTAACAGCGTTGAACGCGAAACATTCTGAAATCTGCGCTAAGGGGTGGGCGAATGCGATGGCAGTAGCACGAAAAATATGTCGGGGCTCCTTAGTGAAGTTAGTCACCAGGAGCTCAGACCAGCCGTCACAGAGATGATGAGGCTTCGCGCTGAGCAAATGCCGTGGGTGGGCGAAGGGGGAAGGTTGCCTTCTGCGACCGCTGCCCTTTCACGTAGCGTTTCGCAGTGAACACTCACAAAAACACTGGCGCGTAGCACAATCCACTCTCTCGGCGGAAATTCGAAAGGCGGCGCGGCTTTGAAGGTCCTCAGTGTAAACATCAGCTTTCTCGGTCGAAAATGTCAAGGTGCGCTTTCCGAGGTGGATAATAGATCCATAGTCCCGGAAAAAATCAGCGCCAAGGATGCAGTCAGGGGAGCAGTCAGGTAGAACTATTCTGCTGACAAGAATTGGGGAGTTGCGAATTTTGCCGCCCTTGCGCTGGAGGACGTGCGTGCGGCCATCCACGACCATCTCCGAAGGCAGCACCCTGACCCACACATCGCAGGAGGTGAGCGAATCGACAGTATCACCAGCTGTCGCGCACTTACACGGTCACAGCGTGCAATGATCCTCCGCGCGCGCATTGGCTGCGTGTGGCCCGGGGAACGACGGGTGCGTCACGGAATCGCGACGAGTGATGTGTGTGACGGATGCGGTGCAGTGTAAACACTAGAACACCTGCTTCTTCACTGTGCCGCGTTCTCCGATGATCGTCGCGATATGCTCGCGGCCTATAGGACGCACGGCATACTTCCAGACTCCATCAAGACGCTATTGTGGCCGCAGGGCAGTGCGCGCACTTGTGAGCGAACTTTGGTGACCCTCTGTGCATTCCTCGAACACACGGGCTTGACGTCCCGTCTGTTCTCCGTCAGGGTGTTACACTCAGTGACCGAACGCTCCGCGAGTTCTACCTTGAACGATTAATAACTGGACGCCCCACTCCAGCTGTAGCCAACACAGTGCTGTGCGCGTGTGTTTTTAATTCCTCTAAAATGAACTAAACACGCGCACAACCTGGACATATTTCTTATTGTGTAAATAGCTTGTACATAATACTCCTCCCCTATCCTCTCTTCATGTCCCCTCAACTCTTTCATTTCATTTCTCCATTCTGCCTGCTATCCTTTATTTCCGCTGCCCCAGCTCAGGTGCTTCAGTATCGATGGCAGATGCCGGGGCTAGCAAAAATCTTTTCCTTCCTTTTTATTATTATTTTAATAAAAAAACCACTACCACCACCACCGTGCACGGGACACGCGGAATTATGGCATGTCCGCCACCCGTGTCATTACCACTCTAAAAAACGCCGCTAGCTTTCCGCTTAAAATCTAGAAATCAGCGCCAGTGTCACCCAAAGCGCTAACCTTATAGCCGTCGAGTAGCATGGGTATATCCATCGAAAATCGATCTCCGGGTTCAGGAACTGCTGTCGATGCCTTTAAGCCGTGATCGGCCGCTGATCGCTTTGTCCGGGAGTCTTGATCGCATCGGTTGCCAGCGGCCTCACCCCGGAGGTCGCTATTTTTACTTTACCCGGGGGGGGGGGGGGGGGGGTGCTTGGAGACCGTCGCTGCGTAATCCAGGAGGAGCTTTGGGGCTGAGGCGATGGTCGGCGTGGAGACGCAGATCGGGACTGCCGCTGGTGAATTGTCGACATGCGCTGCTGCGCAGCGTAGTCCTCGACCTTCCTGGGTTGGTGACCTAACAGTGCGCAGGGCATGTCGACGGGAAACCCTGCAGCCCAAGCTGTCGATATGGGCACTGGCGATACAAATGACTGGGTTCCCCGCAGTAAAAGCACAGACACTGCCGATTATGGGCACGCCACAGATCCGTCTTCCGCTGGGGTGGTTGTCCTTTGATGATGTACGTGACGGGGTCGTCGGAAAACAGTGAGCCTTGACTGAACGGAGAAAGGGGCGCCGAAGACGGCGCAGGACGTTGCGAGGCTTCAGCATACGTTGGCTGACTGTACTCCGTCGGAAAAGTCGGCGGGTCAGCGGACGATAACGAAGACATAAATACTTGAACCGCTTTGTGGGCAAGGCTCGCGAGAGAGCCTGCCGTTGGCTGGGGAGCACCGAAAAGTGTCGGGAGCTCTTTGAGCACAACGGAGCGCAAAAATTCGCGAAGATAAACGTTAGCCCCGAAGGAAGGAAACGACTCTGTAGCCGAAGCGGTGAGTAACGGCCTGTCGTAGGCGGTGGCCCGCGCAGGAGCATCTTCTCCATGGTGACCGCTTCCGTAAGAAACTCAGCAATAGTCCCCGGTGGACTGCGCACGAGGCCAGCTAACAGTTGCTCTTTAACGCCGCGCATGAGGTGGCGCACCTTTTTCTCTTCGGGCATGGGGGGTCAGCTCGCCACGGGTCATGTCCTCCACGCACGTGGTTACAGTCTCGTTCGGCATCTGAATGCGAGACTACAAAGCCAGTTCATCCCGTTCTCGACAACTTGTGCTGATGTAGGTCCCCAGCAGGCGTCGGCGGAACTCGCGCCATGATGTTAAGGCATCTTCTCGGTTCTCATATCACGTACGAGCGCGCTCCTCCAGGCTAAAGAAGACGTTTCGAAGCTTGGCGGCGTCGTCCCACGGATTGAACGGGGCGACCCGTGCAAACTCGACAAGCCAGTCTTCCACGTCGTCGAGCTGACTGCAGTGGAATGGTTTGGGTAGTCGCAGCTTCTATCACGGAAAGTGTAGTAGGCCGCAGCTTGCATGACAGGTCGATGGGTGGGTGCCGTGGTAAACTCCAAACACCCAAGGCAATATACACAGAGTAAAACTCCATGGAGCCTCAGATCAGACTGGGCTAGAGTGGACTGCTTTTAAGAACGTTAGCTCTTTCTACATACGTTTGTCAAGGGCTCCTCTGTCTACAATGAGGGTCAAATTGACCACAATAGTTGCCACGTGACCACACTACATCACCTAGCAACAGCGGGCACGTAGCGCCTCAATTCATGCCTCTACTTTCGATGTGTTATATATGTGCCAGTATAGAGGCCGTCGAAGTGCCCCCCCCCCCCCGCCCCCCGGGACCACCATCTGTATAAAACTTGGGGCCAACCCATTTGACGCAGTGTTCGAAGTGACGTAAAATGACTTGCATTGTTTCTGAGGATAAAATTACTAATTGAGATAAAGCCCAAAATATGCGCGGGATTTGCATCGACGACGTTTCTGCCCTCAAAACTTGTCCCGAAGGCCTTCAAACGGGCAATACGAGCGAACCGTTTGTCGCAGGGGGCTTCGGTTGGTTTCAAACGGTTCGTTGGGTCGTGGTGAAGATGTTCGTAAACTTTATTAACTGATATAGCGAGGAAATGCACCGAGTATAGCGAGGGTGGCTGTAAGTCGCATAATATCGCAAAATCCGTGGGGTAGATGGTGCTGCTTGCGTCTTAGAAGAGGTGTGAAATTTCCAGAAAGGAAACAACCGCGAATGTTGGGATTTGGAAGCGGCCACTTGCATAGAAATCTACGTCAGGGCAAGAGGCCTCGCCTGCTCACCGGAGAAGTCCGAGCTCTTAAGAGTCTGGAAAGGCAAGCAAAATCGTACAGTCCCGAATAGCGCTGAGCTCAGGCTCATTGTTTACCTCGAGGGACCACCCATACCAGAGAAAACACTCATCAGGATATTAGGAATGTGGGTACAGTCAACGAACGCTGTTCCCACACATTAAACCTGCTGAAAACTGCAACGGTCCAAGTGGCCCGCATGATCACCAGAGTTTAACAAAAGGCATGTCATATGCGGTAGGGTGATACACTAAAGCTGGCCAGAAGTGTAGTGGTCAGCAGTTTACTTACTGTATTGCCTCCCCTACTATAATTGCGTCAAAAGTGAGCTGCAGTAAGCGGACACGATCCTAAAGAAAGCATACAAAATAGCGTTCCACCTACCCCAAACAGCATCGACAGAAAAACTGCTCGCCTTAGGGCTGCGCAAAACCTTTGAGGAGCTGAGAGAAGCCCAACTAAACTCCCAGCTACAAAGGCTCAGGCAAACTCCAACGGGCAGAGAGCTCCTAAAGACATGTGGCTACGAAGACGCAATCCAGGAGATACAAAGAACTGGAATGATACCGGACGAGCACCGCAGTACACTGAAGCCAGCACCGATACCAAAGAATATGGACCGAAATCTGCATAAAACACGCAGAGAAGCTAGTGCTAAATGTGTACAACAAACATTGGCAACCAGGGGCAATACGCTATACACGGACGCTGCAGTATATACCAGAACCATGGGACGAGCGGAAAATATGGCCGTAACAAAGGTGATAAACTCGGACATAGAAGAAATCACCAACCCATCGATGAAGGACTACACGATAGTCGAGGCCAAAGAGGCAACGGTAGCTCAAGCGGCGGCGGATGGCTACCGAACCAATAGGTCCTTAACAATACTAACTGACTCGCGAAAAGCATGCCGTAACTACACAAATGGCAGAGCCAGTCGCAGGGCACTCCGCACTCTCTGCTCGAGTGACACGCAGCAAAGGAACAAAGAGCAAATACAGCACGCTATAGTATGGATACCAGGGCATACCAAGATACAGGGTAACCAAAAGGCCGATAGGATAACTCGATGACACACACTAACCGAGCGGCCATCTCAGTCGACCTCGAGGAACCCAGTCCGGTACACCAGAGCTATTCAGAAATATTGAACTATTACAGAGGTGTGAGAATGAGATATCCACCACCGCGAAAGGAATTGAGCAGCGAAGACGCAGTAGCATGGCGATTACTGCAAACGGGCGCGTTCCCAAATCTGAACATACTTAGTAAAGCCTATCCCACACAATACGGCGACTTCTGCCTGTGGTGTGGAGAAAAGCCAAGTCTATATTATATAACATGGGCATGTCAGAAAAATGACAATTCCTATCATAGAAAACCCGAGTGCGGAACAGTAGAAGGGTATGCTCTCCAGCGACTACATGAACGCCCAACGTGAACTAGTAGGGCGAGCTCACTTGAGAGCCTTCCTCAGCGGAGCCCTGGACTAAGGGAACCGACCCTGCAAAGATGCTGGAAGACTCCGTCTGAAGATGGAAGAACCACCCGAAGACCGCGAATATTGCTCCTTTTAGAGCACAAATAAATGTTTTCCTCGTCCTCCGCTCCACGTTGCTCAGCACGTCGACGTAAACGCTTGAGAACCCACCGTGGTGGCTCAGTGGTTAAGGCGATCGTCTTCTGAGCCCGAGTGCCCGGGTTCGAACCCGACAGTGGCGGCCGCGTTTCGATGGAAACAAAACTCAAAACGTGCCAGGTGGTCGAAATTATTCCGGAGCCCTCCACTACGGCACCTCTTTCTTCCTTTCTTTCACTCCCTCCCTTAACCCTTCCCTTACGGCGCGGTTAAGGTGTCAAACGAAATATGAGACAGGTACTGCGCCATTTCCTTTCCCCCAAAACCAATTATTATTATTATTATTATTATTATTATTATTATTATTATTATTATTATTATTATTATTATTATTATTATTATTATGCTAGTGTGCTGTGCGATGTTAGTACAGGTTAAAGATCCCCAAGTGGTCGAAATTATTCCGGAGACCTCCACTACGTCGCCTCTTTCTTCTTTTTTCTTCCATTTCCTCATTTATTCCTTCCCTTACGTTGAGGTTCGGGTGTCCACCGAGATATGTGAAACAGTTACTGCGCTATTTCAATTCCTCAAAATCCAATTTTTATTTTCATTTCTCCCGTAGCTAATGCTCTTAAGTCAATCCCTGAGGCAGTGTGTCGGTGCTAAAAACTTATTGGATGCACTGGAGCGGCCTTCATCTTACTTCCGCCCTGTTCTTCAGAGTGCACTCTATGCGGAGAATCGCACACTACCCTGGACCACATGCTCTTGGCTGCCGTGCCAATCCTCCCCCACAGGTAGAGACCGCCATTGGAACAGGGGTGGAATGGGAAGGACTCGTTGCGCCGCAGGACCAAGTCACCCAACTCCGCTGTTTGCACCGGGGTGCCAGAGACATGGTGCTCCGTGGCCTGGATACATACACGTAATGTGAGAGCTGGGCGATGACCCTTAGACCTTAAAGAGTTCAAACTTTCTTAGCTAATAAAGTTTTCCATCCGTCCATCCATCCATCCATCCATCCATCCATCCATCCATCCATCCATCCATCCATCCATCCATCCATCCATCCATCCATCCATCCATCCATCCATCCATCCATCCATCCATCCGTCCGTCCGTCCGTCCGTCCATCCATCCATCCATCCATCCATCCATCCATCCATCCATCCATCTGTCCGTCTATCTGTCCGTCTATCTATCCACCCGTCGGTCCGTCCTTGAGGTGAGTTTTAGGGGAGAGCAGGGGTTGCACCGCTCCCTTGCCAAGGTGGTAGTCCTTACTCTGAGACACCATTAGGGAACCCGCCGCCTGCGCTTATTGAACAAGAGCCCTCTATGACTCCAGGTCCGAGCAATCACACAGGCATGCAATGCATATTAGTTTCAATAATCAAATTGAAAGGTTGCTTTCAGACGGCTTCCCCTGCGATGTCATATAAGCCGTGGCCGAGAATCTTCTTAGGAAGATAAAAAGAAGAAATCGAGGTAGTGTGGATGAGCCGGCGCCAAAAAAGAAGATCGTGGTGATGCCATACATACACAAAGTGGCGCACAATATAAAAAAAGTGGCCAATAGGCATGGCGTCTCTGTCGTTTTTTCTGCCCCACGGAAACTCGCAGCCTTGTGCCCGAGAACCGGCACCCAAGGAACTAGAGGCAGTGGATGCGGCATCAAACATGCTGAGACGTTCGTTAAATGTGCCACTGGTGTGGTGTATGAAATCCCACTCAAGTGTGGAAGTGCCTACGTAGGCCAAACAGGCCGTTGCGTGAATGAACGCGCAGGGGAACATGCCCGATCCATTCGGAATAAGGAAGGAGCTAACTTGCCTGCTCATTGCTTTGATTGCAGTGGATGCGAGCCTTTGCTTAAGCAGATTAAAATACTAGGCAAAAGTAATAACAAAACAGCGCGTGAGCTTTTGGAGGCCTATCACATAAAAGATAAAGGTGATAAATGTATTAGCGACACTTCCGTCATACTTTACAATAAGGAAAAGTATTTTCTGCGCACCTGTTGTTGATCAGGAGTTGCTTGGACATACCCCCTCTCTCAACCTCCTTGTTCTTTTGATGTGATCTTGCATATATAAGGCACTTTCGCACAATTAAACCCAGTTGATAGTTTGCGCTCTTTCTGTTCCTTTGGCCTTTCCTGCGGTTGTCTTTTTATGCGCAACATGGTTTCTTCAAAAATCGCCTCCCAGTCTTCCCTCGTTGGCTGATTATTTGTCTATTTATTTATTAATTTCAGGAATAAGTTTTCAAGAATGAAACAGCGATGGCGTAGAGGTATAGTGTCCACCTCGCGTGCAAAAGGACCGGGGTTCAAATCTTGGTGCCGCGCAATTCTCCACCGGGTTGAAAAAAAAACCGCGTGTCGATAGAATTGCATAAAGAGACCTGGGGTGCGGCGTGATCTCGGTGACCAGAATCGACAACGCACTCCCTCACCAGAACAGGACTTGGCCAACCTGGTGTAGTACTTGGCCACAGCCTTCTATGAACAAACCAATTAACCCTCGGCCGCTCGGTCCCCAGCGGCTCCGGAGCAACTGACCACGGCGGCGGTCAGACCTTGACGTAGCGGAGGATGCTAAGAATTTCTGGCTCCGGACAGGCCGCCACTGGAATCTGAACCTGGGAACGTTTAACGCTAGAACTTTATCTAGTAAGGCTAGCCTAGCAGTCCTGTTCGACGAACTAGAGGGAATTAAATCGCATGTGATAGGGCTTAGCGAAATTAGGACAGGTGAGGCGTATACAGCACTAAAGGACGGACACATACTGTGCTCTCGCCGACTAGAGGATAGACGAGAACTAGGTGCGGGATTCCTCATTAATCAGGATATAGCTGGCAACGTATAGGAGCTCTATAGTGTTAACGAGAGGGTAGGAGCTATAGTAATTAGGCTGAATAGGAGGTACAAGCTGAAAGTTGTGCAGGCCAACGCGCCCACATCCAGCCATGATGACCAGACTGTTGAAAGTCTTTATGAGGACGCAGAATCGGCAATGAATAAAGCAAAATCGCAGTACACAGCATTGATGGGCGACTTAATTGCTAGGGTGGGCAAGAAGCAGGCTAATGACCAAGCGGAAGGTGACTATGGGATAGGTTCTAGAAATAGCGGGGGAGAGTTATTAATCGAATTCCCAGATAGAAATAACTTAGAGATCATGAATACCTTCTTCCGCAAACGAGAAAACAGGAAGTGGACCTGGAAGAGCCCCAATGGTGAGACCAAAAATAAAATCGACTTGATACTATGCGCTAAACCTGGCATCGTTCAGGATGTGGCCGTCGTCGAAAAGGTGCGTTGTAGCGACCACAGAATGGTAAGGTCTCGGATTAGCTTAGACTTGAAGAGGGAACGGAAGAAGCTAGTGAAGTGGAAGTCCATGAATAAGTTATCCGTAAGAGGGAAAGTACAGGAGTTTAGGATAGCTCTGCAAAACAGATATTCGGCTTTAACTGAGGTAGACGATCTTGATGTTAATACAATGAACGATAATCTGACAGCCATCATTACGGAGTGGGCGGTAGGACAGTTCGACAGGATACCGGAAAGGTATCTCAGGTGACGAAAGATCTGATTAAGAAGCGCCAAAGCATGAGGGCGTCTAACCCTACCGACAGAATATAACTGACAGAGATATCGAAGTTAATAAATAAGCGCCAGGTGGCCGACATTAGGAAGTTTAATTAGGAGAGAACCAAGCATGCTTTATTTATTGCTACATACTGTCAATCCCATATGGGATTATAACAGGAAGGGCATAAGTTGAACAGTCTAATAAATAAGCACAATAAGGCAAGCAAGCATAACACAAAGGTAAACAACACTCAGCGTTGTGAGGGTAAGATGTTTAACAAGAACTCAAGAATAGAAGTAAAAGTGTATAAACTTTCAAATGGACGGAACAGACAACAGTAATCAAGGAACAGAGAACAGACACTGGAAGCCAATGAATCAATATTTTAAAAATGAAAGGCAAAAATGTAAGGTAATGCAACGGAAGAACATGTAGAAATGCGCACACAATGAACACGATCTGTGCCTGACTGGAAGGCGGGTACATATGCAAGGGTGCGTAAAGCATTTATTCCGTACCCAGTTGGTGTTCGACGAGGGCTACAAAGTTATTTAATGATGAGCAGCTTGTGATGGTTGGGTCAAGGGTATTCCATTCGCGTATGGTTAGCGGGAAGAATGAGTGTTTAAAACAGTCGGTCCGGAAAGTGTACTCGTTTAAAGTATGAGAGTGCTTATGGCGTGTGGGCCTGGTATCTGTAAAGGATAAATATGTAGAAGTGTCAATATGCAGCTGATTATTGAGCAACTGGTGCATGAATCTAAGACGTCCTAGTTTGGCTCTCTTCTGCAAGGTAAGCATACCAGCTTTCTTGAGTAGGTCAGTTGGTGAGTCAGTTTGGCTATATTTATTAAAAATGAATCTGATTGCCTTCCTTTGTACTTGTTCTAGTTTACTTACATGTTGTTTAGTAGAGGGAAACCAGACAATATTAGAGTATTCAAGAATTGGCCTTACAAGGGTATTATAGGCTAATAGTTTTGTCTCTGATGGGGCTAGTTTGAGGCGCCTTCTCAAGAAGAAGAGTCTTTTTAGAGCCTTGGATGTAATGTGAGTTATATGGGAGTTCCATCTAAGGTCATGGGATATGATTACACCGAGGTATTTGTGTTCTACGACTTGGGGGAGTGGGATATTATTAATGCCATACTGAGATGCTGATTTTTGTATTTTCCTGGTTATTGATAACGCGGCGGATTTTTTTACGTTTAGGTTCATTTGCCAATCTTTACACCATTTATTTACTGTTTCAAGGTCGTCGTTCAGAGCTACATTGTCTGCGGCTGAACTGATCTCGCAGTATATTATGCAATCGTCGGCAAAGAGCCTGATGATAGAACAAATATTTGATGGTAAGTCATTAATATAGATGAGGAACAAGACAGGGGCCAATACGCAACCTTGTGGTACTCCGGATGTTACAGGCACTAAGTTCGAGTTTTCCAGGCTAAGCGAGACGTATTGTGATCTGTTTGTTAAATAGTCTTTGATCCAAGTAACTATGGGGCTATTTCCTAATGCAGATTCCAGCTTCATTATTAGTTTACGATGGGATACGCGGTCAAATGCTTTCGAAAAATCTAATTGTAATAGGTCTATTTTTCTTTGATTATCGATACCGGAGGATAAATCATGCACTAATTCAATTAGCTGCGTAGTTGTGGACAACCCCCTTCGAAATGCATGCTGTAATGGTGATAAGATGTGTTCCCGTTCCAGGTATGTCGTTATATGTTTTAGGATGATGTGTTCCAGGAGTTTACAAGTCGTGGAAGTGAGTGAGATGGGCCTATAGTTTACGACATCATCCTTGTTTCCGGATTTGTGTATCGGTATGATTTTTGCAATTTTCCACTCATTCGGAAGAGCACAGGATGACAATGATTTGTTAAAGATTATGCATAGATATTTGGCTGTCCATTCGGCATATCTCTTAAGAAATGAGTTCGGCAGGTTGTCTGGGCCTAGTCCTTTCTTTGTGTCTAAAGCAAGTAATAAATTTAGTATTCCTGACTCGGTCACAGTGAGTGGTTCTAGCTGCTTTTCGTTGCTGTAGTTTAAGTGTGGATCAAAACCGTTATCTTTAGTAAAAATCGATTGAAAGTAGTTGTTTAGGGATGTGGCAGTAATATGGTGTACTTCTCTTGAGCCTTCAGGTTCACTCTTTTTAGGGTTTATATAATCCCAAAATTTCCGGGGCGCGCGTTCCAAAAGCTTAGGAAGCGTTTCTGCGAAGTAGTTAGTCCTGGCTGCTTTGATTTTTAATTTCATTGTTTGGATGGCTATTGTAAGTTGATTTTTGGCTTGTGGATTTGACTTCAATTGCTTTCGCAGTCTTTTCACCTTCCTCTTGGCGTGAATGATGTCCCGCGTAATCCAGAGATTTTGTTTCTTTGTTTTCTTTGTTTTAGTTGGAACAAAACATTGAATGCAGTGCAATACAATGGTTTTGAACCTAAGCCATAACATTTCAATGTCTGTTGAAGCGTTGGAAGAAAAAACCTCGAAATGTGAGAATTCAAAATTCAGGTGATCTAGGATACTGGTGTTGTCTGCGTTACAAAAATCAGGGTACAAAATTTGCGTTTGAGACGAGATTACGGCATCATGGACGGGAACATTGCATAAAACCAATTTGTGATCAGATATTCCATCTAGGGTTTCAGTTTGAGCTTTGTCAGTAGGAAAATGATCGCTGAGAAATATTAAGTCAAGGATGTTTGATGCGAGTCCCTGTGATCGTGTGGGTTGATTTACTACTTGTGATAGGTTGAAGTTGAGCATGAAATCAATGATAATTTCTGAGGAAGGAGAATTAAACTCTAACGTCTGCCAGTTGATGTCAGGAAGATTGAAATCGCCGAGTAGTATTAATCTGGACCCAAAAGCATAGCGGCGCATGTAATTATATAGAGACCACATACAGTGACGATCGGCTGTAGCGCTGCGGTAAACACATCCAACGGTAATGCTACGTGAGCCAATGATTAGTTTGCAAAATAACGCCTCGCCGTTTTCGACTTCCGGCAAGACTGTGTATGGTATTTTATTTTTGATGAAGATAGCCACTCCGCCGCCACGTGTTGTTCTATCTTTTCGTATGACAGAATACGTAGGTGGCGTAATCTCAGCGTTCCGGACATCGCATGATAGCCACGTTTCGGTTACGGCCACAAAATCTGGTTCCAGGCACGGAAGCAAGGATTCCAGTGAGTCTGTCTTGTTTATAATACTGCGGGCATTTAGGTTTAGGAAGCTTATTTGGGACGGTTCGCTTTGTGACGGGTGTGCGACGCCGGTGCATCTGCCTGTTCGTTTTTTTCGCTGGGGGGTGAATCAGGCTCCTGTGGAACGTGTGAATCTGTTTCAATGAGTACATTATCGTTTGTTGTGTCATCCCAACGGTAAAGGTTTCCGTTTATGCGTATTTTATCGTATACCAAATGTACTTTGTCTCCACTATCCTTATTTGGTTTTGCACACTACCATAGTTTCCTCCTGATATCGCGTACCCGTACCGAGTGGTCTTCGCCAATTGAGAAGTCACTCTCTTTTAGTTTGTGGCAATTTTTCAGCACTCGGGCTTTATCCCGGAAGTTCAGGAGTTTCATTATTATTGGTCTGCTCTTTTTCTTTCCCGGCTTTCCTAGCCTATGTATCCTTTCGATTGTTACAGGTTTAATTTTGAGGAGCTTGTTAAAGATGCTTTGGTTCACTAATTTGTCAAGAGAGTCGTCGCTCTCTTCAGAATCATCCGGGACACCGTAAACTATCAAATTGTTCCTTCTAGAGCGATTTTCTAAATCGTCAAGTTTCAGTTCAAGGTCTGAAACCACCCCCTGCATGCTGGCCACCTCGTTCAAATAGCGCGAGATCTTGTTATCGAGGATAGCAAGATTTTCTAACTTTTCGTCTATGGAAGTTAAACGTTTCTCCTTGATATCTTTGAGGTCCGTCGCTATTTCTTGAAGTTGTTTCATCACTTGGGCTATGTCGGGGCCAGGGTTTGACTCGATGTCTCCAGCAAACAGAAGTTGTTTTCGTACATAAGATGCCAAATCATACAGCAAAGGACACAGCAGCCTTGGGCACGGCAGCACTACCAAGAATGGATCATCTGAACGAATACATTTGCCAAATTTTTTGCTCACCTGCAAAAAGTAGACGAGCGGATTATCGTACCGCATGCTTGCAGTGCCGCCGCGCCCAATGGTGCCGTGATGCCTGTGGCGTACTTTTATACGCGTCCGGTTTGCCGCCAGGGGTGCGCCGAATTCAGAGTCTGCGCTCTGTGTTCCAGGAAATGGGTAGTCATGGTTGATGCCGCGGCAGTCCAGCTTTGGTAAAGCCGTCAGCACGTGGTGTTCACATTCATCGGAGAGTCGGGTTAACGATGACTGTTGAAAAGTCTTGCGGTCCGTAGGTTGCTGGCACCAGCATCAAGGTGACAGCCATTTTTATACGCGTCCGGTTTGCCGCCAGGGGTGCGCCGAATTCAGAGTCTGCGCTCTGTGTTCCAGGAAATGGGTAGTTATGGTTGATGCCGCGGCAGTCCAGCTTTGGTAAAGCCGTCAGCACGTGGTGTTCACATTCATCGGAGAGTCGGGTTAACGATGACTGTGTTGCATAGTCTTGCGGTCCGTAGGTTGCTGGCACCAGCAGCAAGGTGACAGCTATCAGCATCGCGGTGATCTTGAGCTGCCTGCTTCTGCGCCTCACTGTCAGCGATGAGCCCTTGACGAGGTGGCACGGCGGTCGGTCCCCCTCACGCTGTCCTCCGCCGTCGTTGCTGGCCGCACTCCGGAAAGCGCTCTCCATTTCTGCTGGAGTGGCGAGACCGTGTAATGATGGGGGCGACCGGGGCGTGTGATGGACGTACGGCGGGACATTCCCGGAATGCTGACTTGTCCGGCTAGCCGTAGCGGACGTCATGGCCCTTGCTGGTCTTGCGAGTTAACCGAACTCTTGCTGTAGGCCTCGCAGGCGGCGGCTCGCCTTGTGGACTGGTAGCCTAAACGAAGGTAGCCTAAACGCGGTGAAGAGGAAACTAGGCATAGGTAAAAACCAGATGTATACGTTAAAAAAAGCTTTGTATGGGGCTAGTTGGTCGTACATACTGAGACAAGGGGACAACACCACATAAGAACACCGCACGACACGAGCGCAAACGACACGAGCGCGACACGTGCGCTCGTGCCTCGAGGTGTTCTTATGTAGTGTTGTCCCCTTGTCTTGATTGTAGGACTCCTTAATTTCAGTATATACGTTAAGAGACAAGCAGGGCAATGTCATTAGCAATATGGATAAGATAGGTAACGTAGCCGAAGAATTGTACACAGACCTGTACAGTAGCCAATGTAATCAGAGCGTTATTGAGAAAGACAGTAGTGCACAGCAATGCGTCATCCGGCCAGTAACGAAAGATGAAGTAAAGAAAGCCTCAGGAGCAATGGAAAGGGGAAAAACAGCTGGGGAGGATCAGGTAACAGCAGATCTGTTGAAGGATGGAGGGGACATCGTGCTAGAAAAACGAGCCACCCTGTATACGCAATGCCTTGTGACCTCGATGCACCAGAAGCTTAGAAGAATGCAAACATTGTATTAATTCATAAGAAGGGAGACGCCAAAGAAATGAAAAATTACAGACCGATCAGCTTACTATCCGTTGCCTACAAAGTATTTACTAAGGTAATCGCTAATAGATTCGGGGCAACCTTAGACTTTAATCAACCATATGATCAGGCAGGCTTTCATAAATGATATTCCGCAATAGATCACTTTCACACTATCAATCAGGGGATAGAGAAATGCGCAGAATATAATCAACCTCTATATATAGCCTTAATTGATTACGAGAGAGCATTCGACTCAGTGGAAACCTCAGCAGTCATACAGGCATTGCGTAATCGGGGGGGTAGAAGAGCCTTCTGTCAAAATACTGGAAGATATATATATATATATATATATATATATATATATATATATATATATATATATATATATATATATATATATACTATAGTCATCTATATATACTATAGTCATCTATAAAGTCAGCACTAAAATTCCAATAAGGAAGGGCGTCAGGCAAGGAGACACGATATTGACAATGCTTTTCACTGCCTGTTTACAGGAGGTATTCCGAGGCATGAATTGGGAACAGTTGGGAATAAGAGTAAATTGAGAATACCTAAATTATATGCGATTCGGTGATGATGTTGCCTTGCTGAGTCCCTCAGGAGGTGAACTGCAAATCACGATCAATGAGTTAGACAGGCAGAGCAGAACGCTTGGTCGAAAAATTAACATGCAGAAAACCAAGGTAATGTTCAAGTCTAGCAAGGGAACAGCAGGTCACAATTGGCAGCGGGAGCCTGGAAGTTGTAAAGGTTTACTTAGGGCAGGTAGTGGCAGATCAAGATCATGAGAGGGAGATAACTGGAAGGATGAGAACGGGGTGGAGCGCATATGATAGATTCTCCAGATCATGAGTGGCAGTTTACCAATTTCCCTCAAGAGAAAAGTGCACAACAGCTGTATTTTACAGGTACTCACCTACGAGGCAGAATCGTGGAGGCTAACGAAAAGACTTCAGCTTAAGTTAAGGACAGCGCAGCGAGCCATGGAAAGAAAAATGATAGTTGTAACGTTAAGAGACGGGAAGCGGGCAGAGAAGGTGAGGAAGCAAACGCGAGTTAAAGACATCCTATTCGAAATCAAGAGGATGAAATGGGCTTGGGCAGGGCTTGAAATGCGAAGGCAAGATAACCACTAGTCCTTAAGGGTAACGGAGTGGATTCCAAGAGATGGTAAGCGTAGCAGGGGGCGGCAGAAGGTAAGGTGGGCGGATGAGATTAAGGAGTTTGTAGACAAAGGTTGGATGCAGCTGGCAAAGGACAGGGTTAACTGGAGAGACATGGGAGAGGCCTTTGCACTGCAGTACGTGTAGGTGCAGTAAATCTGATGATCATGATGATGAATTTCGGGAATACTGCCAGCAAAAGACAAAAGAGCAAGGTTCCGGGCTAGTTGGTAATGCATTTAGGGGAGAAAACAGCGCAATGAAACACGGACACACGAAGAACGGACACACACGAGTGAGTCAGCGCTCGTGTGTGTCCGTTCTTCATGTGTCCGTGTTTCATTGCGCTGTTTTCTCCCCTAAAAGACAAAAACCAGCTTAATTTAACAAGAGAAAACATAAGAAATCGAACATGATCACACCGATTGGGACCTGCAACTGAAAAAGTGGGTCGAAACACCTACACATCAACACGCTGTTCGTAGAGTAAAAGTAAAGAGCAGAAAGGAAAAAAAATATAAAAAGCAACCAGATGAAACCATATGCACAAAAACGATAAGAGCAATACAGGAGCACAATGCCTGAACTTATAAGATTAAGAACGGCAAACCACATACACAAGAAACGTCAAGAGTAATAAGGGAGCACTACACGCGTACATATCAAAACAATTTTTCTACTTTGAATGCAGACGCTCGACAGTTGGGCATTCTACAGTATCAGCAGGAAGTGTGCTCCTGTCGCTGACTGCTCTAGGGAAGAATTTTTGAACGCGTTGGTTTAGCAGGTGTATTCTTTCATGTTTTTGGAATTATTTGCGCGCGTAGTCCGCCGAATAACAGGCTCGGTATTTAACTTCTGGTTTATTCCTTGTTTACTATGGTACATGTGATACATGCACTTGAGTCGTTCATGAAAGCGACGGAACTGTAAAGGATCCAAGCTTTTTGCACCAGAGCAGTTGCTGAATTGTGGCAACGTTATGCACTATAAACGAATCTAGCTGATTTTTTGTTTTCGAGTTTGCTAATATTGATCTTAGTATTCATGTGCCGAAGGATATTCAAGAATTGGCCTGATGAATGTTTGGTAAGCTACGATTTTTATTTCTTGAGTGGACTGTGGTACGGTTCTTTCAAGTAACCAAGTTTTTGCATCGTTTTTTTCAATTTAACACACATGTTCATTCCACCTGAGATCAAACGTTAGAATTACACCTGAATATGTATAGCTTTTAGCAGAAGTTAAGGCGTGACCATTAATGAAATAGGGAAAATTTAGGGGTTCTCTTTTACGTGTGATTGTCCTTGCTACCGCTTTTTCTTATTTATTTTCATTTTCCATGTTGTGCACATATTTTCTATTTCAGCTAGCGATAAATTTAACTCACAGTGGTCATTTGAATGTTACGTTTCTTGTTAAATAATGCAGTCATCCACAAAAAACTTTACTTTCACGGACAAATCGATGACAATATCATTAATGAATACTAGAAAGGAAAGAGGCAGCAGGGCAGACCCATGCTCAACGCCCCACCGGACAGGCCCTTAACTATAACACACACCTTCAATCGACAAACACTGGCTCCGTGAGAGATACGCTGCTATCCAGCAAAGCAATGTGTCATTTCTAAGTATTATTTTATTAATAATAATTGGTGTTTGGGGAAAGAAAATGGCGCAGTATCTGTCTCATATATCGTTGGACACCTGAACCACACCATAAGGGAAGGGATAAAAGAGGGAGTTAAAGAAGAAAGAAAGAGTGCCGTAGTGGAGGGCTCCGGAATAATTTGGACCACCTGGGGATCCTTAACGTGTACTGACATCACACAGCACACGGGCGCCTTAGCGTTTTGTGTCCATAAAAACGCAGCCGCCGCGGTCGGGTTCGAAACCGGGAACTCCGGATCAGTAGCCGAGGATTCGTTGCAATTTTAATAATTTTTGGCAAGAGACACAGTCAAACGCTTTTTCAAATTCTAAAGAAGTTCTTTCACTCCCTCCTTTATCCCTTTGTTACGGATCCCGCCGGAGAACACTCGGACCGTAAAAATGGACTAGGCAACAGCTGTACCCACACAAACGCACATTTAATACACCCTACGTGACAGGAGTGCATGTTGTTGGGGGAGTCGGTTGTAGATTGTTTAGTAAAGGTACTGCGCAAAATAATACAAACATGGACGAAAAGGGCACAAGGACGGGCGCAGACTCGCGACTGGGTTTATTCAGAACAACACACACATAACTTCCACACCACCATGTCAGTCACTGAGCGCAAGCCAGAAATCGGCATTCTGTCTGATAAGGTTTCATCGAGGTATAGCACACGCAATCATCTCTTTTGTTCCTAATGAAAAGAGCCTCAGCAAGTTCACGCGCCATCTGGTCACGGCTACGCCTCAAAATCCTCGTTTTCGGCAGCAAAGGGAGGCATGGGTTATCACGCGTAGCCGAAGGGCATGCGCTACAGTGTTAGGGGAGATTAGATCCTTTGGAAACCTCAGCAGTCATACAGGCATTGCGTAATCAGGGGGTAGAAGAGCCTTATGTCAAAATACTGGAAGATATATATAGCAACTGCACAGCTACTATAGTCCTCCATAAAGTCAGCAATAAAATTCCAATAAGGAAGGGCGTCAGGCAAGGAGACACGATCTCGCCAATGCTGTTCACCGCATGTTTGCAGGAGGTATTTCGAGGCTTGAATTGGGAACAGTTGGGAATAAGAATAAATGGAGAATACCTAAATAATCTCGGATTTGCTGATGACATTGCCTTGCTGAGTCACTCAGGAGGTGAACTGCAAATCATGATCAACGAGTTAGACAGGCAGAGCAGATCGATGGGTCTAAAAATTAACATGCAGAAAACCAAGGTAATGTTCAACAGCCTAGCTAGGGAACAACAGTTCACAATTGGCAGCGAGAGCCTAAAAATTGTGCCGGAATACGTCTACTTAGGGCAGGTAGTGACAGCTGATCCGGATCATGAGAGGGAGATAACTAGAAGGATAAGAATGGGGTGGAGCGCATATGGCAAATTCTCGCAGATCATGAGTGGCAGTTTACCAATTTCCCTCAAGAGGAAAGTGTACAACAGCATAATCTTACCGGTACTCACCTACGGGGCAGAAACGTGGAGGCTAACGAAAAGAGTTCAGCTTAAGTTAAGGACAACGCAGCGAGCCATGGAAAGAAAAATGATAGGTGTAACGTTAAGAGATCGGAAGCGGGCCGAGTGGGTGAGGGAACAAACACGGGTTAATGACATCCTAGTCGAAATCAAGAGAAAGAAATGGGCTTGGGCAGGGCATGTAATGCGAAGGCAAGATAACCGCTGGTCTTTAAGGGTAACGGAGTGGGTTCCAAGAGAAAGTAAGCGTAGCAGGGGGCGGCAGAAGGTTAGATGGGCGGATGAGATTAAGAAGTTTGCTGGCAAAGGGTGGATGCAGCTGGCAAAGGATAGGGTTAATTGGAGAGACATGGGAGAGGCCTTTGCCCTGCAGTGGGTGTAGTAAGGCTGATGATGATGATGATGATGAGATCCTTTTCCAGTCTTAATTGAAAGCTGGTGTTCCCTCAGCCGGTCGTTTACACATCGGCCCGTTTGACCGATGTAAGCTTTTCCACATGTCAGGGGGATCTCGTAAACAACCCCCTCCGAGCACTTGACGAACTCAGGGGCGTGACGCTTCGTGCAACCTCGCACGCTCCTTTCTCGGGCAGCAATCCGAGGGCAGAGTGAGGCCAATTTGCGCGGGGCTGTAGCGCATGCCCTTCGGCTACGCGTGATAACCCATGCCTGCCTTTGCTGCCGAAAACGAGAATTTTGAGGCGTAGCCGTCACCAGATGGCGCGTGATACCTCGATAAGTCCTTATCAGACAGAATGCAGATTTCTTGCTTGCGCTCAGTGATTGACATGGTGTTGTGGAAGTCATTAGTATGTGTTGTTCTGAATAAAACCAGTCGCGAGTCTGCGCCCGTCCTTGTGGCGTTCTCGTCCATGTTTGTATTATAATAATAATAATAATAATAATTGGTTTCTTGGGGGAAAGGAAATGGCGCAGTATCTGTCTCATATATCGTTGGACACCTGAACCGCGCCGTAAGGGAAGGGATAAAGGAGGGAGTGAAAGAAGAAAGGAAGAGAGAGGTGCCGTAGTGGAGGGCTCCGGAATAATTTCGACCACCTGGGGATCTTTAACGTGCACTGACATCGCACAGCACACGGGCGCCTTCGCGTTTTTCCTCCATAAAAACGCAGCCGCCGCGGTCGGGTTCGAACCCGGGAACTCCGGATCAGTAGTCGAGCGCCCTAACCACTGAGCCACCGCGGCGGGGACTTTGCACAATACCTTTACTCAGCGATGTACGACCGACTCGCCCAATAACATGCACTACTGTAATACGTTTCTTCTGCAGTGGGCCCTTTCTTTTGTGTCTCCCCGACAAACTGTCATGTTTACACCGTGATAAGCGCCATCGTTTCTGCAACCTGCCGAGCAAGATTTTTTGGCTACTGCTTGAAGAGGAATCTACTGCCGGTGGAATTCATTGCTCTTTTTGGTCACGTTTTGCCGTCTGTCGGCCGTTTTGGCGTCTGTCGGCAAGCCGCACCTGCGCACTACTGTCCGATATCAACGGCGTCCCCTATATAACCGCAGCACGACGGTCCCCACATCATTCACGGAGCAATCCAGGCAGCCTTCGCAACCAGGCAGAGGCTAACCGCCTTCTTCGTTCATTGCAGAAATGCGCGTTTGAGAAGCGGAATCCGAAGCTGCTACCGTCACTGCTGGTGGAACCTACACGTGTCCACGGATCGTCCCCCTCCCTCCCTTCTCTACTGGCAAGCCGCACCTGCGCACTACTGTCCGATATCAACGGCGTCCCCTATATAACCGCAGCACGACGGTCCCCACATCATTCACGGAGCAATCCAGGCAGCCTTCGCAACCAGGCAGAGGCTAACCGCCTTCTTCGTTCATTGCAGAAATGCGCGTTTGAGAAGCGGAATCCGAAGCTGCTACCGTCACTGCTGGTGGAACCTACACGTGTCCACGGATCGTCCCCCTCCCTCCCTTCTCTACTGGCAAGCCGCACCTGCGCACTACTGTCCGATATCAACGGCGTCCCCTATATAACCGCAGCACGACGGTCCCCACATCATTCACGGAGCAATCCAGGCAGCCTTCGCAACCAGGCAGAGGCTAACCGCCTTCTTCGTTCATTGCAGAAATGCACGTTTGAGAAGCGGAATCCGAAGCTGCTACCGTCACTGCTGGTGGAACCTACACGTGTCCACGGATCGTCCCCCTCCCTCCCTTCTCTACTGGCAAGCCGCACCTGCGCACTACTGTCCGATATCAACGGCGTCCCCTATATAACCGCAGCACGACGGTCCCCACATCATTCACGGAGCAATCCAGGCAGCCTTCGCAACCAGGCAGAGGCTAACCGCCTTCTTCGTTCATTGCAGGTGTGTATCCTGTATCTTTGATTACAAACATCGATCTTAGGCTACTGGATTGCTCCGTTCGTGTTTGTGTCCAGCATGGGTGATAAGCCTCCTTCAACCATAAAAGAACTTGTAAAGGCTATGACTGACTTGCGTGCACAGTTTGACTCTAAGCAAAGTGAACTAAAGCAATATTTAAAACATGTGATTGAATCTGAAATGGAATCTGTCAAAACTTCAATGGGCTTTATCAATGAAAAGTTCGAAGAATTTAGAACAGAGATCTCTGAGCTCAAAAAGACCCTGTCTGACGTGAAAAACGTAAACCAGGAAATGAAAAAAGAAAACAACAGACTCACAAATGAGGTGAAAACTCTCAGGCGCGAATTAACTGAACTGCAGCAGTACAGTAGAAGAAATAAACTTGAAATCAAAGGCATCCCTCCAGCACCCAGTGAAAATCTGATTTCAGTGATGACATCGATCTGTCATCTCCTGAGCACCGAGTTCGATGAATCCGATGTTGAAGCTATCCATCGTGTGCCCTCAAAAAACAAGGACGAACCCAACATCATTGTTAAGTTTGCCTCCAGGAACGTGAGACAGCATTCTGAAAAAAGCGAAAAAGCAACGGCTGAACACTACACTTCTGAGCTTTGATGATCACGAGAATCCCGTGTTCATCAACGAACATTTGTGCCCGGCAATCAAAATTTTGCTAGGTAAAGCACGGAAAGCCAAAAAGGAAAAACAGTGGAAACACACATGGGTATCTGATGGCAAGATCCTGATGCGCAAGACAGATACCTCGCATGTTCTACATATAACCTGTGACGCTGATCTTGCTCAGGTAGTCTAGAAACATGGCTTTTTCCGTTGAGGAAATCAGTGCTAAGTGGCGCGAGAGCGAAAACCTTTGCATTTTTCATTGCAATGTCCGCAGCATAAATAAAAATCTAGACCAACTCACTGTACATTTATCGCAACATTCTTTCCAGTATGATCTTATCGCTGTAACTGAAACCTGGCTTAAGAAAGGAGAAATACCGTACATACCGGGTTACACAACGCTATCTTTACCAAGAGATAGCACCGCACGAGGGGGGGCGTTGCTCTTTTTATAAAAAACGGCATAGATTATCAACAACTCTCGGATGCCTCTCTGAGCTCTAAAACCACGGAAGCACTTTTTATTCGCCTTAAGACAGACGTCGTAATAGGCGTGGTATATCGTCCACCAAACACGTGCACAAGTCAGTTCATATCTGATATGGAGTCCATTCTGGTTCCTCTGATGTCTTTTAATAATCAGTTAGCAATAGTTGGTGATTTCAATATCGACTTATCAAAGGATGACTGTCCAGATTATATTTTCTTACTGGAATCGTTCAACCTCAAGAACGTTATCAATGTGCCCACTAGAATTACACATCAGTCTGCAACAATTATTGATCACATCTTATGTAACCGTGATATGGATGCCTGTGCTGGTGTTTGTAACCAAAACATAGCTGATCACTGTTCAACTTTTCTGTTCTTGCCACGGTCGGGTATCGATTGTACTAGCCCTACCCATACCAATGTATTTTCATGGGTGGACTACGCGCATGTCAGGCGTTTGCTCGAATCTATTCATTTCGAAAATCTGTGTCACAGTGACGTTCACACTGAATTTGCTAACTTCGTATCTGCTGTTTCCGATGCAATTAATAAGTCTACGCTGAAGTTTTCTCGGCGCAACTATAAACATGCCATATGTCCTTGGATTACTGAGGAAATACTCACAGTATTGAAAAAAAAAGGATTCATACTACAATAAGCTCAAAAACAACAGAACAAATGCTTATTACTTGAAACAGTTTAAGTATTACAGAAACAAATCCGTGGCGCTGATGAGAAAATCAAAGAAATTGTATTATACTAATTTGGTTAATCGTCAAGGAAATGACACTAAGCAAGTATGGAAGATTGTAGGAGAAGTTACGGGAACAGTTAAAAGAAAACAGATCGTTCCTGACAACTTGTCAATAGAGACTGCAGACCAGTTTAATCAGTTCTTCACAACCTACGGTCAGAACAGTGCGCAACCTACTCCCTTAGCTTCAGTGACATCCGGCGTACCTCGATGTATTAATAATGAATTCAGTTTCTCGAACATTACTAGCGATGAAGTTGCAAGTGTTGTGGCGAACATGCCCACGAATAAAGCGGCCGGGCCAGACGGCATAATGGCTAAGGTAATCAAGGACAACATTGATTTGTTTTGTGTTCCTTTGTGCAGAATATTCAATCACGCGATACACTTTAGCTTATACCCCGATACTTTAAAAGTTGCAAAAGTTGTTCCGATATTTAAAACTGGTGACCCTAACAACCAGTCTAGTTACAGGCCAATATCTGTACTGAGTGTCGTCAATACCATTTTTGAAAAATTAATTGCTTTCCAACTGAAAACCTTTCTTGATGCTAATCATATTATTTGTCCTCAGCAACACGGATTTGTTTCTAGCAGGTCCACGTCCACGGCTGTAGTTACTCTATCACAGCTTATCCTATCTGCTCTTCATAATCATAATGTTGCTGTAAGCGTATTTATAGACATCAAAAAAGCTTTCGACACAGTCTCACACTCCATTCTTTTAATGAAACTGGAAGCATATGGTGTGCGTAGCGGGGCACTTGAATTCTTTAAAAGTTATCTTTCTTCACGACAGCAGCAAGTTGTCCTCAAACAGTTCAAGTCTGCATACCAAACTGTTACGTGTGGTGTACCCCAGGGGTCAGTTCTGGGACCGCTTTTATTTTCAATCTTTATTAATGACCTCCCCAATGCAATACAGTGTTCTCAAATTTTGATGTATGCGGATGACACTGCACTTATCTTTACTGGCAACTCACTTGAGTCAATAGAAAAACCTATTAACAATGAACTCCAACGTATTTCGACCTGGTTTCGTAATAATCATCTAACTTTAAACACTGAAAAAACTAAATATGTTATTTTTCGTTCAAAACAAAAGTGTATTGAATCAAGTGATTTTTCTATATGTGTTGACAACAATGTTATTGATAGTGTGTCTTCTTTTAAATATTTAGGGGTCATGTTTGACTGCCTCTTGTCTTGGAAGGAACAGGTGCACAATGTGTGTAAAAAGATTGCGTACGGTTGTTTTACCTTGGCTAAGGCACGGCGGCACTTTCCACCTGTTATTCTTAGATCACTGTATTTTTCATTATGTCACAGTCATCTCAGTTATTGCAGTGAATCATGGGGAATCACATACAAAACGTATTTAACACCATTGCTAAGACTACAAAAACGTGCCTTGAAAACCATGGGATTACCTTCTTCGAATAGTTCTAACAATAACATTTTTGACGCAATGCAAATCATGTCATTCACAACCCTACGCAATTACAAAATAGCTCTTATGGTTAATAATATTATAAATACCAACTACCCCTTACCTCTTGGTGCATTCAGTATTCCCGTCCGCAACACTAGACAAGCCAGCAATGGCAATTTTAACCTTCCAATTTGCCATAATGCGTACGGAGAAAGACGAATAGAATTTACAGGAGCGAAAATTTGGAACTCGTTGCCAATTGAAATAAAGCAAGCTAGGAATTTCAAACTGAAATGCAAGAAACATTTTTTGGGAATGGAAGCAAGGCTACAAAGTTAGTTTTTCTTCAATGTGTTTGTGATTGCTGTCCTATATGTTATTTTGTATTGGACCGCTTACTAGCCTCATTGGCTATCGGTCCAAATATCTGTGTATACATTCTGTTTGTGTTACTCAATAAAGACTTCTTGACTTAAAAAAAAATCCTGAGGTCAGAGCTATGGCGCCAAATTAGGCTACTCAATGACTGGCTGCCTGTGCTCGCCTACCGTACGGATACTGAGTGGATTGACGAAGCGAGGCTACGGACGTATCGGCTGCAAACAACGCAGGCGGTAGACTTTTGGTGGAAGTGCCTTTTGCTGCGCCTCCCCAAGAACAAGCCTAGGGAAAAAAACTATGACGGTGGAATTTTCGTATTGGACCATACCGAACTTCCCACCAAGATAACCGAGGTGCTAAATAAGGGTCCCAAGTTTAGCACGGAACCTGAGGTGCCAGCGGACGAGCTGCTCTCCTTGAACCGGCAAATGGCTCGCAAAGCAAACGACGAGGACCGTGAAAGGTGTCTACGCACTGCCACCCGGTCACAGGTTCCTGCAGGCGGACGCACCTCTAGCATGCAAAAAGTGTGGAAGAAGTTGTTTGTTTCTTTAAGGAAAATGATTTGGTCCTTCTACAATCGGACAAGGAGGGAGGTTTCGCCGTGCTACCGTCTGGGATGTTTCATGACAAGGCCGCTCAAGCTGTCGCTAAGAACTTTGCTACCAAGAAAGTGAGACCAACCAAGGTAATGACCCGAACGATAGAATTGTGCAAAGACTTTGCTTTAGAGAGACTGTCAAAAGCTGTTGATAAATGAAAATGCAATAGCCTAGAACTGTTTTTCACGGTAAAAATCCCCAAGATTGACCAACCGTTTAGGTGCATTGTAAGCGAAAGGGATACTTGGCAACGAGAGGTTAGCTCTTTTCTCCTGAAGTGTTTGAAGTATTTAAAGATTCAAGACCCTTTCATGGTAAAGAACTCGGGTGATGTAGTATCTTTCTTACAGGGTTCACCATCAGTGGGGTACGCTGTTTCGGTTGACGTCGAAAACCTGTCTTTTTCTATACCACATGATGCTCTGTTTCGTGCTGTTAGTTCTTGCATTGAAGATAATGGGGTCGTGGGTTTTCAAAACGCCAGTGGTTTGTCCCAGAACAACTTCATGTCACTACTTGAATTCTATCTCGAGTCAACCTTTGCAACCTTTGAGAACCAGGTCCTGGTTCAACGCGAGGGTATTTGTATTGGCTCTTGTGTGACACCTGTTATGGCTTACATTTTCTTGGGCAGTATTGATTGTGATCTGGTTTGTTATTTGGACAAGTATGCTTGTAAGGTTTTTAGATACATGGACGACTATCCGGTTTTTCTTAAAGAGCAACCTGGTTTGACACACACGAACTCTGTGCCAGAGATTTTATCGGTTTTAAACGACACGGGAGGGGTCTCACCTTTACCTACGAATTACCTGACAATAATAGATTGTATTTTTTAGATATCAACCTGTTTTTAAAGCCAGATCACACTTGCTGGATGTACTCGCCACGAGCCCGAAAAGACCTGTTGCCATACGAATCCGCACATTCCAAGACGGTAAAACGGGCCATTGCTACATTCTTCCTGAAGGGAGCCTTGGAGAGGTCGTGTGTTCATCTGGTGCATGACAGCCTCAACAATCAGGTTGGTAGGTTGCTGAGGGCTGGGTTCCCTTTTCCAGTTGTCGTCGCTGTGGCGGAAAAGCTACTATAGAGATTGAAAGCGAGAGCACCCCAGGAAGATCCCGTCCGAGAAAAAAATCAGGCCAACAGTTGTTCCCTACATACACAGGGTATCACACAGCTTGAAGAACGTAGCTAATCGCTACGGCGTGCCGGTGGTATTTTCTGCCCCGCGCAAATTGGCCTCACTCTGCCCTCGGATTGCTGCCCGAGAAAGGAGCGTGCGAGGTTGTAAGAAGCGTCACGCCACTGAGTTCGTCAAGTGCTCGGAGGGGGTTGTTTACGAGATCCCCCTGACATGTGGAAAAGCTTACATCGGTCAAACGGGCCGATGTGTGAACGACTGGCTGAGGGAACACCAGCTTTCAATTAAGACCGGAGAAGGATCTAATCTCCCCTTACACTGTAGCGCATGCCCTTCGGCTACGCGTGGTAACCCATGCCTGTATTTGCTGCCGAAAACGAGGATTCTGAGGCGTAGCTGTGACCAGATGGCGCGTGAACTTGCTGAGGCTTTTTTCATTAGGAACACAAGAGATGATTGCGTGAGTGATACCTCGATAAGTCTCAGTGACTGACATGGTGGTGTGGAAGTTATAAGTATGTGTTGTTCTGAATAAACCCAGTCGCGAGTCTGCGCCCGTCCTTGAGCCCTTCTCCTACATGTTTGTATTATTTTGCGCAGTACCTTTACTCAACGACCCAACGTGACACACACACTAGATCACAAAACTAACACAAAACACAGACTATAAATACACACGACCCGGGAACACTGCTACCAGCGTCTACTACTAGCGTTCTACTGTTAGTGGTCGGCGTTCGTGCTCACGGTTGGTTCGGTGCGGCTGCGGCGTTGTATGGATACAGTCGCCGGCGTCGCTGGCGGCGTCGCTGGCTGTGTCGTATAAGCTCCTGGTCCAAGTGCCCGTGGAGGTGATGCCGGTGTTGTTGGCATTGGGGGCACCACCCGGATGGGTGGTAACAGTGCTGGAGGCACCCCTGACCGTAGCAGGTGGTAGCGTCCACCGTTGACTCCCCGGAACAGGCTCAGGCACGGCAGGAATTCCACGATGCGAAGCCGTAGAACCCAAACTCACCGGAGCAGTAGACGGCGTCGCTCTCTTCCAGCCAATGCGTCCCTGACCCGCCGGAGCCTCCGCTTCTCTGTTGTTCTTCCCCCCGTGCCTCGCTCTCCCTCGCCCTTTTATAGCCTTGGCGTTAGTCGACGTAAGCCTTGTCGTCTTCTCTTCTCCACCAATCATCTCTCTCCAGCTCATTGAATGCTTCTTCTTCATCTTATTTATTCTTCGATTAATCCACGTCGTCTTCTTCACACGTCTTTCCTTTAAAATTTAATTTAGGCTCCTTAATATATGTGACATCCTTCCCTTACGGCGCGGTTCAGGTGTCCAACAATATATGAGAGATGCTGCCCATTTCCTATCCTCAAAAACCAATTATATTTTTATTATTATTATTAAGAGCATCATAAATATTTGGCTCTATCTGTAGCTGCTGCGAAGTCTTGTACTGCATGAAGTAGTGTTGTCATCATCATCATTTATTATACCCTTAAAGATCCCGTCTGGGACGTTACATAAAGGGGGACGTTGATACCCCCCTGCAGAAAGCGTGTGGTGGTGGTAGTAGTGGTTTTATTAAAAATAATAGTAAAAAGGAAGGAAAATATTTTTGCTAGCCCCGGCATCTGCCATCGATACTGAAGCACCTAAGCTGGGGCAGCGGAAATAAAGGACAGCAGGCAGAATGGAGAAATGAAATGAAAGAGGTGAGGGGACAGGAATAGAGGACAGGGGGAGAAGTAATATGTACAAACTATTTACACAATAAGAAATGTGTCCAGGTTGTGCTCGTGATTAGTTCATTTTAGAGGAATTAAATCACACACGCGCACAGCAGTGTGTAGGTTACAACTGGAGTGGAGCGTCACGTTATTAATCGTTCAAGGTAGAACTCGCGGAGCGTTCGGTCACTGCGTGTAACTACCTGACGGAGAACAGACGGGACGTCAAGCCCGTGTGTTCGAGGAATGCACAGAGGCTCACCAAAGTTCGCTCACGAGCACGCGCACAGCCCTGCGGCCACAATAGCGTCGTGATGGAGTCTGGGAGTATGCCCTGCGCCCTATAGGCCGCGAGCATATTGCGACGGGCATCGGCGAACGCGGAACAGCGAAGGAGCAGGTGTTCTAGTGTTTCCACTGCACCGCATCCGTCACACACATCACTCGTCGCGATTCCGTGACGCACCCGTCGTTCCCCGGGCCACACGCAGCCAATGCGCGCGCGGAGGATCATTGCACGTTGCGACCGTGTAAGTGCGCGACAGCCGGAGACACTGTCGATGCGCTCACCTCCCGCGATGCGTGGGTCGGGGTGCTGCTTTCGGAGATGGTCGTGGATGGCCGCACGCACGTCCTCCAGCGCAAGGGGCAGATCGCTGGCAGGTAGTTGGTGTGCAGCGGTCGCGAAGTCATCAGCTTTTTCGTTGCCGGCGATGCCGCAGTGAGCGGGCACCCACTGTGCACGCACGGCACAACCTCTCTGCGCGAGGCGCTCGATGAGCGAGCGAATTTCCCGCACTAGTGGGGTACCGCGGCCGTTAGATTGCAGGCGGCTGAGGGCGGCGCGGGAGTCGCACAGCAGAGCACTCCTGGGCGGTGGAGGGCCGAGGGTGAACAGCAGGTCCAGCCCGAGCCGGATCCCCATCAACTCCGCCGTGGTGGAGGGGCCCAGGAAGGCTGCGTGTTGCCGGCTGTGCAGTCGCAGGGCGGGGATGGTGGCCGCCGCAGCAAGGGAGCAGCTGTCGCGGGCCACTGAGCCGTCGGTGTACACGAGGAGATGGTCCTGGAACTCCTTGTGTATGACGGCTCTGGCCAGCTGCTGCACAGCACATAGGGGTGTGCTCCGCATTCCCGCTATGCCGACGATCTCTCGCTGTACCTCCGAGGCAGCAGGCCAGGGCGCGCAGGAGCCGTACGGGGGTGGGCCTTGGGTCAATTGCTCATACTCGAGCAGCGCCGCGCCCATTCGTGAGCGCGGGTGCGAGCGCATACGCTGCAGTAGCGAGCCGCCGTCCGGTGCGCGGTGAAGCCGGTCGATGTGATTCAATGCCCTGCGCGCTGCTTGGAGCTCAAGGCGCCACGCTCCTGCCTCGGCCAACGTTGCGGCGCACTGCGAGTTTTTGGGCAGGCCTAGGCACACGCGCAGGGACTTGCGGTGCTGAAGCTCGAATTTCTTCCAGCACGGCTTGCGCACCGTGACGAGCGGCAGCGCATAGAGCACCGCCCCCAAAGCTGCGGCATTGTATAGACGCAGCGCGGCTTGCTGGGAGATGCCCTGGCCTCGAGCGGTGAGCTTGTGCACGGCGGCGGTTATCCTCTTCATCTGCAGACAGGCCTTGGTCGCCGCGGGGCGGAAGGAAAGGCGCCAGTCGATGTCCAGGCCAAGGTACCGCACCGATTTACGCCAAGGAATCGGAGTCCCGTCCAGTGACAGTGGCGCAAGGTGCGCGCGCGAGCGCGAAACGCAGGTCATGGCCACCGATTTTTCCGCGCTCAGCGACAGACCAAGGCCGCGCAAGCTGGCATCGATTGCGGTCAGGGCTCCCTGAAGGCACCCCCGCACGCGGAACGCCTCGCCCGGTGGTCCCCGGCACCACAGAGCTATGTCGTCTGCACATATGGACATGTACACATGGTGTCGGCCGCTCGTGGGGAGGGAGGCCGGCACCACCGACATGGCCACATTAAACAGAAATGGTGATAGGACAGAGCCCTGCGGCACGCCCATGTCGACCGGGCGAGGCTTGGAGAGCTTACCCCCTACTCGTACGCGCATGGTGCGCCCGCTCAGGAAGCCATGAACGTATCGCAAAAGGCGCCCGCTCGCACCAGCCCCCTCAAGCACCGCGAGAATTGGTGCGCGGTGAACGTTGTCAAAAGCGCCCGAGACGTCCAGTAGCAGCAGCAGCGCAACCTGGCCTGCTGCCCTGGCATGCTCCAGCGCTGTAACAACGTCCGATATAGAATAAGCCGTGCACCGCATCCCACGGGAACCCGTCTGCCGCTCGTAAAACAAATCAGCCTCCGCAGCCCGCTCGTTCAGACGCTGCAACGCCATATGCTCCATGAGCTTACCTGCCAACGATGTTAATGCCACTGGCCGGTATCCGCTCAGCTCCGTAGGTGGGCGCCCTGCCTTTCGGATGGGACAAACGACCGCGGTTCGCCAATCCTCCGGTAGCTCCTCGCGTTCCCACACCAGGTTGATCTGCTGCAGGAGGATCTGTCGTTGCTGCGCATCCAGGTTTCGCAGCATCTGGTATGTCACCCCGTCCGGTCCGGGCGCCGAGCGGCGGCGGCAGCGCTGCAGCGCATTGTTCAATTCCGCCGCGGTGAACGGCGCATCACATGGACCTTCCGAGGCGACGGGCGATGGACTGGCGTCGCTTCTGGGGCTCTCAGGAGCAGCTATATTAGTGGCGTTTGCGGGCTGGGCGGCGCGAATCGATCGGCAAACCGCTCTGCCAATTCTACAAAGCTGAGCCCGCTGGAGATTGCGAGGGCGGCCAGCGGTTGACGGTTTGCCTGTGGTTCGGTGATGCGCCGCAGGGTGTCAAACAGCCTCCGCGAGCTGACATCTTCCTCCATCCTTTGGCATAGTGAAGCCCACTGCCGGCGGTATAGCTTGTTGGCGTGGCGGCGCGCTGCTGCGTCCAAGCGGTTGTAGACAGTCCAGTCGGCGGCTCTGTCAGTCCGTCGCGCCCGTCGCTCTCCGCGATCTCTCTTCTCGCGCAGATTGAGCAGCTTCATATCAGGTGTAGGCTGCCCTGCCCTTACCTCTGCTCGTTGGGTGGCTGCGAGAGCGCTTCGGACTAGACTTGAAAAGAAATCTGCGCCAGTGGCCGCCGCCTCGTCGACCGCCCGCCTGAACGCACTCCAGTTGGTAATGGAGTAGGCACGTTTGGGGCGCGCCTCCAACGCAGTGGGTTCGATTAGGATGGAGTAATGATCCGTGCCCCAGAGAGATGGTGATCGGCGCCATGTCGCCTCGATGCCTCTGGATGCGAAGGCAACGTCGATGCAGGAGCCGGTTGTTCCGCTTCGTCGAAAGGTGGGCTCGCCGGTGTTCAAGGGGGTGAGTCCCAGCTGCGTTGCTGCGTCGTGCAGGTCGTCTCCACACGCGGAGTGGCGCGCACTGCCCCACGCACTATGGTGGGCGTTAAAATCACCACAGATGATTTGACACAGCACGAAAACACAGCGCACTCCACGCGACAGCTGGACGCACATAAACACTGGCCACCGAAGTGTCAACACCACCTACGCGCACTGTCACCACCACGCACTCCTGGGCGTCCGATGTCGCCGCCGCCGAGCCGACGAGGGTGTGCTGGACGTCCTGCCGCACGTATATCGCGCACCTTGATTTCCCGGGGCGATGAGATGTGACACAACAGGGCACTGCAGCACAGGTGTGTTCCTCGCACGTGGTGGCAGAGTGGTAGCCAATGTAGCCAGGTAGCCGCATCTGGGGCTCCCCGTCATGTGAAGGTACGTACGTCTCCTGCAGCGCGATAACTTCCGGCGAATCCTGTGCGATAATAATAATAATAATAATAATTGGTTTTTGGTGGAAAGGAAATGGCGCAGTATCTGTCTCATATATCGTTGGACACCTGAACCGCGCCGTAAGGGAAGGGATAAAGGAGGGAGTGAAAGAAGAGAGGAACAAATAGGTCCGTAGTGGAGGGCTCCGGAATAATTACGGATTTCGGCGTACCGCGCCGCAAGTGAGCGCACGTTTCACTGCAGGATGGATGGTATGCGGGAGGGAGTCCGGCGGCTAGCCATCATGCTGGCTTATCTGTGCGGGAGCATCCGCTGCTTCTAAGCAAGCCCGGTGTCCATCGGTGCCCCCCGGGAAAAGTGCGCTGAGGGCGCGCAACGCCAGCTTTAGGCGCGCGATCTCCGCGTCCCGTGCGTCAGGGGGCTGGCCATGAGAAGCGGCCGCAGGCTCGGGCCGCGCTGTACGGGACACCGGGCAACCGGATCGCCGCTGCCGCTGCCGGCGCTGCCAATCATTAGGAAGTGCTGCTTGTCAGAAAAGTTTCTAAATATAAGGGATAGATACTTAGCGCGCAATTCAGCACACTTAAAAAGAAAAGTATTAGGTATCCTATCGATTCCTCGCGATTTTTTAATATCAATATCAGGTAAGAACAATAGAACGCCTTCTTCAGATATACATATATTTTTAATAGGAGGGTTCGTGTCATTGACTATTGGTTGGTTTTGGGGGAAAGGAAATGGCGCAGTATCTGTCTCATATATCGTTGGACACCTGAACCGCGCCGTAAGGGAAGGGATAAGTGAGGGAGTGAAAGAAGTAAGGAAGAAAGGTGCCGTAGTGGAGGGCTCCGGTATAATTTCGACCACCTGGGGATCTTTAACGTGCACTGACATCGCACAGCACACGGGCGCCTTAGCGTTTTTCCTCCATAAAAACGCAGCCGCCGCGGTCGGGTTCGAACCCGGGAGTGTCATTGATTGCAAACTGCGGTTTCTTGTCATCGCCATCTGTATATATCTGTGAGGTGCATAACAAATATTCGGAGCATTTTTGGACGTGGTGCGTCGACAGTGGTGCGTCGCACAGCGGAGCGCTGCGCGTGCCAGCCCAGCGTTGCGCGTGAGCGCGCGCGGAGTGTGTGTGCGAGGGGACGGCGGCGAAGAGCGTGGCGGGCACGAGGAGCGCAGAGCTGCCGTGTCAGAAAAACGAGATCTAAAGGAAGACAGCGCAGCGGAGTTGTCATTCAAGCGTGGAGGTGGCAGCCGTCGGACGTTGGGTCCGTGCTTCCGTGGACCTCCCTTGGATCACGGACGCAAGCCTACTGTGTTCCTTGCAAGTGTGGAGGTGGCACCCGATGGACTGAGGGTTCGTCCTGCCGAAAGGCCGTTTGGATAGCCTGCTTGAAGCCTCCGGTGTTTCGTGACGCCGTCGACGAGACCTGGCTACGGTTTTCCTGCCGCTGCCAAGTTCTTCAGGCTGTTGACTGGAGACTACCACCGTCTTACTGCAGTTTTCCCCTCTCCTACAACCACCTGGCTCCCTTTCGCCGCCTCCATCGACGCAACGCCAGCGACACGTCGCAGTTCATCAACCCGCGGTCCGTCCTGTCTACAAGGCATCCTCGCCTCACCTCGGACGCTCAGTACCGGGTGAACTCTTTTCCTTCATTCTGTAGTGTTATACGCGTGTTAAGTGTGTATTTTTCTTGTTCTCGTTTCCATTTCTTATTGGCCCCTTTCCTTTAAGATATAAATATGGCTTTCTTTTGTCTGATCTCTTTGTTCGCTTGTTTTTTTGTTAGAACCTGCAAGTGATAGCGTTACCCTTCCGAAAGTTGGGTACGCGTTACCGATTCGCGACCATTGGAGTCCGCGCGAGAGGACAAAGCCGATTATCTTATATTGCGTGCTTTTTTTAAGAATAAGGAAATGACGAGCACGTTAAAGGCGTTAATTGAGTTAGGGAAAGAGTTGGCGTTGAAAGACGCTGAGCTCCGTTCATGGGTCGCCGCTGAGCAGGACAAGGAACGCGTCGCACGTGCAGCCGAACGCGAGCATGCCAAGGCTCAATGAGAGCATTAAAAATATTCTCATGCCGAGGCTGAGGAGCGCAAAGCAGAAGCCGAACGTGAGCAAGGATGAAAAGTCGCTGTCAGTGGATGAAGAGATTGCAGCTCAAATTAAGGCTCGCAGAAGCTGGTACGGGGTAATCGAGAACCCGCCCCGGGGCCCTGAACAGCCATTAGCCCACACAAGTTGATTCCCTCTTTCGACGATCGCAGGGATGACTTATATGCATACCTAAAACCGTTTGAGCGTATCGCTGAACGGCACAGCTGGCCCAAGGAAAAATGGGCTACAACACTCAGTATGTCTGACTGGGGAAGCTTTCCGTGTGTTCGGTCGACGGTCCCCAGCAGATTCAGTGGATTATGATAAAGCAAAACTAGCCCTGCTCCAACAATTTTGGTTTACAGCAGAAGGTTATCGCGAAAAGTTTCGTGAAAGTAAACCGCTTGATAAAGAAACAGGCAAGCAATACGCGGCACGTTTGCTCAGTATTTTCGATCTACGGGTCGAAATGTCGAGAACGGCCACAAAGTGCAATGATTTACGTGACTTGGTGGTGGCCGAAGTTTTCATGAGGAATTTTGACTGTAATCTTGAGATTTTCGTTCGAGAAAAATAGTGAAAGACACTGGACAAAATGGCTGAGGCAGCAGAGAACTTTCTAGAGGCGCAGCGGCAAAGAAACTTGTCTTCGTTCAAAGAATCGTTAGAGGTGGGCATCCCGAGTGAGAAGGATGTTCGATCAAGTAGACAGTTCAGAAAGTGCCTCATTTGTAATCGACCTGGACATAAGACTGCCGACTGTCGCTCCAAGCCAAAACAGCTTTACTGCGTGTATTGTCCAAAAACAGGGCATGATGTTAAACTGCTGGCTTACATATCTCTTATTCTACCATTCCTAGAATATGCGTTAGTAGCATGGGCGCCCCATGAAAAGGTAATGTTGGCCAAAATAGAGAACGTGCAACGCCGAGCGGCACGCTTTATTTGTTCGATATATAGGAAGACTCAGTTTCGGCGATGTTAAAGTCTTGCGGTCTTGAATTATTTCAAGATCGGTGCACGAAGCCGAGAGTAAATTCACGGCGAACTGAAAATTAATAAAGATTTTTGCTTAAGACCTCCACGCAGACTGACCTCCCGCTTAGATCATAGTCAAGCGATTCGACCATACATGTCCAGAACCAATACCTATCGTTGTTCGTTCTTCCCAGAGGCAATAGAGCTGTGGAACAAGTTGCCTGCAGAAATTGTTTATAGTTCTGACACCGCATTGTTTGCAAATGCAATCAAGATCCCTTACTAAAATCAGTAGCATGTAGATATTGCAAAGTGTTTGTTTTTTTCTGTTTGTGTGCGTGAGGCAGATAGCTGAACATTTGAATACGTGTCTTACAGTCTGTATATCGTATCCTGTGTTGTATCCGTATCATACTGTAGTGCATGTGGATATTTATTTTTGTATCTGGCTCTTTATTCTTGTATGAACGTTATGTGTAACATCCCTCTCAGTAATGACCCTCTACTGAGAGTTGAGTGTATTTCTAAATAAAAAAATAAATGATATAAGCCCCTGCTCAATGAAGCTCAAAAACCAGAAGCAGTCGTCCTGTTGTGTTCAGCCAGAGAGTGTTGCGCCTTAAAATGCGTCTGCAACAGGAGATAGGCTTCAACCAGCTAAGGATAAGGTGGTGGTCGGACTTGTTCGCAAAAAGCCTGCTGACGCCCAACACATGCCTGTACTAGAGGGCGAGCTCCGAGACCTACCTGTACGTGTTTTACGGGACACGGGGAGGAATACAGTGGTGGTGAGGAGAGCTCTATTTCTTGACTCAGCTCTTACCGGTTCGAGATCAAGGGTGCTCCTGGTTGATGGCAGTAGTCTGGAAATTCCCTAGTAAGAAGTCTATATCGCTTCGCCTTATTTCACTGGCACGGCCCTGGTAAGCTGCATGAAGTTACCATTGTATGATTTCATAATTGGAAATATATCAGAGGCCCATGAGCCGTCAAATCCAAATATTAATTGTAAATTATGTCCTGACATAGTGAATGACGAGGTCACCAGTGAAAATAGTTAGGGCGAGGACCCAAAGGAGGTGTTTGCTGGAAAGGAAGTTTCTGGACGAAGGAAGGAGAGTACTGCTTTAAGCGTTCGTCCCATGAGGTTCACCAAGGAAATGTTAAGAGTAGAGAGACAATGAGTCATTGAAGGCGTGTTGGGTGAAAGTGGGGAAAGCGTTCCAAGCCAAGCATGGCACTTCGCACTCGTATTCTGTTGAAAATGGCTTGATCTAGCGCCTCTATTATCTCGCCTCTGGCAGAGAGGTTCGGCAAGACTTCCCAAGTCTTGCCGATCACAGGTGTTAAGGCTTGTCCACGATAGCCGGTTGGCGTGGCAATGGGGCATTCAGAAGACTACAGATCGAGTTTTAGAAGAATTCTTCTGGCCGGGTGTGACGAAGGAGATTAAGAGGTATGTGAGGTCGCGTGACTCTTGTCAAAGGACGTGGCCGAAAGGCAAAGTACAGAAAGCTCCGTTGGGACGCACGCCTCTTATTGACACTCCATTTGGTCGGGTTGTTGTCGATATTGTCTGCTGTCACCCATATCGATGAAAGGGAATAGATATATTCTCACTCTCGTCGATTTTGCCACGCGGTATCCCGACGCCGTGGCTCTGCCAAAGCTAGATTCAGCGACCGTGGCAGAGGGATGGTGGAGATGCTTTCGCGAATAGGTTTTCCGACAAGGATCCTTTTAAACCAGGGCTCGTGTATCACTTCCAAAATGATGACAGAGCGCAATGATCTCTTGGCAGTGAAACATCTCATCACGACATTTCACCATACGATGTGCAATGGGATCGTGGAGAATTTTATTGGCACACTCAAGCAGATAGTGCGGAAGCTCAGTCAGGAGAAGCCCAAAACATGGGATCATTATATCGCTCCGCTTCTTTTCGCATAGAGAGAGGCGCCGCAAGGAGTCTGGGGTTTTGTCCGTCTGAGTTGGTATTTAGATGACATGTAAGTGGACCGCTCGCAGTCCTCAGAGAGCTCTGGACAAGGGAAGAGCAGGGAGAAGACACGAAGATGACATATGGTTACGTTTTCGAGCCCATTTCGAGCAAACTGGTCCCTCCACGGCTGTCTAGGTCGCAAAACCACGTCCGTACGTTTGGGGAGTTAACACTTCCCGAAGAGGTACGCCGTACACTTCAGCGGGGGCCCAAGTTCACTGTGGAACAAAATAAATCAAAATCGGAACTCTTGGCCATGGTCCGAACAGTCTCCAAACATGCACCTACGAGTGATCAAGGGAGCTGCGTGTCGCAGGATGTCGACGTTCTAAAGGAGTGTTCGAAGAAAAAGCCTCAAGTTTCCCCTTCAAGTGTTTTGAAATTCCTGAAGCAAGGCGATTTATGTCTTCTTCCGTGTGATAAGGAAGGTGGTTTTGCTGTGATGCCTAAGGTCCTTTTTCATGAAAAAGTCAGTCATGCTGTTGAGAAAGTGTTTGATAGGCAAAAAGGTATAAATTTGTCAAAAGTAAGATTGAAAGCAAAAAAGTTGTGCATCTCCTTGAATTTAACCCGCTTAGCTCAGTCCGTAGAAAAGGCCAGTGATCTAAGTCTTAACATGTTCTTTCCCTCTAAAACACACAAAATGGAATGTCTCTTAAGAATTATCGTTTCGGAAGCGCGCACCTGGCAAAAACCAGTCTCTGACTTCCTACAGAAATGTCTAAAACAGCTAGTTGTTGACGGCCCTTTCATGATAAAAAATTCAGGAAATGTAATTGATTTTCTAAGCAAAGCGAAGGAAAGAACATGTTTGCCTTCTCGGTCGATGTCAAAGACCTTTACTATTCTTTGCCGCAAAAAGGATTATTGCAGTGCGTTGAAAGATGTATTGAGAACGCTGGCCCCATTGCTATCCAGAATTCAGTGGGAGTGAGTGTTGGGGGTTTTTTGGAGCTATTAAGTACATATCTCAATTCTACGTTTGTAAAGTGGGCCGACGATCTGTTTTTGCAGAAACAAGGAATATGTATTGGGTCCAGCGTAGCTCCTTTGTTAAGTGACCTGTTTTTAGCGGAATGTGACAGAAGGCTTTTAGCCTGCCTTGAAGACGTAGGGGTGTTAAAATTTTTTCGTTTTGTCGACGATTTTTTAATCTTCTTAGACACCACTGCAATCACCCTCAATGAGGCGGTAGAAAGGGTTTTAGATCATTTCAAGTGTAGCCTATCTCCTCTTGTAGTCACGCATGAAATGCCAGAGAACAGTAGGATACGCTTTCTCGATATCAGGTTAACTTTTCTAGAAGACCACACTTGCTGGATTTATCATCCCAGGGATAGAAAAATGCCCTTACCCTTCAATTCAGCGCACTCAAAGCTTATAAAAAGAAACAGCTTGTTTAGGGTTTCTTAACTGTATAAAGAAGTCTTGTGAACATGCAATCGAAGAAAGCCTTCTCCTGCAGTCCAACAAATTGCAAGATGTGGGTTATCCGTTACACCTGCTGGTTGCTGTGGCGGAAGGACTTGTCAAAAAGAAAAAATGGGAAGCCAAGTGCCAGGACGAGCCAGAAGAGACGAAAGCCAATAAGAAATTTGCAGTCATTCCTTATAAGCATAATATTTCACACAATCTCAAAAAAATTGGTAACAGGGTAAACGTTGACGTGGTGTTCTCTGCCCCAAATAAGCTGATGTCATTATGTAAGCAAAGTACTTCAGGAAACCAAAGAAAAACTGGTTGCATAATCAGGCATCAAAAGCCGTTTGTGAGATGCAAAGAAGGTGTTGTTTATAAAGTGCCCTTATCATGTGGAAAATACTATATAGGCCAAACGGGACGATGCCTGAACGAGCGGTTGAGCGAGCATGATTACGTTGTGAACAAAAAAAAAGGGGGGCACATGAGCATTCATTGTTTAAAGTGCAAAAGAAAAAGTAAAGAGGGTTGTCGTTTTCTGGAAAAGCAGCGCTGAACAGACGAGGACAGAGACGAGGCGACAAGGACGAGCGCTGAACTGACAACAAATTTTATTGAAGGGATTCGCACTTATAAACGTTGTGTAGCTACCGTTCGCGCATGCTCAGAAAGGTCAGCTCTTTTGGTGAAAGGGCGATAGAGGCTGTGCTGACGCAGCCCTCTCCCAGGCTATATATCTGATTTGATTCTGCTATTTCTATAGTCATACGTACACTGCTCTTTCTGATTATGGAGGTGTCATCGAGTGCAGGAGTACAATCTACGCAAGTGATACAGTGACTTGCGAGGAAGCCTTCAAAATCTTTTCCCTCGCGTGCATTTTTCACGTTCAAGGCATTGTGACATTCCTTGTGTGCTACAAGGTACATTCCTTGTGTGTGCTACGAGGTACATTCCTTGTGTGTGCTACGAGGTTCCACGTTCGACGGCGCGGCGTAGACGGAGACCCAGATGACAGGCATCATCAATTACCCAGCCATGCTCGTTGAGAGTGACAACCAGAACGAACGGGTTTAAGCCCAACCGGACCCAACCGGACCCGCCGCCGCCGCCGCGGGGAAACAGGCTTTATCCTCCCCAATTGGCGTGGCGGTTTCAGGGGCGGCCCTCCCGGGCACATTCCAGGACAAGGGAACTGTCAGCGATCCAGAGCGCGCCGTACCACAGCCGACGCTATGCGCTACCGCGAAGACAACATTCTTTCCCTCGGACTCAACACGTGAGGGGGGCGAGACAATAAGTGCGGTGGTATGTTTGTGCGCCCAAGTGAAAGCCCTAGCCCCCCTCCTTCCCCTCCGGCGTGGGCGTCCTCACCCTAGGGAGTGTGGAGAAGAGGATATAAAAATCGACAAGCAGTACGGAAGAGGGGACGCTCAGGACGACATCGTTCGCCAATAGGGCCTTCAGCGCCGAAGCCCGACAGCGTGCAGCTTCTCCAGCAACCGCTCGAGCCCAACTCCGGAGCCACTCCATCGCCCCCATGAAGTCGTCGGCACGTAAGCTCGGACGCCCCAGCCTCTGATGTATAATCTTAATCATGTGTAATTATTGAATATATCTGTTTGTTTAAACTGAGCCATACGGTGTCTCTTTGCCTCTCCGTCCCGTGTGGACCTGCGCATTATGGGGGTCATCACAGCATGCTCTCTTAACCTCTCGTTCACGCATCTCCCAGTTTGGCCAACATACGTCTTTCCACAACTTAACGGAATTTTGTAAACTACACCTTCTGTGCAATCAACATACGGCCGCCTATATTTTTTGCCACAGCCACGCTGCTGGGTCGCCTCCGGATTAGTGATCCTGCAAAGCTTGCACAGCTTGTGAGGGGCAGAGAAGACCACTTTTACGTCGTAACGCTGGGCTACCTTTTTCAGATTGTGCGAAAGTGAGTGTATGTAAGGTATCACAGCTACCCTCTGCCCGCGCTGTGCGCGGCTATCGCACGTATGCACCTTGTTGCGCATGTGTTTTAGGCAGCTCTCAGCGACTGAAACCAGGAGGTGGTGCGGGTAACCAGCGCTAAGCAGTCTACCTGCTTGACGATTGAATGCTTGTGACATCAGATGCGGGCAGGATTTGCCGAGAGCGTTCTTGAGGCAAGGCATGGCAATAGCTCGTTTAACGAGCTTGGAGTGGGCGGAGTTGAACGCCAGAAGTGGTTTGTTGGCGCGCGGTTCATAGCACCAGCAGACACCATCATCTTTAAAGTGGAACCGGATGTCTAGAAATCTAATTTGGCCATTTACTGGAAGTTCGTGGGTGAGGTCAAGAGGATTCATCACAATACCGAATGAACCCAGTACATTCTTACTGATACGTTGAACCGCCTGCGCGTCACAGTCTAAGACAACTAAAAAATCGTCCACGTAACGAAAAACCTTGATAATATTGCTGTCCATGGGAGAAGCGAGGAGTTGACGATCGAAATGAGCCAGCAGAAGGTCACTGAGAATCGGGGCTATGCAGGACCCGATACATATACCCTGCTTTTGTAGGTGGGGCATCCCTTCAAACTGGATATAGGTTGATTGGAGATAAAACTTTAAACCCCCAACTGTGATCCCCGCAGTATTTTGAAAAGCAATGGAGCCATATTTGTCAATGGAAAGCTCAACGCACTCAAGGATGAGCTTCTGAGGTAAAGAATAAAAGAGATCTTTAATGTCAATGGAGAAAGCCTGGTAGCATTTGTTAGTGTTAGTGCTAAAAAATTCTAAAACCTGGTTGGAATTGTTAACAATAAACGGGTCGTCCACGGGTAAAAGCTTAAGATGGAGCTGTAAAAAACGAGCAACAGAGTGCTGCCTTGTACCAGTTTCAGAGACTATGGTTCTCAGTGGCACATCTACCTTATGGGGTTTAGCGCTAAAAAAGACATCTAAAAAATCTTTCTCTCTCTTATCGATCGCCTTGACAAGATCAGATAGATTCAACCGCTCGCAAAGTTTCTTCGCTCTGGACATGACTTTGCCTAGAGACACCTTTGCATGACCAGAAAACACAGCAGAGATAGCTTCCCTAGATTTGGATATGAACACTGAGCTAGGCAATACAGGGAATCCGCCTTCTTTGTCAGCTAGGAGAAGACGAAGCGAGTGGTCGCGTAGGAAACTAATTACACGTCTCACGGGTAGACCGTGCTCGGTACTCCTCCAACGATTAAGGATGTCAACACCTTCTGAGACAAAGCGGGTGCTCGCTTCGGTCGAGGTGATGCGCGACACCTGACGTACTAAAGACAGTTGTTCTAGCCTTGATTCCTTGGGCGGTACCACAAACTTAGGTCCGAGAGAAAGGACACTACTGACGTAAGCTGGCAAAGTTACATCACCTATGACATGCACCTTGCATTGTGGTCCTTGCGGCTCATGAGCAGGCCTGGCCCTCAGTCTTCTCAGCACTTGTTGCCAGAGGAACTCCGTTGTTTGGTCGGCGAGGCTGTGGAACGCCCGCAGCTCACGGTGGTTCGAGGAATCTTGTCCCATGCTGCAGACCTGGGCACTCAGGAGGTCGCGGTACAGGCGTGCTTGGCGTCTCCATTCCGATCGGAGGATCTTAACGACGAGTATTCCATGACCGAAAGAAGGCGGAAGTCCACCGAACAAGGCGCTGACATCTTCGGGTAGTCGCTTGGCTCGAAGGCAGAAGGAAAGTTCCCGAGCTCGGCACACAGAGACGGCAATGCGTCGAACCACCGTGAGCTGCGGGCGTGAAAAATGAACGTGAAAAATGCACGCGAGGGAAAAGATTTTGAAGGCTTCCTCGCAAGTCACTGTATCACTTGCCTAGATTGTACTCATGCACTCGATGACACCTGCATAATCAGAAAGAGCAGTGTACGTATGACTAGAGAAATAGCAGAATCAAATCAGATATATAGCCTGGGAGAGGGCTGCGTCAGCACAGCCACTATCGCCCTTTCACCAAAAGAGCTGACTTTTCTTAGCATGCGCCAACGGTAGCTACACTACGTTTATAAGTGTGAATCCCTTCAATAAAATTTGTTGTCAGTTCAGCGCCCGTCCTTGTCGCCTCGTCTCTGTCCTCGTCTGTTCAGCGCTGCTTTTCCAGAAAACCATGTACCAACACGCCCAAATCGCCGCGTTAACCAAGTTCATTTCTAGTACAAAGGGCTCTTTTTCCTCGTGTGTTCTGTCCGATCCGTGTTCTACTGTTTCACGCATTGCCGTCTCAGTGTGCCGAGCTCGGGAACTTTCCTTCTGCCTTCGAGCCAAGCGACTACCCGAAGATGTGAGTGCCTTGTTCGGTGGACTTCCGCCTTCTTTCGGTCATGGAATACGCGTCGTTAAGATCCTCCGATCGGAATGCAGACGCCAAGCACGCCTGTACCGCGACCTCCTGAGTGCCCAGGTCTGCAGCATGGGACAAGATTCCTCGAACCACCGTGAGCTGCGGGCGTTCCACAGCCTCGCCGACCAAACAACGGAGTTCCTCTGGCAACAAGTGCTGAGAAGACTGAGGGCCAGGCCTGCTCATGAGCCGCAAGGACCACAATGCAAGGTGCATGTCATAGGTGATGTAACTTTGCCAGCTTACGTCAGTCGTGTCCTTTCTCTCGGCCCTAAGTTTGTGGTACCGCCCAAGGAATCAAGGCTAGAACAACTGTCTTTAGTACAGTCGTGAGCAAAAGTGGAGAGACCCCGCCTTCAGGCGCGGGAGCAGCTGCGGGGCCGCACCGCGGCGCTCCTATCTCGCGTCGCATGTTCGCAGCGAGAGTGCCCCGAGTGACGACAGACTTCACCCTCGCTCTTGCACGGGCGCTTATCACGCTTGATAAATTCCTAGTGCGGCATTCGGCTACTCTACAGCTGACGGTCGCGACGAAGGTGAGCGCGCATCGCAAAGCGCCTAAAGTCTCTGAAGGGAAAATACGGCGAACTGCTCTCCTCCTCATTTTTCAGCGCGCCTTGACGGTTACGCGCCGATGGGTTGCCTGTATTGGCATGCTGTTGGAAGGCATGCGCGGCTTTCACTCGACTACCGAATCCCTATTTAGAGACGAATACATCGAGGCGTAAAATGCAAGGCACTGTGGATCCTCGCTTTGAGCACCCCCTTCAAATAAGTATTAAAAATGTTTGGAACTCACAGGCTCTTTATTGCCGCGAGAAATAAAGAATCTGAACGTAACAACAATCAACTAATACTTAGTGAAGTCTTCATTAACGGCAATTACACTAGCAACTCGGCGCGGCATCGAATCAAACAGTGATGTGTCGCGACGAGCGCGAAGAGTGCCAGTCTTGCTTTACGGCAGTCCACAGTTGATCATCCGTAGCCTCGCGAAGATCCCGGGCCGCAGTTTGCTTCTTGATCAGCCCGCACACGTTTTCGATGGGGTTCAGATCTGCATCTGCTGGTGGCCACTCAAGCGTGCGGATGTCTCTTCCAGCAGTGCGCCCACGAGGCGAGCTGTGTGAACTGGGCTACGACCCTGCTGGAAAAGGAAGCCTTCGATGCGTACAAGGGGACCCAGGCCATCGTTGCTTCTGACACCGCACACAATGACAGCGCACCTCCCACTTGACAGGACGCCCGTCGTGTACTTGGACAGATATCTATAAAATAGGAGGGTGGAGAAGACGCAAAGGAAGAAAGCAAACCAGGTAGCACAGATCTATCTAGCACAATGAAAGCATTAGGACAGATTACATTTGTCTTGGATAAAGAAATTTCTTATATTTCACAGGTTCAAGATCAAGCACTGTATCATTTTTTTTACGAGCCGATGTGCGCTGGGTAAGGGCTAGGCTTTGAAAAAGAGAACGCGAAATAACATGTCAGAAATTTCTTTATCCAAGACAAATCTAATCTATCCTAATGCTTTCATTGTGCTAGATAGATTGTGTGCTACCTGATTTGCTTTTTTTCCTTTGCGTCTTCTCCACCATCCTATTTTATAGATATCTGTCCGAGTAAACGACGTGCGTCCTGTCAAGTGGGAGCTGCACTGTCATTGTCTGGGGTGCCATAAGCAAGGATGTCCTGGGCCCCCTTTTCCGCATCGAATGCTTCGTTCCTTCCTGCTGCTTCCTTTTCCAGCAGGGTCATAGCCCAGTTCACACAGATCGCCTCCTGGGCGCACTGCTGGAAGAGCGGACATCCGCGCACTGAAGTGGCCACCAGCAGATGCAGATCTGAACCCCATCGAAAACGTGTGTGGGCTGATCAAGAAGCAAATTGCGGCCTGGGATCTCCGCGCGGCTACAGATGATCAACTGTGGACTGCCGTAAACCAAGACTGGCAGACTCTTCGCGCTAGCCCCGACGTTGTGTCATCACTGTTCGATTCGATGCCGCGCCGAGCTGATAGTGTAATTGCCGTTAATGGCAACTGCACTAAGCATTAGTTGATTGTTAAGTTCAGATTCTTTATTTCTCACGGCAATAGAGAGCGTGTGAGTGCCAAACATTTTTAATACTTTTTTGAAAGGGGGTGCTCAAAGCGAGGATCCACAGTGCCTTGCATTTTACGCCTAGATGTATTCGTCTCTAAATAGCGATTCGGTAGTCGAGTGCAAGCCGCGCATGCCTTCCAACAGCATGCCAATACAGGCAACGCATCGGCGCGTAACCGTCAAGGCGCGCTGAAAAATGAGGAGGAGAGCAGTTCGCCGTATTTTCCCTTCATAGACTTTAGTCGCTTTGCGATGCGCGCTCCCCTTCGTCGCGACCGTCAACTGTAGAGTAGCCGAATGCCGCACTAGGAATTTATCAAGCGTGATAAGCGCCCGCGCAAGAGCGAGGGTGAAGTTTGTCGTCACTCGGGGCACTCTCGCAGCGAGCTTGCGGCACGAGATAGCAGCGCCGCGGTGCGGCCCCGCAGCTGCTCCCGCGCCCGGAGCCGTGGTCTCTCCACTTACGCTCACGACTGTACGTCAGGTGTCGCGCCTCACCTCGACCGAAGCTAGCACCCGCTTTGTCTCCGAAGGTGGTGACATCCTTAATCGTTGGAGGAGTACCGAGCACTGTCTACCCGTGAGACGTGTAATTAGTTTCCTACGCGACCACTCGCTTCGTCTTCTCCTAGCTGACAAAGAAGGCGGATTCGCTGTATTGCCTAGCTCAGTGTTCATATCCAAATCTAGGGAAGCTATCTCTGCTGTGTTTTCTGGTCATGCAAAGGTGTCTCTAGGCAAAGTCATGTCCAGAGCGAAGAAACTTTGCGAGCGGTTGAATCTATCTGATCTTGTCAAGGCGATCGATAAGAGCAAGAAAGATTTTTTAGATGTCTTTTTTAGCGCTAAATCACACAAGGTAGATGTGCCACTGAGAACCATAGTCTCTGAAACTGGTACATGGCAGCACTCTGTTGCTCGTTTTTTACAGCTCCATCTTGAGCTTTTACCCGTGGACGACCCGTTTATTGTTAACAATTCCAACCAGGTTTTAGAATTTTTTAGCACTAACACTGACAAATGCTACCAGGCTTTCTCTATTGACATTAAAGATCTCTTTTATTCTTTACCTCACAAGCTCATCCTTGAGTGCATTGAGCTTTCCATTGACAAATATGGCTCCATTGCTTTTCAAAATACTGCGGGTGTCACAGTTGGGGGTTTTTTAGAACCTTTAAAGTTTTATCTCCAATGAACCTATATCCAGTTTGAAGGGATGCCCCACCTACAAAAGCAGGGTATATGTATCGGGTCCTGCATAGCCCCGGTTCTCAGTGACCTTCTGCTGGCTCATTTCGATCGTCAACTGCTCGCTTCTCCCATGGACGGCAATATTGTCAAGGTTTTTCGTTACGTGGACGATTTTTTAGTTGTCTTAGACGCGCAGGCGGTTCAACGTATCAGTAAGAATGTACTGGGTTCATTCGGTATTGCGATGAATCCTCTTGACCTCACCCACGAACTTCCAGTAAATGGCCAAATTAGATTTCTAGACATCCGGTTCCACTTTAAAGATGATGGTGTCTGCTGGTGCTATGAACCGCGCGCCAACAAACCACTTCTGGCGTTCAACTCCGCCCACTCCAAGCTCGTTAAACGAGCTATTGCCATGCCTTGCCTCAAGAACGCTCTCTGCAAATCCTGCCTGCATCTGATGTCACAAGCATTAAATCGTCAAGCAGATAGACTGCTTAGCGCTGGGTACCCGCACCACCTCCTGGTTTCAGTCGCTGAGAGCTGCCTAAAACGCATGCGCAGCAAGGTGCATACGTGCGATATCCGCGCACAGCGCGGGCAGAGGGTAGCTGTGATACCTTACATACACTCACTTTCGCACAATCTGAAAAAGGTAGCCCAGCGTTACGACGTAAAAGTGGTCTTCTCTGCCCCTCACAAGCTGTGCAAGCTTTGCAGGATCACTAATCCGGAGGCGACCCAGCAGCGTGGCTGTGGCAAAAAACATAGGCGGCCGTATGTTGATTGCACAGAAGGTGTAGTTTACAAAATTCCGTTAAGTTGTGGAAAGACGTATGTTGGCCAGACTGGGAGATGCGTGAACGAGAGGCTAAGAGAGCATGCCTTGAAAGTGAAAAATGCACGCGAGGGAAAAGATTTTGAAGGCTTCCTCGCAAGTCACTGTATCACTTGCCTAGATTGTACTCCTGCACTCGATGACACCTCCATAATCAGAAAGAGCAGTGTACGTATGACTAGAGAAATAGCAGAATCAAATCAGATATATAGCCTGGGAGAGGGCTGCGTTAGCACAGCCTCTATCGCCCTTTCACCAAAAGAGCTGACCTTTCTGAGCATGCGCGAACGGTAGCTACACAACGTTTATAAGTGTGAATCCCTTCAATAAAATTTGTTGTCAGTTCAGCGCTCGTCCTTGTCGCCTCGTCTCTGTCCTCGTCTGTTCAGCGCTGCTTTTCCAGAAAACCATGTACCAACACGCCCAACTCGCCGCATTAACCAGGGTTGTCGTGCTCACTTGCACAAGTGCAAAGTCCTTTACGTGCACAAATGCCAAATTACCCGAGAAATTGTTGAAGCTTTGGAGATAGCGCGAGCTGGGGATGATTGCATAAGTGCTCCATCAATTCTGCTGTCACAAAAAGAGATGGCATATCTGACATCTTTCATATGTGTTACATGATAACTGGTATGTCATAACTCTGTGGTAATTGCCCTGTAAGCATGTGCAGACACTTATCAAGAGTATAAATTTCGCTTCTTGCATGAAATAAAATCAGTTGGAAGTAAGCGCTCGTGTTGTCTGCCTTAGTCTGTGTCCTTGTGTTTTTGCGCTTTTACGTTCAGAATGGAAAACCAACTCGCCCAAATGCAGCCATTATTGAATTCTTTGGGTTGACGACAAGTGGCGGTTAAATTATCCCAAACAATGTCTGGGTAATTGAAATCTCCACAAAGTATGAAATTTGCTCTGGGAAAGTGGCTGTTTAAGTCGAGAAGTACCGAGTGCAGTTCATTTACGAAGGAAAGATCACAATCAGGTGCTCGATAGCACGCGATGAGTATGATAGAGCTTCCAGTAAGGGATAGGTTTAGGCTGAGGATTTCATGATGACTTTCAATATCAATAGTAAATGAAGGAATGTCTCGATTAACGAAAACTAGAATACCACCGCCTTTGCGTCCCACCCTGTCACACCTCTGTATAGTGAATGAGACATTATTCAGCAGCTCTTTTAATGAGATTTCAGGGGTTAGCCAAGTTTCCGTAAAAATAGCAATATCAGTGAGGTAATCTTCGAGGATGGCTTCGATGGAGTCCTTTTTGGGTAAGTAGCTACGGATGTTTGTGAGAACAGCTGATATTTTGTGGTGCGCAGCTGCGCGGACGCGGGATTGTACCGGCTGATACGATGCAGATTGACGAGGCTTCGAACTATTCAGTGAACGCTTTGATTTCAACTCGTGGACAGAATCTGACACGGCATCGTAGGTGTACTGCTTTTTCCCATGACCGACTTATCGAAGCGTATCTTAAAAGGTAAGTTGCTATCAAGGCCGTACGAGTATAGTTTTGTTCGAGCTGTACGTACATGCGCTGAATAATCTTCCCGAATAGAAAATATGGTTTTCTTTAGCTTAGATCTGGCGGAAAGAATGTTTGACTTGGTTTTAAAGCTAGATAGTTTAACAATAATGGTACATTTTCTATCTTCGCGGAAGCGGCCAAGTCGGTGAGCTCGCACAGTATCTGAGCTCTGGATAGGTACTTCAAGGTGCTCAACGCAGAAAGATACGACTTCCGATTCGGACTTTGCCCACGTTTCGTCACTGGAGTCAGGGATTCTGAAAAAAACAGATTGTTGCGGCGATGGCGGTTCTCGGAATCGTCGCATTTCCCTGCAAGCACGTTAACTTCGGCGGTCAGCTTTTCAATGACTGTGCTAGCGGTAGGTTTGTCTTCAGATTGGCCAGCATCTACATTTTGTTCTAGTATGTCAACATGGCTGGAAAGACGGCTGACAAGGGATTCGATATTTGTTTGGGCAGAACGTATCAAAGCAAGCTCGGACAACATGGTGTTTTGTGAGAGCTCCATTCGTGCAACGGCCTCTGATCTGGATTCAAGCGTTGGTGGTCCAGGGTTCAACTCAATGTCACCAGACAAAGGAAGTAAAAGCAAAACCAGGTGTGCATTGACACAGAAAGAACAAAGCATCGGGCCTAACAGATTCCGCCAACTGTCAAGGGTGTCAAGGGGGCACGACACTGTAAGAAAGGATCATTACACCGAAGGCATTTAGCGCTCGGAAGATAACTGACCTGCAGCAGAATAGGCATCTCTGTGACCTTGCTCGTAGCGGTGGCGTGCCCCAAATGGCCTCTGTGCGGCGGGTGATTACATAGGCTAGACGGATCACCCACGCTGATAGTAGCGCTCGGTTACCAGGCGAAGAAGCTGTCGATGTCAGGAACAGGTGAGTGGATGGTGTCGTGGCTGTCCGTCGTGTGGGGATCAGGAAACGAGCAGTCCGGCTCTCTGAAGGGTAGAGCCTGGTTGGAGTCGGCTGAAAGGACGTTGCTGAATTCCCAGGGGAACGTCAAGAGCAGGAAAACCTGCAGCAGAATAGGCATCTCTGTGACCTTGCTCGTAGCGCTGGCGTACCCCCTCAACGAATACTTCAATGATTAACATTTTAACGCGACAGGGGTTAAGGAGCTCGTGCCGCAGAAAAACCGGTGTCGGCGGCGGCGGTGTTGGCTGTCCACGAAAAATCCTCCTCCTCGCACACCTCCGCCTCCTCCCTTTCTTTTCCTAAGGGCGCGGTACGGGTGTCCAGCGAGAAATGTGAGACAGGCATCATTTCCTTTCCTTAAAACCAATTATCATTTCATTTTCCTTCCCTTACGACCCGGTTCGGGTGTCCACCGAAATATGAGAGACAGGCGTCCTTTCCTTAAATTGTCCAATGGGCCACGCGTCGCGCCGTACGGGCGACGGCGTTCCGTGCATTCCTTGGCAACGCCTCAACACGCTTTCCCGTCTCACTCTTAAAGACGAAGCTTAAGCGTCTTCCAAATTTGTAGTCAAAACAACAAACTCAACATGCGTAACCAGCGGAGAACTACAGTTCTCGCTACGTATATACTGGCAAAGCTGAGCTAGAGCCACTGCCACTGTTTTCTGCGAAAAAACTTTTCAAAGGGGTGGGGGCATATTTGAGGTGCACAAAAGATCCTCGGATGATTTGTGAACGCGGTGCGTCGACAGTGGTGTGTCGGGCAGTGGAGCGCTGCGCGTGCCAGCCCACCGTTGCGCGTGCGCGCGTGCGAATGGTGTGTGCGAGGCGACGGCGACAAAGAGCGTGGCGAGCACGAGAAGCAGAGAGCTGTCGTGTCAGAAAATCGAGGTGTAAAGGGAGACAGCGCAGCGGAGGTCGGGTCATTCAAGAGTGGAGGTGGCAGCCGTCAGACGTTGGGTCCGTGCTGCCGTGACCTCCTTTGGGTCACCTAAGGAAGCCGTACTGTATTCCTTGCAAGTGTGGAGGCAGCAGCCAATGGGCTGAGGGTCCGTGCTGCTGAAAGGCACTCTTGGTGCTGCTTGAAGCCTGCGGCGTTTCTTGACGCCGTCGACTAAATCTGGCTACTATATTCCTCTGTGCGCATTTCCATGTGCCTCCGTGTGTCACTGTGAAAAGTGCCTTCAGTAACTTCCGCGGCGTCTAATTTGTACGTTTATCACGTGAACATTAGTGTTCGTGCATCAACGGCGCTTGTCTGCTTCCCACGTCAACATTCGTGTTGTGTGCACTGACGGCAGTTTTTGTAGCGGGAGCTACCAGTCGAGCATTTCGCGGTACACGCAAGAGGACAGTTGTGCGCATGGCACATGGGACATGGGAGAGGCTTGTTTTGCGCATGCGCCGTTACCATGGCAAGCGGGGAGGTGGAGTGGGTGCGCCGCGCGCTTCGTCGCCGGCGTCGCCGCTCTTTATTCCGGAGTCCCTCCTTTATCCCTTCCCTGATGGTGCGGTTAAGGTGTCCGCCGATATGTGAGAAAGATACTGCGCCATTTCCTTTTCCCAAAAACCAAGTTAACCTTGCGGCCGCAGGCCGCGGTGTTGGTCTCCACGGCAGGCGTCACATTGATCACACCTACCGTTCCGCTGAACGCATCAAAGTCCGCCGGCGTTTTCTAAAAATTTGGTTTTGGGGGAAAGGAAGTGGGGCAGTATCTGTCTGACTGTATCGGCGAACACCTGAACCGCGCTGTAAGGGAAGCGATAAAGGAGAGACAAAGAGAAGAAAGGAAGAAAGAAGTGCCGTAGTGGAGGACTCAGGAATAATATCGACCACCTGGGGATCTTTAAGGTGCACTGACATCGCACAGCGCACTAGCACCTCAGTTTCGCCTCCATCGAAACGCAGCCCCCGCGGCGGATTCGAACGTTGGTACTCCGGATCCTGGACCGGAAGGATTGACGTTGTGTATCTGAGAGAAAGCAAACAGTCTAAATACTGTGTAGGCAGCATTGAGGAAACTGCGTGTTATTTTACCTATCATCGGGCAGTGTTTATCTCTGTCAAAACAACTGAATAAATAATGTGTGTCGCCAAATACTTCTTCAATGCTTAGCATTTAAGTCACAACAACAAACTCGACAACATGCGTAGCCAGCGGAGAACTACAGCTCTCGCTACGTGTATCCTGGCGTAGCTGAACTAAGCCACTGTCAATTTTTATCGATCTCTTGAGCTTTTGGCGCATGCCGGTAAGTTTAAGAACATTAACCACACAGGGGCACTGCTGGAATTATTTTCGTATCTTTTTGGTTTTCTGTTTTAGGCGAAGAATTTATTTGGTGATCCAGAGGCTAGTGTTGTGCGCAAATTTTCGGCTACGTGGCACATACTCATTCATAGATTTCAGTACAAGATTTTTGAATATTAACCATAAATTGTTGACCGAGCATGAATCAGGCTCAACAAGAAGTGAAATTGGGAAAGGAGCTATCTAGTGTATCCAAAACCGCAACGTCATGTGCACCTGTGAATTTCGGCAAAACTTGCTTTCATTTCTTGCATTTCGTAATAGCATTGAGAAGTGAGTTTAAGCATGCCATCTTGTGATCTTATAAGCCGTCCATGACTAGCAGTTTCGGTTCACGACAAAGAAACTCACCCGATGCAAAATAAGTATAATATAGAGGCGGTACCATTCTCAATACGTGTAGGCTGCCTGATCAGCTGGGTTAAATAATGAAAAAGAATAACTTCAACAAACGGCTTTGCAAAACTTGACAACGATTCAGAAAAATCATTAGTACATTCGTTTGATAGAATATTCAAATCACCCTCTAAAATTTAGAATATTTTGTGCACTCATATATTCAGAAATTCATTTTATCGAAGTGCTGTCAGCACTAGGAGGCTTGAAAAATGCGCCAATTTTTAAATTGCGCTCATTGAAGCAGATTTTAATAACGACAAACTCAACACCAGGTAAGTCGGGCAACCTAGTAGCATGCAGTGCATCTGTTAACATTACTGCAAATCCGCCGCCTATAGAACTTCTATCCGTTCGATAGATTCGGTTGCCGCGTGGTGCTGCTTCAATGTTGCCGGTGTCGGCGTGTAACCAAGTTTCAGTTATGATCAATGCATGAAGTCTGTGCGCTAATTAAATACTCTCCAAATCTTCGGATTTATTACGCATACTCCGTGTAATGAGGTTTAGAAATTGAAAACATTCCTGAACACTTGCTTCGATTCATTTATGCCTTTAGGTACATATATGCTTGGCTGACGACGTTTACCTGGGGGCATCCTCTTATTTGTAGTGGCCTCCCATACAAAAAACTCAATATCAATCTTAGACATAACTTCACCACCGAAAGCACGAGACACCAGGAAAAGAAGAACACAGAACAACGCTAGACTAACAACTGAAGCTTAATCGAGAAATGCCCAACCTAGGTCACCAGAAGACGCATGCGTATCAGACACAAGGTGGTCAATGTGGTCAAACACAAGGTGGTCAAACACTTTGTTGAAAATCATCTTAGCCTTCTGTTATCTGAGAAAGAGGGTAGATTTGTCGTACTGCCTAGAGGTGCTTTTTATCAAAAAGCGGCTGATGCGATGTCAAAGAACTTCGTCCCGACACCACAGTGAACTTGGTCACGAAAATGCCCTTTCTGATGCAGGCTATCCTTTGGAGCATCGCTTTCGTCTGCCACGACAACGTCGGCTATTTCCTGCCGAACCACCACAACGGATCCGCCTGGAACCTACCGGCCAAGCATTATCTTGAAGAAGAAGCCATTGACCGGCCGCCGCTTCCAGCACTTTCCACATCGTTCGTCTGGCAACATCATTCAGCTATCTTCCTGGGAGGTGCTACCCGGTCACTACAAAAGCCACCGACGCCTTGGAACCAGTTGGGGCACGACACCACAGTGAACTAGGTCACGAAATTGCCCTTTCTGATGCAGGCTATCCTTTGGAGCATCGCTTTCGTCTGCCACGACAACGTCGGCTATTTCCTGCCGAACCACCACAACGGATCCGCCTGGAACCTACCGGCCAAGCATTATCTTGAAGAAGAAGCCATTGACCGGCCGCCGCTTCCAGCACTTTCCACATCGTTCGTCTGGCAACATCATTCAGCTATCTTCCTGGGAGGTGCTACCCGGTCACTACAAAAGCCACCGACGCCTTGGAACCAGTTGGGGCACGACACCACAGTGAACTTGGTCACGAAAATGCCCTTTCTGATGCAGGTCAGTTACTTACCGCACGCTACTTGCGTTTGCACTAGTGATCCGTTCGTTATAGCGGTGTCGTGCCCCCTGGCATACGCGACGCCTGTCGTAGGATGTTACGCTGCGCATGCATGTGTTCGCTCAACGCGTGTATTGTCTACTTACAGCTTATTATGTCAGGCGATGTCGAACTAAATCCCGGACCTGTCGACAGTCATGCAGATGTCACACTTGAAACTATTGCCAACGCAATAGCACGATTAGAAGCCACCCAGAACTCCGTACTCGCAGAGCTTACACTCATCCGCACAGCTCAAACGAAATTTGACAAACTTGTAAACGACCTTTCTTTGCGCGTAGACGCACTGGAAAAAAGCGTTGAAAATCCCAAGTCAAGCAGGGCAGACTCAGATTCAATCGTGAAATTGACCACGCACATTAAACAGCTAAACGACAAATGTGATGACGCGGAAAATCGACTTCGCCGATCTAATCTAATATTCTTTGGGATTCCAGATGCCAGTGACGAAACATGGACACAGTCAGAACAGCATATAATATCACTCTGTTCACAGGAACTAGACATCAGTATCACTGACACCGCGATTGAACGCGCTCACAGACTGGGCCGTTTCAAGCCTGGAAAGAACCGTCCAATTATTGCTAAGTTTTCTCATTTTAAAGATAAGACCAAAATTTTGTCAGCTATACCGCAGCTCAAAATATCAACCTATGCAATACGTGAAGACTACTCTGCCCGAGTCCGATTAGCCCGCCAGAAATTGTACGCTTTTGGCAAGGAATGTAACAGCAAGTTCAAGATGCGTTTCGACGAACTTATCATCAATGAAAAGCAATTTATCTACGATACCGAATCCGATTCTGTTTTAGAGGTCAAATCATAGCGCTCACTGCCGACGGCTACGCTTCCATTTTCCACTCCCCCTCACCAACAGTCTAGCCGGAATAGAATACCTGCTCATAAGGTCATGTCAGTAATGTACACAAACATCTGCAGTTATTTATTCAAAAAAGAGGCCATTGAAACCCTCCTTCATGACAACGACACCGACATTGCCATTTTCACAGAATCGTGGCTGAATTCTGACGTTGATAACAGCGAGTTACTTGACGATGAAAACTTATTCACTATTCATAGGCTTGATAGGGTTGGGCGCAGAGGAGGCGGAGTGCTGGTTTTTGTAAAATCTAGTATACCTTCATTTCCAGTCAAGATTACTTGTAGCCACGAAATAACATGCGTCCGAATATCTCTACCTTCTAGCACTGTTATCCTCACAGCTTGCTACCGTGCGCCTGATTCCGATAGTACCTTTGTTGACGATCTTTGCAGTGTCCTTTCAAACTTGCATTTTCGCTTTCCAAATGCTGAACATGTGGTCTGTGGGGATTTCAACTTTTCAGACATTGACTGGAACAATCTGTATGCACCTTCTCGTCAGTCCAACGAATTTCTTGACATGGTACTCACATTTAACCTCCTGCAAACAGTTAAAATAGCAACCCGGGGCACTAATATTCTTGACCTTATCCTGGTATCAAATCCAGATTTTATCCGGTCACTGTCATGTGTTGATTTCCTCAGTGATCATAAATTGCTGTTGTGTGATCTTTCTATTCCAATCCCCATGAAACAACCGTCAATAAAATACATCCGTAGTTACAAAAGAGCCGATTTCGCTAAGATTAATTCCGAGCTTAATAAGTATTTTCCGTACTTCCTAAATTCTTCTCCTGCTCGAACAATAGATCAAAACTGGCTACTCTATAAAAATAAAATTTTATCGCTTATTGATGCTTACGTTCCCCTCATACGTATTCGCGGTGATGCTAGGAAACCGTGGTATTCCAACACACTAAGAAGACTATCGAATAAAAAGAAACGCCTCTACCGTGAAGCGAAAAATTCTACTTTCGCTTCTAAATGGCAAAAATACCTGGCATGTCTTCACCAATATACACGGTTATTACGACACAGTAAAAAGAAATTCTTTCATCAGGACTTGAAGAACATTATTCGTAATAATCCAAAGAAATTTTGGTCCATACTGGCACCACACACTCACCGTTCACGAGACATCACCTTGTTTGACGAACGTGGTGCATCTGTTCCCACAGAACTCCGCTCAGATACAATGAATTCATATTTTTCATCGGTGTTCACCCATGAGCCCCCTCAAAATATACCACCAGTTCCCAATTCAAATTTTCCTCAAATGCCCCCCATTCACATTGCAGCGGAAGGCATTGTGAAAATAATTGATGGGCTTAAAACGTCGAAAGCACCAGGCCCTGACGGAATTCCTGCAAAATTTCTTAAGAGCACTAAGGAAAGTTCTAGCCTATTCCTTCAAGTTATTTTCGAGCAGTCATTGACTACGGGTTTGCTTCCGAAAGACTGGAAAATAAGCAAAGTTGTGCCGGTGTTTAAAGCAGGTAACAGATCAGATCCCTCAAATTATCGCCCAATATCTCTTACATGCATTGCCTGTAAGCTTCTAGAGCACGTCATATATTCACATATTGCATCACACCTCGATCAGAACAATTTCTTTTTTACTAAGCAGCATGGTTTCCGTTCCGGTTTTTTGTGTGAAACTCAGCTATTTGAATTTACCACTGACCTCCACTTAAATATGGACTCTTCATTCCAAACTGACATTATCTTTTTAGATTTTTCTAAAGCCTTCGATCGCGTGCCCCATCTTCGCCTCATGTCTAAACTCTCCGGACTGTCCATTGATCCTCTCGTTTTATCATGGATACATTGCTTTTTAACAGGTCGCTCCCAATACACAGTAATCGACAATCATCCTTCAGGCACTACTAACGTTATCTCTGGCGTTCCCCAAGGTTCCGTTCTTGGCCCACTTCTTTTTCTAATCTTCATTAATGACCTTCCTTCCGGTGTTTCATCCACTATTCGGCTTTTTGCGGATGATTGCATCCTTTATCGTCGCATTGTCACTAACAGGGATCAACTATCGCTTCAGAACGACTTACACATAATAGAACGGTGGTGTTCCGACTGGCTTATGCAGCTGAATGTCTCAAAGTGCCAATTCATGCAAGTATCGCGAAAACGTTCCAACATCAGATCTGCATATTCACTCCTGTCAAACACGGTAACCCAAGTCCAATCATATCGGTACCTTGGAATCACCATCTCCAGCAAATTAACCTGGTCGGAACACATCTTATATCTAGCATCTAGAGCATCAAAATCACTTGGCCTCATCCGAAGATCCCTGTACCTAGCCCCTCCTTCTGTTCGAAAATTAGCATACGAAACATTCACCCGTACCATACTTGATTATGCAGCGGCTATATGGAATCCTCACCAAGCATACTTAATTAACACCTTAGAAGCCGTTCAAAACAGAGCAGCCCGTTTTATATCCTCAAATTACAATAGACACAGCAGTATCACCAGTATTAAATCTTCACTTAACATCCCGCCACTAGAGCTCCGACGGAAAATCGCACGACTCTGCTTCTTTCATAAGTTATATTACAATTTTCCTGATCTTCGTGACACATTATTACTAGCTCCCATCAGAACATCGCGCCGCCTGTTTAACCTCCTCAGCATTCAAGGTATACATGGATTGACGTTGGCATTTAATAAATCTTTTCTTCCAACTGCAATAGAAAATTGGAACCTGCTACCCGACTACATTGTTAACGAGCGCGACGCTACTAAATTTCGACAGGCATTAATTAATCACTGTACTGAATAAAAGACACTTCTCAAACTTCACCCAGTTAACTTATTATTTTTCTTGTTGTTGTTGTAGTTGTTACCGCCTAATTCAGCCTTGTGCCCTTCATTATTGACCAACGTTGTATTGTGATGTATCGTTTTTCATTTTATTGTATTGCATTATGTTTTGTTGTATTAACGTATTATTCTTAGTTGCATTTGCTTTGTCCCCCCCCCCTTATGTAATGCCTCAACAGAGGCCTTTAAGGGTATAATAAATGATGATGATGATGATGAACAAAGAACTTCATCGCCTGAGACGGAAAGCTTCAGAACTGCTCTAGGATTGAAACTTGCCACCATTGGAGCAGCCGGTCAACAAAACGGAGCGAGATAGGCTTGAGGCGTTCTTTTCAGTCAGTACTCATAAGCTCGATTATCCACTTAGGGTTATCGTAACCAAGGAAGGATCCTGGCAGCAGCTGGTGGGTAAATTTCACAGCGCCAATTGAACACGTTGCCGGTGGGTGACCCATATGTCGTTCGAAACTCCGCCAGCGTTGTCGAACTGAACGAGGGCATTCCTGGTGCCACTTGTGCGTTCTCATTCGACATAGAAGACTTACTGAACTCTTTTGTACGGTGCGCGAGCTCCTCGAACCGTCTGGTGACACTGCGTTTCTGAATACCTGTGGTCTGAATGTGGACTCTTTCCTTGAGCTCTTGGCGTCTTACTTGTCGTCCACAATTGCTGAATTTGAAGGCAAAAAGTACGCGCAAAAGAATGCCATTTGTATTGGTGCTAGTGTAGCTCCGGTGTTGTGCCAAATTTTCTTGGCCAAGTTTGACAACTCTAATCGACGCAGCCTAATTGATGACCACGTTGTTCGTGTGTTCGGATATGTTGATGATTTTTTATTTGTTCTTCAGCTTGCACCTGGTGACTCGCTTCCAACCGCCGTCAGCAATGTCCTCAGTGTTTTTCATGACTGTGCCAATGCATTGAATTCTACCTATGAAATGCCCTTTGACAATGCCATTCGGATCCTAGACTTACTGCTAACCTTTAACGAAGGCTGCACCTCTGCTGGAGCTACTCACCTAGAACTAAGAAAGCGCTATTTCCATATGTTTCATCGCACTGCAAGCTAATAAAAGGAGCCGCAGTTAGCCTTTGCCTAAGGAATGCCTTGCAGAAGAGCGGTCCGCATGCAGTGAAAGACAGCGTTAACCAGCAAGTCCGCCGCCTTAGTGATGCGGACTATCCGGCTTACGTGCTGACTGCAGTTGGTGAGTCGATGCTGCAGAAAATTAAGAACCTGAACACACGTGATCCCGGAAATGTTAGGCTGGAGAGGAAGAAAGTTGAAATTGCGCCCTATCTTCACGGTTTATGGCATAACCTGAAGAAAGCAGCATAACGGCTCGGCGTGACGGCGGACCTTTCTGCACCATATAAGCTGTCTAGTTTATGTTCACGAATCGCGAAGGCCAGTGGAGGAAGTCCGAGAGCTGCACTCTGAAGCATATCAACAAGTTCGTTGCTTGTTCGACTCGTGTCGTTTACAAGTTACCGCTGTCATGTGGTAGGGAGCATATGGGCCAAACTGGCAGATGTGTTATTGACCGCGCACGCGAACATAAATATTCGCCTAGTTATTTGTCTGATGAAAATAATCTCCCACGTCACTGCTGGAGTTGTAAAGATTGTGTTCCGGATTTTAACAAGATTTCTGTCAAAGGAAAAAGAAAAACAGGGAGGAGAGAAAAATCCTGGAGGCCTACCATATTAGGTGGCAAGGAAGTGACACATGGATCAGTGCACAGTATTTATGTATCACTAACAAGGAATTTATTTTCCTAAGCAAAAGTGTGCCCTTGCAAGTTTGACAGGCAAAGTATGTGCCTTTTGTTGGTTGCCAGATATGAAGCGTGCATCCCCTCCTTGGTGAATCGCCACTTATGTCTGTTTTTTTGTAGTGTTTCATAAGTGTGTCTGATACGCATGCGTCTTCCGGTGACCTAGGTTGGCCGTTTCTCGATTAAACTTCAAGTGTTAGTCCAGCGTCGTCCTGTGTTCTTCATTTCCTGGTGTCTAGTGCTTTCGCTGGTGAAGTTATGTCTGAAATACAGCAACTAGTCCACAAGTTTACCTTGTTATCAATCTTAACTTTGTCATTGACTAACTTAACCTTCCCTCCTGATTTCATTATTTCGGACATACTACCCCACATTTTCTTCCTTTTATCCCTGGTTGTTGATGATAAATTATCTGAAAGTGAAACACCCGTTTATTTCAGTTTAAAACAGTTCTGCAGTATAGTTATTTTCTCGCGATGGTCGATGAGTTTTCGAAATATAGGACGCGTTCGTTCTTCCTGTTTGTCGCCATTAAGTTGTATTCTTTCTGTACAGGACACAGTTATGCCCAGATTGCCTCTGAAAACGGGTTCAACTTCATTTGAGGTAGACTCCTCGGGTTTTTCATCGAGTCCTTCAGTATTACCATAAACTAGAATATTATTCCATCGGGAGATATCTACCAAGTCAGAGAGCATGTTTTGAAAGTTAATACTTGAAGGACAAAAGAACATAAAAAACTGCACGAAATGGAGTCAAAACTAGAAAAATATGAAGCTACCTTAAAAGCTATAACAGAAGTCAGTACAAGGGTCTCTGAGAACGTATCGCTCATTGCCCACGTCATTAAATGAAAGCTGACCACCGATCCGACCACGATTCAGATCCATTCCGACCTCAAGATCTGCTTCGCAGCCAAGCTAAAGCAGACCGCTAGGTGCAGCACTACTTAAGCAAGACACGAGTACTTCTCTGCCGGCGGTGACAGTGAACGAGCAGCTCCATCTCAAGCATTTCTTCAATAAACTTGCAGAGCTTAATACCAGCTGCGCACGTAATTAAGATGATAGCTGACCATCGATCTGACGACGGATCGGATGCATTCCGACGTCGCGACATGCTTCACAGCAAAGCTAAAATAGTCCGCTAGCTGCAGCACTACTTAAGCAAGACACGAGCACAAATGGTCTTCCCTGCCGGCGGCGAGTGAACGAGCAGCTCAGTCTAAACCGTTTCTTCTATAAACTTGCAGAACGTATCACCCGCTGCCAACATCATTAAGATGACAGGTGACCATCGAACTGACGACGAATGAACTACATTTTGTGGCTCCGACCTGCTTCACAGCCAAGTAGTCCGCTAGGTGCACCACTACTTAAGCAAGAGACGAGTATCCAGCGTGTTGTCTTCCTGCAGCGACAGCGAACAAGGAGCTCTGGATGAAGCATTTCTTCTATAATGTTGCAGAACGTATCACGAGCAGCCCACGTTATTAACAGGACAGGTGACCGCAGATCTGACAAAGGATCGGATGTATTCCGACGTCGTGACCTGCTTCCCAGCCAAACAAAGTAGTCCGCTAGGTGCAGCACCACTTAAGCAAGAGACGAGTGTCCAGCGTGTTGTCTTCCTGCGGCGACAGCGAACGAGGAGATGCGGCTGAAGCATTTATTCTATAAAGTTGCAGATCGTAACACGAGCCGCCCACGTCATTTAGAGGACAGCTGACCGCAGATCTGAAAACGGATCGGATGTATTCCGACGTCGTCACCTGCTTCCCAGCCAAACAAAGTAGTCCGCAAGGTGCAGCACCACTTAAGGGGATATGGTAGAGTAAGGCAACCCATTATTATTATTATTAACTTTGGCACAGAAAAATCGACTGCACTATGAGGAACAAACTTGCGAAAGCGCGTCCTCGAACGCCCGCTCAAAGCGGTTCAAATGTCGCACCGAGGTGTTCCGCGCGCCCTGGCGTTGAAAAATGTCGGGTGGAGTTCGGGGGCCTGCTTGTTTATCGTTGTCGTTCGCGGTGTTCTTCGTTATGTTGCGACTTTTTATTTGCTTGTGTGTGTGTGGTAAGTAAATAGTGTGTGCTAAAATATAATATATTGTTGAAAATATTTATTTTATATCAGATGTGCCGCTAGTGCGGCTCTTGTAGGGTGTTTCGTCGTTATTGTTTCCAAAATTACGGTCGTGATCGCTTCGGTTTCGAGTTTCAAACGTAGTACTTGCCCAGAAGATTGCAAGATCGCAAATGGAAGGTCGCAAATGGAGCATTAAGAAAACATTAAAAAATGATCGCTTCACTAGCAAGAAGGGCAGTGATAAGCCGGAACGATGAAGCGCAAGCTTCACGAAACCTGGTGAGAGGATCGGTATAATGAATCCTTCGATGTAGACGGCTCAAGTACGACTAGCTACCGTCTAATGGACTTAGCTCTTCTCCGCAGCTTGTCGCAAGATGTTGTTTTTAATAAATAGGGCAACAAGGGAGGAATAATTTCGAAAGAAGCTATCGACAGGTGAGGTGGTTTGGCATCCTCTATAAATGTCACCTGCAACGAGAGCGATGCTCTAAATGCGCACGAGACATCCAGGCGTACTGCTCGACGTCACTGAAGTAATTAAAAAGTTCGTTTATGCCCCGTGCTTGTGGAAAAGGAGTGGCATCCGGTCGCATCATGTGTGCATCATGTGTGCTTTGTAATATTGCCCTCGACAGAATGAAAAAAGAGCGTGTTGACAGGACAGAATTCTCACTCGGCCGAGAGCAATGAAGACGACGGATAAAAAGGAACACTAAGAAGGGTTTTGGGGACACCTGCAAGAAAGTCAGCAGTATGCGAACATAAAACTTCATTTTTTTCAAATTGCATTTTTTATGAATTGCTCACATTCAGTGCACTTTTTCTCAGAAAGTCCTCATCCGATTTCAGTGAAATTTTTCACTCATGTACTACATCCAGCAGTAAAAATTCTGAACTAGAAAAAATGTCAGTGATTATATGAATGAAAACACTGGAAAAATTATACACCCCGCTGTGGTTCTGTACATGCAATGATATTATTTTTCTGCCGCACAGACTTCAAAAAGAAGATATATCTTTAGTACAGATGTAATTTATGGGTATTTAAAATAACATTGCCTAATATCATCACATTCCTCTTAGTGGCTGCAGAGAAAAGGTACATCGAATAATTAATCACACCTGAAATTTTGGGAGTGAGCCACAGGAAAGGTAAAACATCTAGACATAAACAAAGTACTTCATTCTATACCCAGGGGCATCTTTTGCGAACACATGCAATTTGATGCGAATATCTGCACTAGTTTTCAAAATATTACTTAAAACGAATACGTACCATTTACCCTACCATACCTCCTTAAGCAAGAGACGAGTGTCCAGCGTGTTGTCTTCCTGCAGCGACAGCGAACGAGGAGCTCCGGCTGAGGCATTTCTTCTATAAACTTGCAGAACTTACCACCCGCTGCCCATGTAATTTAGATGGCAGCTGGCCACAGATCTGACGACGGATCGGATGCATTCCGATGTCGTGACCTGCTTCACAGCCAAACCAATTTAGTCCGCTAGGTGCACCACCACTTAAGCAAGAGACGAGTGTCCAGCGCGTTGTCTTCCTGCGGCGACAGCGAACGAGGATCTCCGGCTGAAGCATTTCTTTTATAAAGTTGCAGAACGTATCACGTGCCGCCCACGTCATTTAGAGGACAGCTGACCGCAGATCTGACAGCGGATCGGATGGACTCCGACGTCGTGACCTGCTTCCTAGCCAAACAAAGTAGTCAGCTAGGTGCAGCACCATTTAAGCAAGAGACGAGTGTCCAGCGCGTTGTCTTCCTGCGGCGACAGCAAACGAGGAGCTCCGGCTGGAGAATTTCTTCTGGTAAGTTGCAGAACGTATCACGTGCCGCCCACGTCATTTAGAGGACAGCTGACCGCAGATCTAACAACGCATCGGATGTATTCCGACGTCGTGACCTGCTTCCCAGGCAAACAAAGTAGTCCGCTAGGTGCAGCACCATTTAAGCAAGAGACGAGTGTCCAGCGCGTTGTCTTCCTACGGCGACAGCAAACGAGGAGCTCCGGCAGGAGCATTTCTTCTAGAAAGTTGCAGAATGTATCACGAGCCGCCCACGTCATTTAGAGGACAGCTGACCGCAGATCTAACAACGCATCGGATGTATTCCGACGTCGTGACCTGCTTCCCAGCCAAACAAAATAGTCCGCTAGGTGCAGCACCACTTAAGCAGCAGACGAGTGTCCAGCGTGCTGTCTTCCTGTGGTAACAGCGAACGAGGAGCTCCGGCTGAAGCATTTCTTTTATAAAGTTGCAGAACATATCACGATCCGCCCACATCATTTAGAGGACAGTTGACTGCAGATCTGACAACGGATTGGATGTATTCTGAAGTCGTGACCTGCTTCACAGCCAGACAAATTAGTCCGCTAGGTGCAGCACTACTTAAGCAAGAGACGAGTGTCCAGCGTGTTGTCCTCCTGCGGTGGCAGCGAACGAGGAGCTCCGGCTGAAGCATTTCTTCTATAATGTTGCAGAACATATCACGAGCCGCCCACGTCATTTAGAGGACAGGTGACCGCAGATCTGACAAAGGATCAGATTTATTCCGACGTCGTGACCTGCTTCCCAGCCAAACAAAGTAGTCTGCTAGGTGCGCACCACTTAAGCAAGAGGCGAGTGTCCAGCGCGTTGTCTTCCTGCGGCGACAGCGAACGAGGAGCTCCGGCTGGAGCATTTCTTCTAGAAAGTTGCAGTATGTATCACGAGACGCCCACGTCATTTAGAGGACAGCTGACCGCAGATCTGACAGCGGATCGGATGTATTCCGACATCGTGACCTGCTTCCCAGCCAAACAAAGTAGTCTGCTAGGTGCAGCACCACTTAAGCAAGAGACCAGTGTCCAGCGCGTTCTCTTCCTGCGGCGACAGCGAACGAGGAGCTCCGGCTGAAGCATTTTTTCTATAAACTTGCAGAACTTACCATTCGCATCCCACGCAATTAAAGATGGCAGCTGGAAACAGATCTGACCAAAGATCGGATACATTCCGATGTCGTGACCTGCTTCACAGCCAAACCAAATTAGTCTGCTAGGTGCAGCACCATTTAAGCAAGAGACGAGGGTCCAGCGCGTTGTCTTCCTGCGGCGGCAGCGAACGAGGAGCTCCGGCTAAAGCATTTCTTCTATAAAGTTGCAGAACGTATCACGAGCCGCCCACGTCATTTAGAGGACAGCTGACCGCAGATCTGACAAGGAATCGGATGTATTCCGAGGTCGTGATCTGCTTCCCAGCTAAACAATGTAGTCCGCTAGGTGCAGCACCACTTAAGCTAGAGACGAGTGTCCAGCGTGTTGTCTTCCTGCGGCGACAGCGAACGAGCAGCTCCGGCTGAAGCATTTCTTCTATAAAGTTGCAGAACGTATCACGTGCCACCCACGTCATTTAGAGGACAGCTGACCGCAGATCTGACAGCGGATCGGATGGATTCCGACGTCGTGACCTGCTTCGCAGCCAGACAAATTAGTCCGCTAGGTGCAGCACTACTTAAGCAAGAGACGAGTGTCCAGCGTGTTGTCATTCTGCGGTGGCAGCGAACGAGGAGCTCCGGCTGAAGCATTTCTTCTATAATGTTGCAGAACATATCACGAGCCGCCCACGTCATTTAGAGGACAGGTGACCGCAGATCTGACAAAGGATCGGATTTATTCCGACGTCGTGACCTGCTTCCCAGCCAAACAAAGTAGTCCGCTAGGTGCGGCACCACTTAAGCAAGCGGCGAGTTTCCAGCGCGTTTTCTTCCTGCGGCGACAGCAAACGAGGAGCTCCGGCTGGACCATTTCTTCTAGAAAGTTGCAGAATGTATCACGAGCCGCCCACGTCATTTAGAGGACAGCTGACCGCAGATCTGACAAGGAATCGGATGTATTCCGACGTCGTGACCTGCTTCCCAGCCAAACAAAGTAGTCCGCTAGGTGCAGTACCACTTAAGCAAGAGACGAGTGTCCAGCGTGTTGTCTTCCTGCTGTGACAGCGAACGAGGAGCTCCGGCTGAAGCATTTCTTCTATTAAGTTGCAGAACAAATGACGAGCCGCCCACGTCATTTAGAGGACAGTTGACCACAGATCTGACAACGGATCGCATGTATCTGAAGTCGTGACCTGCTTCCCAGCCAAACAAATGAGTCCGCTAGGTGCAGCACTACTTAAGCAAGAGACCAGTGTCCAGCGTGTTGTCTTCCTGCGGCGACAGGGATCGAGGAGCTCCGGTTGAAGCATTTCTTCTATAATGTTGCAGAACGTATCACGAGCCGCCCACGTTATTTACAGGACAGGTGACCGCAGATCTGACAACGGATCGGATGTATTCCGACGTCGTGACCTGCTTCCCAGCCAAACAAAGTAGTCCGCTAGGTGCAGCACCACTTAAGCAAGAGACGAGTGTCCTGCGTGTTGTCTTCCTGCGGCGACAGCGAACGAGGAGCTCCGGCTGAAGCATTTATTCTATAAAGTTGCAGATCGTAACACGAGCCGCCCACGTCATTTAGAGGACAGTTGACCACAGATCTGACAACGGATCGGATGTATCTGAAGTCGTGACCTGCTTCCCAGCCAAACAAATGAGTCCGCTAGGTGCAGCACTACTTAAGCAAGAGACCAGTGTCCAGCGTGTTGTCTTCCTGCGGCGACAGGGATCGAGGAGCTCCGGCTGAAGCATTTCTTCTATAATGTTGCAGAACGTATCACGAGCCGCCCACGTCATTTTGAGGACAGCTGACCGCAGATCTGACAACGGATCGGATGTATTCCGACGTCGCCACCTGCCTCCCAGCCAAACAAAGTAGTCCGCAAGGTGCAGCACCACTTAAGGGGATATGGTAGAGTAAGGCAACGCATTATTATTATTATTATTATTATTATTATTATTATTATTATTATTATTATTATTATTATTATTATTATTATTATTATTATTATTATTATTATTATTATTATTATTATTATTAATATTATTATTATTATTATTATTATTAATAACTTTGGCACTGAAAAATCGACTGCACTATGAGGAACAAACTTGCGAAAGCGCGTCCTCGAACGCCCGCTCAAAGCGGTTCAAATGTCGCACCGAAGTGTTCTGCGCGCCCTGGCGTTGAAAAATGTCGGGTGGAGTTCGGGGGCCTGCTTGTTTATCGTTGTCGTTCGCGGTGTTCTTCGTTATGTTGCGACTTTTTATTTGCTTGTGTGTGTGTGGTAAGTAAATAGTGTGTGCTAAAATATAATATATTGTTGAAAATATTTATTTTATATCAGATGTGCCGCTAGTGCGGCTCTTGTAGGGTGTTTCGTCGTTATTGTTTCCAAAATTACGGTCGTGATCGCTTCGGTTTCGAGTTTCAAACGTAGTACTTGCCCAGAAGATTGCAAGATCGCAAATGGAAGGTCGCAAATGGAGCATTAAGAAAACATTAAAAAATGATCGCTTCACTAGCAAGAAGGGCAGTGATAAGCCGGAATGATGAAGCGCAAGCTTCACGAAACCTGGTGAGAGGATCGGTATAATGAATCCTTCGATGTAGACGGCTCAAGTACGACTAGCTACCGTCTAATTGACTTAGCTCTTCTCCGCAGCTTGTTGCAAGATGTTGTTTTTAATAAATAGGGCAACAAGGGAGGAATAATTTCGAAAGAAGCTATCGACAGGTGAGGTGGTTTGGCATCCTCTATAAATGTCACCTGCAACGAGAGCGATGCTCTAAATGCGCACGAGACATCCAGGCGTACTGCTCGACGTCACTGAAGTAATTAAAAAGTTCGTTTATGCCCCGTGCTTGTGGAAAAGGAGTGGCATCCGGTCGCATCATGTGTGCATCATGTGTGCTTTGTAATATTGCCCTCGACAGAATGAAAAAAGAGCGTGTTGACAGGACAGAATTCTCACTCGGCCGAGAGCAATGAAGACGACGGATAAAAAGGAACACTAAGAAGGGTTTTGGGGACACCTGCAAGAAAGTCAGCAGTATGCGAACATAAAACTTCATTTTTTTCAAATTGCATTTTTTATGAATTGCTCACATTCAGTGCACTTTTTCTCAGAAAGTCCTCATCCGATTTCAGTGAAATTTTTCACTCATGTACTACATCCAGCAGTAAAAATTCTGAACTAGAAAAAATGTCACTGATTATATGAATGAAAACACTGGAAAAATTATACACCCCGCTGTGGTTCTGTGCATGCAATGATATTATTTTTCTGCTGCACAGACTTCAAAAAGAAGATATATCTTTAATACAGATGTAATTTATGGGTATTTAAAATAACATTGCCTAATATCATCACATTCCTCTCAGTGGCTGCAGAGAAAAGGTACATCGAAAAATTAATCACACCTGAAATTTTGGGAGTGAGCCACAGGAAAGGTAAAACATCTAGACATAAACAAAGTACTTCATCCTATACCCAGGGGCATCTTTTGCGAACACATGCAATTTGATGCGAATATCTGCACTAGTTCTCAAACTATTACTTAAAACGAATACGTACCATTTACCCTACCATACCTCCTTAAGCAAGAGACGAGTGTCCAGCGTGTTGTCTTCCTGCAGCGACAGCGAACGAGGAGCTCCGGCTGAGGCATTTCTTCAATAAACTTGCAGAACTTACCACCCGCTGCCCATGTAATTTAGATGGCAGCTGGCCACAGATCTGACGACGGATCGGATGCATTTCGATGTCGTGACCTGCTTCACAGCCAAACCAATTTAGTCCGCTAGGTGCACCACCACTTAAGCAAGAGACGAGTGTCCAGCGCGTTGTCTTCCTGCGGCGACAGCGAACGAGGATCTCCGGCTGAAGCATTTCTTCTATAAAGTTGCAGAACGTATCACGTGCCGCCCACGTCATTTAGAGGACAGCTGACCGCAGATCTGACAGCGGATCGGATGGACTCCGACGTCGTGACCTGCTTCCTAGCCAAACAAAGTAGTCCGCTAGGTGCAGCACCATTTAAGCAAGAGACGAGTGTCCAGCGCGTTGTCTTCCTGCGGCGACAGCAAACGAGGAGCTCCGGCTGGAGAATTTCTTCTGGTAAGTTGCAGAACGTATCACTTGCCGCCCACGTCATTTAGAGGACAGCTGACCGCAGATCTGACAAGGATCGGATGTATTCCGACGTCGTGACCTGCTTCCCAGCCAAACAAAGTAGTCCGCTAGGTGCAGCACCACTTAAGCAGCAGACGAGTGTCCAGCGTGCTGTCTTCCTGTGGTAACAGCGAACGAGGAGCTCCGGCTGAAGCATTTCTTTTATAAAGTTGCAGAACATATCACGAGCCGCCCACATCATTTAGAGGACAGTTGACTGCAGATCTGACAACGGATTGGATGTATTCTGAAGTCGTGACCTGCTTCCCAGCCAGACAAATTAGTCCGCTAGGTGCAGCACTACTTAAGCAAGAGACGAGTGTCCAGCGTGTTGTACTCCTGCGGTGGCAGCGAACGAGGAGCTCCGGCTGAAGCATTTCTTCTATAATGTTGCAGAACATATCACGAGCCGCCCACGTCATTTAGAGGACAGGTGACCGCAGATCTGACAAAGGATCGGATTTATTCCGACGTCGTGACCTGCTTCCCAGCCAAACAAAGTAGTCTGCTAGGTGCGGCACCACTTAAGCAAGAGGCGAGTGTCCAGCGCGTTGTCTTCCTGCGGCGACAGCGAACGAGGAGCTCCGGCTGGAGCATTTCTTCTAGAAAGTTGCAGAACATATCACGAGACGCCCACGTCATTTAGAGGACAGCTGACCGCAGATCTGACAGCGGATCGGATGTATTCCGACGTCGTGACCTGCTTCCCAGCCAAACAAAGTAGTCCGCTAGGTGCAGTACCACTTAAGCAAGAGACGAGTGTCCAGCGTGTTGTCTTCCTGCTGTGACAGCGAACGAGGAGCTCCGGCTGAAGCATTTCTTCTATTAAGTTGCAGAACAAATGACGAGCCGCCCACGTCATTTAGAGGACAGTTGACCACACATCTGACAACGGATCGGATGTATCTGAAGTCGTGACCTGCTTCCCAGCCAAACAAATGAGTCCGCTAGGTGCAGCACTACTTAAGCAAGAGACCAGTGTCCAGCGTGTTGTCTTCCTGCGGCGACAGGGATCGAGGAGCTCCGGCTGAAGCATTTCTTCTATAATGTTGCAGAACGTATCACGAGCCGCCCACGTCATTTTGAGGACAGCTGACCGCAGATCTGACAACGGATCGGATGTATTCCGACGTCGCCACCTGCCTCCCAGCCAAACAAAGTAGTCCGCAAGGTGCAGCACCACTTAAGGGGATATGGTAGAGTAAGGCAACCCATTATTATTATTATTATTATTATTATTATTATTATTATTATTATTATTTTTATTATTATTATTATTATTATTAATAACTTTGGCACTGAAAAATCGACTGCACTATGAGGAAAAAACTTGCGAAAGCGCGTCCTCGAACGCCCGCTCAAAGCGGTTCAAATGTCGCACCGAAGTGTTCCGCGCGCCCTGGCGTTGAAAAATGTCGGGTGGAGTTCAGGGGCCTGCTTGTTTATCGTTGTCGTTCGCGGTGTTCTTCGTTATGTTGCGACTTTTTATTTGCTTGTGTGTGTGTGGTAAGTAAATAATGTGTGCTAAAAGATAATATATTGTTGAAAATATTTATTTTATATCAGATGTGCCGCTAGTGCGGCTCTTGTAGGGTGTTTCGTCGTTATTGTTTCCAAAATTACGGTCGTGATCGCTTCGGTTTCGAGTTTCAAACGTAGTACTTGCCCAGAAGATTGCAAGATCGCAAATGGAAGGTCGCAAATGGAGCATTAAGAAAACATTAAAAAATGATCGCTTCACTAGCAAGAAGGGCAGTGATAAGCCGGAACAATGAAGCGCAAGCTTCACGAAACCTGGTGAGAGGATCGGTATAATGAATCCTTCGATGTAAACGGCTCAAGTGCGACTAGCTACCGTCTGATCGACTTCGCTCATCTCCGCAGCTAGTTGCAAGATGTTGTTTTTAATAAATAGGGCAACAAGGGAGGAATAATTTCGAAAGAAGCTATCGACAGGCGAGGCGGTTTGGCATCCTCTATAAATGTCACCTGCAACGAGAGCGATGCTCTAAATGCGCACGAGACATCCAGGCGTACTGCTCGACGTAAATGAGGTAATTAAAAAGTTCGTTTATGCCCCGTGCTTGCGGAAAAGGAGTGGCATCTGGTCGCATCATGTGTGCATCATGTGTGTTTTGTAATATTGCCCTCGACAGAATGGAAAAAGAGCGTGTTGACAGGACAGAATTCTCACTCGGCCGAGAGCAATGAAGACGACGGATAAAAAGGAACACTAAGAAGGGTTTTGGGGACACCTGCAAGAAAGTCAGCAGTATGCGAACATAAAACTTCATTTTTGTCAAATTGCATTCTTTATGAATTGCTCACATTCAGTGCACTTTTTGTCAGAAAGTGCTCATCCGATTCCAGTGAAATTTTTCACTCATGTACTACATCCAGCAGTAAATATTCTGAACTAAAAAAATGTCACTGATTATATGAATGAAAAAACTGGAAAAATTAGACACCCCGCTGTGGTTCTGTGCATGCAATGATATTATTTTTCTGCTGCACAGACTTCAAAAAGAAGATATATCTTTAGTTCAGATGTAATTTATGGGTATTTAAAATAACATTGCCTAATATCATCACATTCCTCTCAGTGGCTGCAGAGAAAAGGTACATTGAATAATTAATCACACCTGAAATTTTGGGAGTGAGCCACAGGAAAGGTAAAACATCCAGACATAAACAAAGTACCTCATTCTATACCCAGGGGCATCTTTTGCGAACACATGCAATTTGAAGCGAATATCTGCACTAGTTTCCAAAATATTGTCACGGGTGGTACAGCTCGGTTGGATACGTCAAAGTAGGTGACTGCAGCGGACGTCAGTAGCAGTCCCAAAAGCGGAGCATTCGCAGCCAGACACTTCGGCTTCTTTTTCTAAGGCCAGCTCGCGCGCGCATTCCGCGCTCTCGTGGTTCTAGTAGAACGACGGCGATGAATGGGCGGTGTCATTACTCCCCGGCAAAAAGAAGCATCGTCCCGATGCTGGGAGTGAGTGGAGAGGTCGGAAGGACTGAACGGGGTTAGTGGGCGAGGCTACCGATCGTGATAAGGCTTCAGGCGGACCACGTGAACCACTTCAGGGCACGGGGACCGTCGGGACTTCTGAAATCCATCGGGAATGACCTCGTCGTTGAGGTCGCCCAATGACCTGACCACGCGGTATGGTCCGAAGTAGCGATGGAGGAGTTTTTCGCTCAGTCCTCGTCGCCGAATGGGGAACCACACCCACACACGGTCGCCAGGCGCATAATGGACGTCGTGACGGCGCCGATTGTAGCCATCTGCATCTCGAAGTTGTTGGTCCTGAATTCGAACTTTGGCCAGTTGGCGAGCAGCTTCGGCGCGTTCCAGGAACGTGTAGGTATCAGTGTGAAGGCTAGAGTCGTCCAGATGTGGTAACATTGCGTCGAGCATCGTCGTTACTGCACGGCCGTAGACGAGTTGGAATGGGGACATCTGCGTTGTTTCTTGCATGGCCGTATTGTAGGCGAAGGTGACATAAGGAAGCACTTCGTCCCACGTTTTGTGTTCAATATCGACGTACATGGAAATCATGTCAGAAAGGGTTCGGTTCAGTCTTTCAGTCAACCCGTTCGTTTGAGGGTGGTACGACGTTGTTCGGCGGTGGTCGGTATGACTGTAAACCAAGATCTCCTGCAGCAGCTCAGCCATGAACGCAGGGCCTCTGTCAGTGAACAGCACTTCAGGTGCCCCATGGCGGAGTACGATCTGATGCACGAAGAACTTAGCGACTTCTAAAGCGGTGCCGCTGGGTAGAGCTGACGTTTCTGCATAGCGGGTAAGGTAGTCCGTCGCGACAATTATCCATTTGTTGCCAGAGTTCGAACGTGGGAACGGACCCAGCATGTCCATTCCTATTCGTTGGAAGGGCCTTGTGGGTGGTCTAATGGTCATCAAGAACCCAGCTTGTTTGGTTGACGGTACCTTGCGACGCTGACAGGCTCGGCACGTTCTGACGTAGTGAGTGACATCAGCACGGAGACGAGGCCAGTAGTAATTCTCTTGGATTCGGGCTAGCGTACGGGCTATGCCCAAATGTCCAGAAGTGGGTTCGTCATGGGAGGCTTGGAGGATTTCATTGCGCACGCTAGGCGGTACGACGATTAGGTATTGCGTATTGTTTGGAGCGAAATTTTTCTTGACCAGAAGACCATTGCGGATCCATAAAGATGGCAACACGCGCCTGAAAGCGCGTGGGGCGGTCGTGTTGCTGCCGTTGAGAAATTCCATTACGTCTCGAAGTTCGAGGTGGGCGCATTGTTGGTCAGCGAGGCAGGAGGCGCTGAGAGCAGTCAGTAAGATGTCGTCATCATTACAGGCGTCGGTAGAAGGATCTACTGGGGCGCGGGACAGACAATCGGTGTCAGAGTGCTTGCGCCCGGATTTGTACACGACAGTCATGTCGTATTCCTGGAGCCGTAGACGCCATCGGACGAGGCGAGCGGACGGGTCTTTAAGGCTTGCGAGCCAGCATAAGGCATGATGATCGGTCACCACCTTAAAATTTTTGCCGTAAATGTACGGTCGGAATTTCAAAGTGGCCCATACAATGGCAAGGCATTCTTTTTCGGTAGCGGAATAGTTTGATTCGGCTGGTGACAAACATCGACTTGCGTAAGCGATGACCCGTTCTTGACCTGCTTGGATCTGGACCAGGACAGCACCTAAGCCGATGTTGCTGGCATCAGTATGGAGCTCCGTGTCGGCGTTTACGTCGAAGTGAGCCAGAACGGGAGGCGCCTGCAGGAGGCTTTGAAGGCTGCGGAATGCATTTTCTTGCGCTGCTTCCCATGTGAAAGGTGTGTCCGACCTTGTTAGGCGCGTCAGGGGCTCGGCAATGCGAGCAAAATCTTTCACGAAGCGACGGTAATACGCGCACAATCCAAGAAAACGGCGGACAGCTTTCAGGTCTTCCGGCGGCGGAAAATGGGCAATAGCTGTTGTTTTTTCAGGATCAGGCTGAACACCGGCTTGATTCACAACGTGCCCTAAGAACTTCAGCTCTGTATGCGCAAAGTGGCATTTCTCATTTTTGAGCGTGAGTCCAGAAGGCCTTATTGCTTGTAGGACCAATTCGAGGCGGTGAAGATGCTCCTGGAAAGTCGGGGCGAAGACGACAACATCGTCAAGATAGACGAGACACGTCTGCCATTTTAAATCGGCAAGGACGGTATCCATGAGGCGTTGGAAAGTTGCCGGTGCAGAGCACAGTCCAAAGGGCATGGCCGTAAATTCATACAGGCCATCTGGAGTAATAAAAGCTGTTTTTTCACGGCCCCGCTCATCGACCTCTATTTGCCAGTAACCTGACTTGAGGTCCATCGAAGAAAAGTATTTAGCGCTACAAAGGCGATCCAGAGCGTCGTCGATCCGGGGGAGAGGATAGACATCCTTTTTGTTAATTTTGTTTAAGCGACGGTAGTCTACACAGAACCGCAATGTTCCGTCTTTCTTCTTCACAAGGACGACTGGCGCTGCCCAGGGACTCCGGGAAGGACGAATTACGTCGTCGCGGAGCATTTCTTTGACTTGGCGGCTAATAGCGTCGCGTTCAGCGGGAGACACTCGGCAGGGGGACTGTCGGAGAGGGTGCACGTTATCGTCCGTAATAATGCGATGCTTCGCTAGGTGAGTTCGTCCAACACATGATGATACCGAGAAGATGTCGCCGTAGCGCAGAAGAAGATCTTTAACTTTTTGTTGCTGCTGCGTCGGGGAGAGTGCTGAATTGACGTCGAACGTGAAACCAGTGACTGGGCTCTGCTCTTGCGACAACGACATTGTGGAAATACTGAGTGTGCTGATGACATGGGCGATGGCATCAACGTGAGCCACAACGGTTCCCACGTTCAGATGTTGGTGTGCACCACCGAAATTGGTTATCAGCACTTCTGTTTCTCCGTCGACGAGATTAACGACTCCTCTGGCGACAGCAAGGCTCCTGGCAAAAAGCAAGATCTCGTTGCCTGCCGCGACGCCTTCGAAATTCCGCAAAGTCTTGGCGCCGACAGAAACCATAATACTCGAACGAGGTGGGATGGTGACGTGGTCATCCAGGATGCAAAGTGCGGTCGGATGGTCTGGATCTCTGTGTATTGCGTTCTCTGTGGAGAAACACACGGCCTTTGACTGGAGGTCGATGACCGCTCCATTCTCGGTCAAGAAATCCATCCCGAGAATGACGTCACGTGAACAATGTTCGAGTATAACGAACGTTGCCAGGTAGGTTGCGCCTTGAACTGCTACTCTTGATGTGCAAGTCCCGGTCGGTGTAACTAAGTGACCCCCGGCTGTACGAATCTGTGGGCCCATCCACGGAGTGGTGACCTTTTCCAGAGTGGCGGCGAAATTTCCACTGAGGATAAAGTAATCCGCCCCTGTGTCGACGAGTGCAGTGACGTCTGTTCCGTCGAGGGAAATGCTCAGGTTTGCTGTCGTAGACGGCGTGTGAGCGGTACGGCGCGGTGTTCGGTCACGGCTGCGGTGCGGCGCGGGTTCATTTCGATACGTCAGGTGGCATTCCCGTCGAGTCGGCGTTTCACGGTGTTGGACGGCATTCGGTCGTGGCATCGGGTGGCCACCTAGTTGCGGCGTAGGAGGGTCTGTTACATTTCGTCGGTGAGCAACCTCCCCCTCAAAGGTTGCTGCTTTTAGTTTTCCTGGCGGGGGCTTGGCGACCTTCCCCGAGGAAAGTCACCGTAAGACCGACGACGTGGGGATGGCGACCTGCGGGTCCCACCGGCAGATTCGGCCAGATAATCGTTGATTTCTCTGGGTCGCTGCCCAGGCTGCGGACGTGGTGCATCTGCAGGGAACCCCGGCAGGTCCATCTGACGATACCTGCAGTTGCAGTACAGGTGGCCCGGCTCACCGCAGTGATAGCAGAGAGGACGGTAGTTGGGAGTGCGCCAGATGTCACTTTTACGGGGATACGATGGAGCAGGACGAGCAGGTGGTGGCGGCCGAAAAGAGGCCGGGGTTTCCTGAAGACGAGTCGGCGGCGGTTGTGCGCGACGAGCAACAGCGGCGTATGTCATTTGCGGTGGGGCTGTGGACGGCTGAAAGGGAGCTGGTGTTGTAAGCGCCTGTTGCACCTCTTCCCGATTAACCTCGGATAGAGCAGTAACCGTTGGCGCAGGCGGCGTAGCCGTGAACAGCTTCTGGAGCTCCTCGCGAACGATCGCTCGTACGGTTTCGCGAAGCATGTGGGTGTTACTGATGTCCGTGGTTGCCGCATTCATGGCCAAAGGTTGACGCTCGTATTGCCGCAACCGCATATCGAGTGTCTTTTCCATGGTGGTTTCCTCCCACAGAAGCTCTGCGACCGTGCTCGGTGGATTGCGAACCAGTCCGGCAAAGATTTGCTCCTTGACACCTCGCATAAGGTACCGGAGTTTCTTCTGCTCTGTCATGTCCGGGTCAGCTCGACGAAATAACTTTGCCATCTCTTCGAAGTATACCAGTATGCTTTCATTTGGTAGCTGGGTTCGGGACTGAAGGAGCAGATCGGCCCGTTCTCTTCGAATCACCGTGGTGAAATCCTTCAGGAACTGGTCTTTAAATACGTTCCACGTCGTTATGGACGACTCCCGGTTCTCGAACCACGTACGGGCTGCGCCCTCCAGCGAAAAGAACACGTGTTGAAGCTTGGAGTCTTCCGCCCATCTGTTGTACCGGGCCACGCGTTCCAATTTCTCCAGCCAGTCTTCCGGGTCTTCGCCTGGAGAACCTTGGAAGATCGGTGGCTCCCGAGGCTGCTGCAGCACAACAGAAGGTGAACTAATCGTCGTCTGCATGCCTATTTCGGGCTGGACGGTCGTCGACGATGGCGCTGAACGAACCGCTTGGGTTGAGCGAGACTCCAGAAGCCCAAACTCGGGTTGAAGGCCTTGGAGCCGGCGGCTGCCGTGGTGTACAGGCGTCACCTCGATGGCAGATGACCCTTGAGGACTTGAATCCCTGCTTGCTGGGGGAGTCCGAGGCATGGAATGCGTTACCCAGCACCTCCACCAGATGTCACGGGTGGTACAGCTCGGTTGGATACGTCAAAGTAGGTGACTGCAGCGGACGTGAGTAGCAGTCCCATTCGCAGCCAGACACTTCGGCTTCTTTTTCTAAGGCCAGCTCGCGCGCGCATTCCGCGCTCTCGTGGTTCTAGTAGAACGACGACGATGAATGGGCGGTGTCAATATTACTTAAAACGAATATGTACCATTTACCCTACCATACCTCCTTAAGCAAGAGACGAGTGTCCAGCGTGTTGTCTTCCTGCAGCGACAGCGAACGAGGAGCTCCGGCTGAGGCATTTCTTCTATAAACTTGCAGAAATTACCACCCGCTGCCCATGTAATTTAGATGGCAGCTGGCCACAGATCTGACGACGGATCGGATACATTCCGATGTCGTGACCTGCTTCACAGCCAAACCAATTTAGTCCGCTAGGTGCAGCACTACTTAAGCAAGAGACGAGTGTCCAGCGCGTTGTCTTCCTGCGGCGACAGCAAACGAGGAGCTCCGGCTGGAGAATTTCTTCTGCAAAGTTGCAGAACGTATCAAGTGCAGCCCACGTCATTTAGAGGACAGCTGACCGCAGATCTGACAAGGATCGGATGTATTTCGACGTCGTGACCTGCTTCCCGGCCAAACAAAGTAGTCCGCTAGGTGCAGCACCATTTAAGCAAGAGACGACTGCCCAGCGCGTTGTCTTCCTGCGGCGACAGCAAACGAGGAGCTCCGGCAGGAGCATTACTTCTAGAAAGTTGCAGAATGTATCACGAGCCGCCCACGTCATTTAGAGGACAGGTGACCGCAGATCTGACAACGCATCGGATGTATTCCGACGTCGTGACCTGATTCCCAGCCAAACAAAGTAGTCCGCTAGGTAACAAGGTAACCATGCGGGCTAGTTGGTGTGTATCAGACATAACTTCACCAGCGAAAGAACGGGACACCAGGAGAAGAACAACACAGGACAACGCTGGACTGACAACTGAAGTTTAATCGAGAAACGGCCTGGGTCACCAAACGACGCATGCGTATCAGGCTCACAAAAACCCCTAAAAGACAAAAAACCTATGTGGCGAATCACCTAGGAGAGGATGCACGCACCATAATTGGGAAACAAAAACAAACAAAAAGCACAAAAGCACAAAAAAAATCTGCCTGTCAACCTCGCACTCGTACACTTTTGCTCAGGAATCTAAATTCCTTGTCAGTGAGATATAAAGACGGTGCACTGACGCATGTGTCACTGCCTTGCAACCTAATATGGTAGGCCTCCAGGATTTCCCTCTCCTCCCTGTTTTTTGCTTTTCCTATGACTGACAAGTTGTTAAAAGCTGGAACGCAGTCTTTGCAACTCCTGCAGTGACGTGGGAGATTATTCTGATCAGATAAATTTCTCAGGGAATTGTTATGTTCTCGTGCCCGGTCATTAACGCATCTGACAGTTTGGCCCGTGTACACTCTACCACATGATAGGGGTAACTTGTAAACGACACGAGTCGAACAAGCAACGAACTTGTTGGCATGCTTCACAGTGCCGCTCTTGGGCTTCCTCCCCTCACTGGCCATCGCGATACGTGAACATAAACCAGACAGCTTACAGGGTGCAGAGAAAACTGCCGTCACGCCGTGCCGTTGTGCCACTTTCTTCAGGTTATGCGAAACACTGTGAAGATAGGGCACCACTTCAACTTTCTTCCCCTCCATTCTTTCATTTCCGGAATCACGTTTGTTCTGGTTTTTTATCTTCTGCAGCATCGACTCACCAACTGCAGTCAGCACGTCAGCCGGAAATCCTGCGTCACCAAGGCGGCGGATTTGCTGGTAGAAGCTGTAAGTCACAGCATGTGTGTAGCTCTTCTGCAAGGCATTCCTTAGGCAAAGGCTAGCTATGGCTCTTTAATTCAGTTTGGAGTGCGATGAACCATATGGCAATAGCGCTTTCTTAGTTCTAGGTGAGTAGCTCCAGCAGATATGGCCTTCGTTAAAGGTTACCATTAAGTCTAGGAACCGAATGGCATTGTCACTGGGCATTTCGTGAGTAAAATTCAGTGCATTGGCACAGTCATGAAAAACACTCAGCACATTGCTGACAACGGTTGTAAGCGAGTCACCAGGTGCAAGCTTAAGAACAATTAAAAAATCATCAACGTATCTGAACACACGAAGAACGTGGCCGTCATTTAGGCTGCGTCGAAGACAGTTGTCAAACCTAGCAAAAAAATTTGGCACAAAACCGGAGCTACACTAGCACCAATGCAAATGCCATTCTTTTGCACGTACTTTTTCCCTTGAAATTCAACAATAGTGGACGACAGGTAAAACACCAGGAGCTCAATGAAAGAGTCCACATTCAGACCACATGTATTCTGGAACGCAATGGCACCAGACTGTTCGATGAGCTCGCGCACCGTACACAAGAGTTCAGCATGGGGTATGGAGTAGAATAAGTCTTCTATGTCGACTGAGAACGCAGAGGTGGCACCAGGAATACCCTCCTTCAGTTCCACAACTACACTAGCGGAGTTTCGAACGACATATGGATCATCCACCGGCAGCGTGTTCAACTGGCGCTGCAGAAATTTTCCCACCAGCTTCTGCCAGGAACCTTCCTCAGTTACGATAGCCCTGAACGGATAATCTGGCTTGTGAGTTTTGACTGAAAAGAACACCTCAAGCCTATCTCGCTCCGCTTTGTTGACCGCCTTCTCCAACCATGGGTGGTTGAAATCCTTGAGCAGTTCTGAGGCTTTCCGTCTCAGGCGTGGAAGTATTTCCTTTGTTGGGACGAAGTTCATTGACATCGCATCAGCCGCTTTTTGAGCAAAAGCACCTCTAGGCAGTACAAACCTACCCTCTTTGTCAGATAACAGTAGGCTAAGGTCATTGTCAACAAAATGTTTGACCACCTTGTCCATTTGTCGCTTGTCAAACATTTTGTTGACAATGACCTTAGCCTACTGTTATCTGACAAAGAGGGTAGGTTTGTCGTACTGCCTAGAGGTGCTTTGCCTCAAAAAGCGGCTGATGCGATGTCAAAGAACTTCGTCCCAACAAAGGAAAGACTTCCACGCCTGAGACGGAAAGCCTCAGAACTGCTCAAGGATTTCAACCTCCCATGGTTGGAGAAGGCGGTCAACAAAGCGGAGCGAGATAGGCTTGAGGTGTTCTTTTCAGTCAAAACTCACAAGCCAGATTATCCGTTCAGGGCTATCGTAACTGAGGAAGGTTCCTGGCAGAAGCTGGTGGGAAAATTTATGCAGCGCCAGTTAAACACGCTGTCGGTGGATGATCCATATGTCGTTCGAAACTCCGCTAGTGTAGCTGAGGAACTGAAGGAGGGTATTCCTGGTGCCACCTCTGCGTTCTCAGTCGGCATAGAAGACTTATTCTACTCCATACCCCATGCTGAACTCTTGTGTACGGTGCGCGAGCTCATCGAACAGTTTGGTGCCATTGCGTTCCAGAATACATGTGGTCTGAATGTGGACTCTTTCATTGAGCTCCTGGTGTTTTACCTGTCGTCCACTATTGTTGAATTTCAAGAGAAAAAGTACGTGCAAAAGAATGGCATTTGCATTGGTGCTAGTGTAGCTCCGGTTTTGTGCCAAATTTTTTTGGCTAGGTTTGACAACTGTCTTCGACCCAGCCTAAATGACGGCCACGTTCTTCGTGTGTTCAGATACGTTGATGATTTTTTAATTCTTCTTAAGCTTGCACCTGGTGACTCGCTTACAACCGTTGTCAGCAATGTGCTGAGTGTTTTTCATGACTGTGCCAATGCACTGAATTTTACCCACGAAATGCCCAGTGACAATGCCATTCGGTTCCTAGACTAAATGGTAACCTTTAACGAAGGCCATATCTGCTGGAGCTACTCACCTAGAACTAAGAAAGCGCTATTGCCATATGGTTCATCGCACTCCAAACTGACTAAAAGAGCCATAGCTAGCCTTTGCCTAAGGAATGCCTTGCAGAAGAGCTGCACACATGCTGTGACTGACAGCTTCTACCAGCAAATCCGAAGCCTTGGTGACGCAGGTTTTCCGGCTGACGTGCTGACTGCAGTTGGTGAGTCGATGCTGCAGAAGATAAAAAACCAGAACAAACGTGATTCCGGAAATGAAAGAATGGAGGGGAAGAAAGCTGAAGTGGTGCCCTATCTTCACGGTGTTTCGCATAACCTGAAGAAAGTGGCACAACGGCACGGCGTGACGGCAGTTTTCTCTGCACCCTGTAAGCTGTCTGGTTTATGTACACGTATCGCGATGGCCAGTCAGGGGAGGAAGCCCAAGAGCTGCACTGTGAAGCATGCCAACAAGTTCGTTGCTTGTTCGACTCGTGTCGTTTACAAGCTACCTCTATCATGGGGTAGAGTGTACACGGGCCAAACTGGCAGATGCGTTAATGACCGGGCACGAGAACATAACAATTCCCTGAGAAATTTATCTGATCAGAATAATCTCCCACGTGACTGCAGGAGTTGCAAAGACTGCGTTCCAGCTTTTAACAACTTGTCAGTCATCGGAAAAGGAAAAAACAGGGAGGAGAGAAAAATCCTGGTGGCCTACCATATTAGGTTGCAAGGCAGTGACACATGGGTCAGTGCACCGTCTTTATATCTCACTGACAAGGAATTTAGATTCCTGAGCAAAAGTGTACGAGTGCGAGGTTGACAGGCAAATTTTTTTTGTGCTTTTGTGCTTTTTGTTTGTTTTTTGTTTGCCAATTATGGTGCGTGCATCCTCTCCTAGGTGATTCGCCACATAGGTTTTTTGTCTTTTAGAGGTTTTTGTGAGCCTGATACGCATGCGTCGTTTGGTGACCCAGGCCGTTTCTCGATTAAACTTCAGTTGTCAGTCCAGCGTTGTCCTGTGTTGTTCTTCTTCTCCTGGTGTCCCGTTCTTTCGCTGGTGAAGTTAAGTCCGCTAGGTGCAGCACCACTTAAGCAGGAGACGAGTGTCCAGCGTGCTGCCTTCTTGTGGTGACAGCGAACGAGGAGCTCCGGCTGAAGCATTTCTTCTATTAAGTTGCAGAACAAATGACGAGCCGCCCACGTCATTTAGAGGACAGTTGACCGCAGATCTGACAACGGATCGGATGTATTCTGAAGTCGTGACCTGCTTCCGAGCCAAACAAATGAGTCCGCTAGGTGCAGCACTGCTTAAGAGACCAGTGTCCAGCGTTTTGTCTTCCTGCGGCGACAGGGATCGATGAGCTCCGGCTGAAGCATTTCTTCTATAATGCTGCAGAACATATTAGGTGCCGCCCACGTCATTTAGAGGACAGGTGACCGCAGATCTGACAAAGGATCGGATGTATTCCGACGTCGTGACCTTCTTCCCAGCCAAACAAAGTAGTCCGCTAGGTGCAGCACCACTTAAGCAAGAGGCGAGTGTCCAGCGCGTTCTCTTCTTGCGGCGACAGCGAACGAGGTGCTCCGGCTGAAGCATTTTTTCTTTAAACTTGCAGAACTTACCACCCGCTGCCCACGTAATTTAGATGGTAGCTGGCCACAGATCTGACGACGGATCGGACACATTCCGATGTCGTGCCCTGCTTCACACCCAAACCAAAGTAGTCCGCTAGGTGCAGCACCACTTAAGCAAGAGACGAGTGTCCAGCGCGTTCTCTTCCTGCGGCGACAGCGAACGAGGAGCTCCGGCTGAAGCATTTTTTCTATAAACTTGCACAACTTACCACCCGCTTCCCACGTAATTTAGATGGCAGCTGGCCACAGATCTGACGACGGATCGGATACATTCCGATGTCGTGACCTGCTTCACAACCAAACCAAATTAGTCCGCTAGGTGCAGCAATACCTAAGCAAGAGACGAGGGTCCAGTGCGTTGTCTTCCTGCGGCGACAGCGAACGAGGAGCTCCGGCTAAAGCATTTCTTCTATAAAGTTGCAGAACATATTACGAGCCGCCCACGTCATTTAGAGGACAGCTGGCCGCAGATCTGACAACGGATCGGATGTATTCCGACGTCGTGACCTGCTTCCCAGCCAAGCAAAGTAGTCCGCTAGATGCAGCACCACTTAAGCAAGAGACGAGTGTCCAGCGCGTTGTCTTCCTGCGTCGACAGCGAATTAGGAGCTCCGTCAGGAGCATTTCTTCTAGAAAGTTTCAGAATGTATCACAAGCCTCCCACGTCATTTAGAGGACAGCTGACCGCAGATCTGACAAGGAATCGGATGTATTCCGACGTCGTGACCTGCTTCCCAGCCAAACAAAGTAGTCCGCTAGGTGCTGCACCATCTAAGCAAGAGACGAGTGTCCAACGCGTTGTCTTCCTGCGCCGACAGCGAACGAGGAGCTCCGGCTGAAGCATTTCTTCTATAAAGTTGCAGAACGTGTCACGTGCCGCCCACGTCATTTAGAGCACAGCTGACCGCAGATCTGACAAGGAATCGGATGTATTCCGACGTCGTGACCTGCTTCCCAGCCAAAACAATGTAGTCCGCTAGGTGCAGCACCACTTAAGCAAGAGACGAGTGTCCAGCGTGTTGTCTTCCTGCGGCGACAGCGAACGAGGAGCTCCGGCTAGAGCATTTCTTCTATGAAGTTGCAGAGCGTATCACGTGCCGCCCACGTCATTTAGAGGACAGGTGACCGCAGATCTGACAGCGAATCCGCTGTATTCCGACGTCGTGACCTGCTTCCCAGCCAAACAAATTAGTCCGCTAGGTGCAGCACTACTTAAGCAAGAGACCAGTGTCCAGCGCGTTCTCTTCCTGCGGCGACAGCGAACGAGGAGCTCCGGCTGAAGCATTTTTTCTATAAACTTGCAGAACTTACCACTCACTTCCCACGTAATTTAGATGGGAGGTGGCAACAGATCTGACGACAGATCGGATACATTCCGATGTCGTGACCTGCTTCACAGCCAACCCAAATTAGTCCGCTAGGTGCAGCACCATTTAAGCAAGAGACGAGGGTCCAGCGCGTTGTCTTCCTGCGGCGACAGCGAACGAGGAGCTCCGGCTAAAGCATTTCTTCTATAAAGTTGCAGAACGTATCACGAGCCGCCCACGTCATTTAGAGGACAGCTGACCGCAGATCTGACAAGGAATCGGATGTATTCCGACGTCGTGACCTGCTTCCCCGCCAAACAAAGTAGTCCGCTAGGTGCAGCACCACGTAAGCAAGAGACGAGTGTCCAGCGCGTTGTCTTCCTGCGGCGACAGCGAACGAGCAGCTCCGGCTGAAGCATTTCTTCTCTAAAGTTGCAGAACGTATCACGTGCCACCCACGTCATTTAGAGGACAGCTGACCGCAGATCTGACAGCGGATCGGATGGATTCCGACGTCGTGACCTGCTTCCCCGCCAAACAAAGTAGTCCGCTAGGTGCAGCACCACTTAAGCAAGAGACGAGTGTCCAGCGCGTTGTCTTCCTGCGGCGACAGCGAACGAGCAGCTCCGGCTGAAGCATTTCTTCTCTAAAGTTGCAGAACGTATCACGTGCCACCCACGTCATTTAGAGGACAGCTGACCGCAGATCTGACAAGGAATCGGATGTATTCCGACGTCGTGACCTGCATCCCAGCCAAACAAAGTAGTCCGCTAGGTGCAGCACCACTTAAGCAAGTGACGAGTGTCCAGCGCGTTGTCTTCCTGCGGCGACAGCGAACGAGGAGCCCCGGCTGAAGCATTTTTTCTATAAACTTGCAGAACTTACCACCCGCTTCCCACGTAATTTAGGTGGCAGCTGGCCACAGATCTGACGACCGATCGGATACATTCCGATGTCGTGACCTGCTTCACAGCCAAACCAAAGTAGTCCGCTAGGTGCAGCACCACTTAAGCAAGAGACCAGTGTCCAGCGCGTTGTTTTGCTGCGGCGACAGCAAACGAGGAGCTCCGGCTGGAACATTTCTTCTAGAAAGTCGCAGAATGTATCACGAGCCGCCCACGTCATTTAGAGGACAGCTGACCGCAGATCTGACAAGGAATCGGATGTATTCCGACGTCGTGACCTGCTTCCCAGCCAAACAAAGTAGTCCGCTAGGTGCAGCACCACTTAAGCAAGAGACGAGTGTCCAGCGCGTTGTCTTCCTGCGTCGACAGCGAATTAGGAGCTCCGTCAGGAGCATTTCTTCTAGAAAGTTGCAGAATGTATCACAAGCCTCCCACGTCATTTAGAGGACAGCTGACCGCAGATCTGACAAGGAATCGGATGTATTCCGACGTCGTGACCTGCTTCCCAGCCAAATAAAGCAGTCCGCTAGGTGCTGCACCATCTAAGCAAGAGACGAGTGTCCAACGCGTTGTCTTCCTGCGGCGACAGCGAACGAGGAGCCCCGGCTGAAGCATTTTTTCTATAAACTTGCAGAACTTACCACCCGCTTCCCACGTAATTTAGGTGGCAGCTGGCCACAGATCTGACGACCGATCGGATACATTCCGATGTCGTGACCTGCTTCACAGCCAAACCAAAGTAGTCCGCTAGGTGCAGCACCACTTAAGCAAGAGACCAGTGTCCATCGCGTTCTCTTCCTGCGGCGACAGCGAACGAGGAGCTCCGGCTGAAGCATTTTTTCTATAAACTTGCAGAACTTACCACCCGCTTCCCACGTAATTTAGATGGCAACTGGCCACAGATCTGACGACAGATCGGATACATTCCGATGTCTTGACCTGCTTCACAGCCAAACCAATTTAGTCCGCTAGGTGCAGCACTACTTAAGCAAGAGACGAGGGTCCAGAGCGTTGTCTTCCTGCGGCGACAGCGAACGAGGAGCTCCGGCTAAAGCATTTCTTCTATAAAGTTGCAGAACATCACGAGCCGCCCAAGTCATATAGAGGACAGCTGACCGCAGATCTGACAACGGATCGGATGTATTCCGACGTCGTGACCTGCTTCCCAGCCAAACAAAGTATTCCGGTAGGTGCAGCACCACTTAAGCAAGAGACGAGTGTCCAGCGCGTCGTCTTCCTGCGGCGACAGCGAACGAGGAGCTCCTTGTGGAGCATTTCTTCTAGAAAGTTGCAGAATGTATCACGAGCCGCCCACGTTATTTAGAGGACAGCTGACCGCAGATCTGACAAGGAATCGAATGTATTTCGACGTCGTGACCTGCTTCCCAGCCAAACAAAGTAGTCCGCTAGGTGCAGCACCACTTAAGCAAGAGACGAGTGTCCAGCGTGTTGTCTTCCTGCGGCGACAGCGAACGAGGAGCTCCGGCTAAAGCATTTCTTCTATAAAGTTGCAGAACATCACGAGCCGCCCAAGTCATATAGAGGACAGCTGACCGCAGATCTGACAACGGATCGGATGTATTCCGACGTCGTGACCTGCTTCCCAGCCAAACAAAGTATTCCGGTAGGTGCAGCACCACTTAAGCAAGAGACGAGTGTCCAGCGCGTCGTCTTCCTGCGCCGACAGCGAACGAGGAGCTCCTTGTGGAGCATTTCTTCTAGAAAGTTGCAGAATGTATCACGAGCCGCCCACGTTATTTAGAGGACAGCTGACCGCAGATCTGACAAGGAATCGAATGTATTTCGACGTCGTGACCTGCTTCCCAGCCAAACAATGTAGTCCGCTAGGTGCAGCACCACTTAAGCAAGAGACGAGTGTCCAGCGTGTTGTCTTCCTACGGCGACAGCGAACGAGGAGCTCCGGCTGGAGCATTTCTTCTAGAAAGTTGCAGAATCTATCACGAGCCGTCCACGTTATTTAGAGGACAGCTGACCGCAGGTCGGACAACGAATCGGATGTATGCCGACGTCGGGACCTGCTTCACAGCCAAATCAAATTAGTCCGCTAGGTGCATCACTACTTAAGAGAGAGATGAGTGTCCAGCGCGTTGTCTTCCTGCGGCGAAAGAAAACGAGGAGCTCTGGCTGGAACATTTTTTCTAGAATGTTGCAGAATGTATCACGAGCCGCCCACGTCATTTAGAGGACAGTTGACCGCAGATCTGACAAGGAATCGGATGTATTCCGACGTCGTGACCTGCTTCCCAGCCAAACAAAGTAGTCCGCTTGGTGCAGCACCACTTAAGCAAGAGACGAGTGTCCAGCGTGTTGTCTTCCTGCGGTGACAGCGAACGAGGAGCTCCGGCTGAAGCATTTCTTCTATTAAGTTGCTGAACAAAACACGAGCCGCCGACGTCATTTAGAGGACAGTTGACCGCAGATCTGACAAGGAATCGGATGTATTCCGACGTCGTGACCTGCTTCCCAGCCAAACAAAGTTGTCCGCTTGGTGCAGCACCACTTAAGCAAGAGACGAGTGTACAGCGTGTTGTCTTCCTGCGGTGACAGCGAACTAGGAGCTCCGGCTGAAGCATTTCCTGTATTAAGTTGCTGAACAAATCACGAGCCGCCGACGTCATTTAGAGGACAGTTGACCGCAGATCTGACAAGGAATCGGATGTATTCCGACGTCGTGACCTGCTTCCCATCCAAACAAAGTAGTCCGCTAGGTGCAGCACCACTTAAGCAAGAGACGAGTGTCCAGCGCGTTCTCTTCCTGCGGCGAAAGCGAACGAGGAGCTCCGGCTAAAGCGTTTCTTCTAAAAATTTGCAGAGCGTATCACGTGCCGCCCACGTCATTTAGAGGACAGCTGACCGCAGATCTGACAGCGGATCGGATGTGTTCCGACGTCGTGACCTGCTTCCCAGCCAAACAAATTAGTCCGCTAGGTGCAGCACTGCTTAAGCAAGAGACCAGTGTCCAGCGCGTTCTCTTCCTGTGGCGACAGCGAACGAGGAGCTCCGGCTGAAGCATTTTTCTATAAACTTGCAGAACTTACCACTCACTTCCCACGTAATTTAGATGGCAGCTGGCAACAGATCTGACGACAGATCGGATACATTAAGATGTCGTGACCTGCTTCCCAGCCAAACAGAGTAGTCCGCTTGGTGCAGCACCACATAAGCAAGTGAAGAGTGTCCAGCGCGTTGTCTTCCTGCGGCGACAGCGAACGAGCAGCTCCGGCTGAAGCATTTCTTCTATTAAGTTGCAGAACAAATCATGAGCCGCCCACATCATTTAGAGGACAGTTGACTACAGATCTGACAACGGATCGGATGTATTCTGAAGTCGTGACCTGCTTCCCTGCCAAACAAAGTAGTCCGCTAGGTGCAGCACCACTTAAGCTAGAGACCATTGTCCAGCGCGTTCTCTTCCTGCGGCGACAGCGAACGAGGAGCTCCGGCTGAAGCATTTTTTCTATAAACTTGCAGAACTTACCACCCGCTTTCCACGTATTTTAGATGGCAGCTGGCGACAGATCTGACGACGGATCGGATACATTCCGATGTCGTGACCTGCATCACAGCAAAACCAAAGTAGTCCGCTAGGTGCAGCACCACTTAAGCAGGAGACCAGTGTCCAGCGCGTTCTCTTCCTGCGGCGACAGCGAACGAGGAGCTCCGGCTGAAGCATTTTTCCATAAACTTGCAGAACTTACCACCCGCTTCCCACGTAATTTAGATGGCAGCTGGCCACAGATCTGACGACAGATCGGATACATTCCGATGTCGTGACCTGTTTCACAGCCAAACCAATTTAGTCCGCTAGGTCAGCACTACTTAAGCAAGAGACGAGGGTCCAGAGCGTTGTCTTCTTGTGGCGACAGCTAACGAGCAGCTCCGGCTGAAGCATTTCTTCTATATTGTTGCAGAACATATCACGAGCCGCCCACGTGATTTAGAGGACAAGTGACCGCAGATCTGACAAAGGATCGGATGTATTCCGACGTCGTGACCTGCTTCCCATCCAAACAAAGTAGTCCGCTAGGTGCAGCACCACTTAAGCAAGAGGCGAGTGTCCAGCGTGTTCTCTTCCTGCGGCGACAGCGAACGAGGTGCTCCGGCTGAAGCATTTTTTCTTTAAACTTGCAGAACTTACCACCCGCTGCCCACGTCTATTATAGGACACCTGACCGCTGATCTGACAAGGAATCGAATGTGTTTCGACGTCGTGACCTGCTTCCCAGCCAAACAAAGTAGTCCGCTAGGTGCAGCACCACTTAAGGAAGAGACGAGTGTCCAGCGTGTTGTCTTCCTGCGGCCACAGCGAACGAGGTGCTCCGGCTGAAGCATTTCTTCTATAAAATTGCAGAACGTATCACGAGCCGCCCACGTCATTTAGAGGACAGCTGATCGCAGATCTGACAACGGATCGGGTGTATTCCGACGTCGTGACCTGCTTCCCAGCCAAACACAGTAGTCCGCTAGGTGCAGCACCACTTAAGCAAGAGACGAGTGTCCAGCGCATTGTCTTCCTGCGGCGACTGCGAACGAGCAGCTCCGGCTCAAGCATTTTTTCTATAAAGTTGCAGAACGTATTACGAGCCGCCCACGTCATTTAGAGGACAGCTGACCGCAGGTCGGACAACGGATCGGATGTATGCCGACGTCGTGACCTGCTTCACAGCCAAATCAAAGTAGTCCGCTAGGTGCAGCACCACTTAAGCAGGAGACCAGTGTCCAGCGCGTTCTCTTCCTGCGGCGACAGCGAACGAGGAGCTCCGGCTGAAGCATTTTTCCATAAACTTGCAGAACTTACCACCCGCTTCCCACGTAATTTAGATGGCAGCTGGCCACAGATCTGACGACAGATCGGATACATTCCGATGTCGTGACCTGTTTCACAGCCAAACCAATTTAGTCCGCTAGGTCAGCACTACTTAAGCAAGAGACGAGGGTCCAGAGCGTTGTCTTCTTGTGGCGACAGCTAACGAGCAGCTCCGGCTGAAGCATTTCTTCTATATTGTTGCAGAACATATCACGAGCCGCCCACGTGATTTAGAGGACAAGTGACCGCAGATCTGACAAAGGATCGGATGTATTCCGACGTCGTGACCTGCTTCCCATCCAAACAAAGTAGTCCGCTAGGTGCAGCACCACTTAAGCAAGAGGCGAGTGTCCAGCGTGTTCTCTTCCTGCGGCGACAGCGAGCGAGGTGCTCCGGCTGAAGCATTTTTTCTGTAAACTTGCAGAACTTACCACCCGCTGCCCACGTCTATTATAGGACACCTGACCGCTGATCTGACAAGGAATCGAATGTGTTTCGACGTCGTGACCTGCTTCCCAGCCAAACAAAGTAGTCCGCTAGGTGCAGCACCACTTAAGGAAGAGACGAGTGTCCAGCGTGTTGTCTTCCTGCGGCCACAGCGAACGAGGTGCTCCGGCTGAAGCATTTCTTCTATAAAATTGCAGAACGTATCACGAGCCGCCCACGTCATTTAGAGGACAGCTGATCGCAGATCTGACAACGGATCGGGTGTATTCCGACGTCGTGACCTGCTTCCCAGCCAAACACAGTAGTCCGCTAGGTGCAGCACCACTTAAGCAAGAGACGAGTGTCCAGCGCATTGTCTTCCTGCGGCGACTGCGAACGAGCAGCTCCGGCTCAAGCATTTTTTCTATAAAGTTGCAGAACGTATTACGAGCCGCCCACGTCATTTAGAGGACAGCTGACCGCAGGTCGAACAACGGATCGGATGTATGCCGACGTCGTGACCTGCTTCACAGCCAAATCAAATTAGTCCGCTAGGTGCAGCACCACTTAAGCAAGAGACGAGTGTCCAGCGTGTTGTCTTCCTGCGGTGACAGCGAACGAGGAGCTCCGGCTGAAGCATTTCTTCTATTAAGTTGCTGAACAAATCACGAGCCGCACACGTCATTTAGAGGACAAATGACTGCAGATCTGACAACGGATTGGATGTATTCTGAAGTCGTGACCTGCTTCCCAGCCAAAAAAAATTAGTCCGCTAGGTGCAGCACTATACTTAAGCAAGAGACGAGTGTCCAGCGCGATGTCTTCCTGCGGCGACAGCGAACGAGCAGCTCCGGCTGAAGCATTTCTTCTCTAAAGTTGCAGAACGTATCACGTGCAGCCCACGTCATTTAGAGGACAGCTGACCGCAGATCTGACGACGGAAGGGATACATTGCGATGTCGTTACCTGCTTCACTGCCAAACCAAATTAGTCCGCTAGGTGCAGCACCACTTAAGCAAGAGACGAGTGTCCAGCGCGATGTCTTCCTGCGGCGACAGCGAACGAGGAGCTCCGGCTAAAGCATTTCTTCTATAAAGTTGCAGAACATATCCCGTGCCGCCCACGTCATTTAGAGGACAGTTTACTGCAGATCTGACAACGGATCGGATGTATTCTGAAGTCGTGGCCTGCTTCCCAGCCAAACAAATTAGTCCGCTAGGTGCAGCACTACTTAAGCAAGAGACGAGTGTCCAGCGGGTTGTCTTCCTGCGGCGACAGCGAACGAGGAGCTCCGGCTGAAGCATTTCTTCTATAATATTGCAGAACATATCACGAGCCGCCCGCGTCATTTAGACGACAGGTGACCGCAGATCTGACAAAGGATCGGATGTATTCTGACGTTGTGACCTGCTTCCCAGCCAGAGTAGTCCGCTAGTTGCAGCACCACTTAAGCAACAGGCGAGTGTCCAGCGCGTTCTCTTCCTGCGGCGAAAGCGAACGAGGAGCTCTGGCTGAAGCATTTTTTCTATAAACTTGCAGAACTTACCACCCGCTGCCCACGTAATTTAGATGGCAGCTGGCCACAGATCTGACGACGGATCGGATACATTCCGATGTCGCGACCTTGACAGCCAAACCAAAGTAGTCCGCTAGGTGCAGCACCACTTAAGCAAGAGACCAGTGTCCAGCGCGTTCTCTTCCTGCGGCGACAGCGAACGAGGAGCTCCGGCGGAAGCATTTTTTCTATAAACTTGCAGAACTTACCACCCGCTTCCCACGTAATTTAGATGGCAGCTGGCCGCAGATCTGACGACGGATCGGATACATTCCGATGTTGTGACCTGCTTCACAGCCAAACCAAATTAGTCCGCTAGGTGCAGCACTACTTAAGCAAGACACGAGGGTCCAGCGCGTTGTCTTCCTGCAGCGACAGCGAACGAGGAGCTCCGGCTAAAGCATTTCTTCTATAAAGTTGCAGAACATATCACGAGCCGCCCACGTCATTTAGAGGACAGCTGACCGCAGATCTGACTACGGATCGGATGTATTCCGACGTTGTGACCTGCTGCCCAGCCAAAGAATGTAGTCAGCAAGGTGCAGCACCACTTAAGCAAGAGACGAGTGTCCAGCGCGTTGTCTTCCTGCGGCGACTGCGAACGAGCAGGTCCGGCTCAAGCATTTTTTCTATAAAGTTGCAGAACGTATCACAAGCCGCCCACGTCATTTAGAGGACAGCTGACCGCAGGTCGGACAACGGATCGGATGTATGCCGACGTCGTGACCTGCTTCCCAGCCAAACAAATTGGTCCGCTAGGTGCAGCACTACTTAAGCAAGAGACGAGTGTCCAGCGGGTTGTCTTCCTGCGGCGACAGCGAACGAGGAGCTCCGGCTGAAGCATTTCTTCTATAAAGTTGCAGAACGTATCACGTGCCGCCCACGTCATTTAGAGGACAGCTGACTGCAGATCTGACGACGGATCGGAAACATTCCGATGTTGTGACCTGCTTCACAGCCAAACCAAATTAGTCCGCTAGGTGCAGCACTACTTAAGCAAGAGACGAGGGTCCAGCGCGTTGTCTTCCTGCAGCGACAGCGAACGAGGAGCTCCGGCTAAAGCATTTCTTCTAGAAAGTTGCAGAATGTATCACGAGCCGCCCACGTCATTTAGAGGATAGCTGACCGCAGATCTGACAAGGAATCGGATGTATTCCGACGTCGTGGCCTGCTTCCCAGCCAAACAAAGTAGTCCGCTAGGTGCAGCACCACTTAAGCAAGAGACGAGTGTCCAGCGCGTTGTCTTCCTGCGGCGACAGCGAACGAGCAGCTCCGGCTGAAGCATTTCTTCTATTAAGTTGCAGAACAAATCATGAGCCGCCCACATCATTTAGAGGACAGTTGACTACAGATCTGACAACGGATCGGATGTATTCTGAAGTCGTGACCTGCTTCCCTGCCAAACAAAGTAGTCGGCTAGGTGCAGCACCACTTAAGCTAGAGACCATTGTCCAGCGCGTTCTCTTCCTGCGGCGACAGCGAACGAGGAGCTCCGGCTGAAGCATTTTTTCTATAAACTTGCAGAACTTACCACCCGCTTCCCACGTATTTTAGATGGCAGCTGGCGACAGATCTGACGACGGATCGGATACATTCCGAAGTCGTGACCTGCATCACAGCAAAACCAAAGTAGTCCGCTAGGTGCAGCACCACTTAAGCAGGAGACCAGTGTCCAGCGCGTTCTCTTCCTGCGGCGACAGCGAACGAGGAGCTCCGGCTGAAGCATTTTTCAATAAACTTGCAGAACTTACCACCCGCTTCCCACGTAATTTAGATGGCAGCTGGCCACAGATCTGACGACAGATCGGATACATTTCGATGTCATGACCTGTTTCACAGCCAAACCAATTTAGTCCGCTAGGTGCAGCACTACTTAAGCAAGAGACGAGGGTCCAGAGCGTTGTCTTCTTGTGGCGACAGCTAACGAGGAGCTCCAGCTAAAGCATTTCTTCTATAATGTTGCAGAACGTATCACGAGCCGCCCACGTCATTTAGAGGACAGCTGACCGCAGGTCGGACAACGGTTCGGATGTATGCCGACGTCGTGACCTGCTTCACAGCCAAATCAAATTCGTCCGCTAGGTGCAGCACTACTTAAGCAAAAGACGAGTGTCCAGCGCGTTGTCTTCCAGCGCCGACAGCGAACGAGGAGATCCAGCTGAAGCATTTCTTCTATAAAATTGCAGAACGTATCACGAGCCGCCCACGTCTATTATAGGACACCTGACCGCTGATCTGACAAGGAATCGAATGTGTTTCGACGTCGTGACCTGCTTCCCAGCCAAACAAAGTAGTCCGCTAGGTGCAGCACCACTTACGCAAGAGACGAGTGTCCAGCGTGTTGTCTTCCTGCGGCGACAGCGAACGAGGAGCTCCGTCTGGAGCATTTCTTCTAGAAAGTTGCAGAATGTATCACGAGCTGCCCACGTTATTTAGAGGACAGCTGACCGCAGGTCGGACAACGGATCGGATGTATGCCGACGTCGTGACCTGCTTCACAGCCAAATCAAATTAGTCCGCTAGGTGCAGCACTTCTTAAGCAAAAGACGAGTGTCCAGCGCGTGGTCTTCCAGCGCCGACAGCGAACGAGGAGCTCCAGCTGAAGCATTTCTTCTATAAAATTGCAGAACGTATCACGAGCCGCCCACGTCATTTAGAGGACAGCTGACCGCTGATCTGACAAGGAATCGAATGTGTTTCGACGTCGTGACCTGCTTCCCAGCCAAACAAAGTAGTCCGCTAGGTGCAGCACCACTTAAGCAAGAGACGAGTGTCCAGCGTGTTGTCTTCCTGCGGCCACAGCGAACGAGGTGCTCCGGCTGAAGCATTTCTTCTATAAAATTGCAGAACGTATCACGAGCCGCCCACGTCATTTAGAGGACAGCTGATCGCAGATCTGACAACGGATCGGGTGTATTCCGACGTCGTGACCTGCTTCCCAGCCAAATCAAATTAGTCCGCTAGGTGCAGCACCACTTAAGCAAGAGACGAGTGTCCAGCGCATTGTCTTCCTGCGGCGACTGCGAACGAGCAGCTCCGGCTCAAGCATTTTTTCTATAAAGTTGCAGAACGTATTACGAGCCGCCCACGTCATTTAGAGGACAGCTGACCGCAGGTCGGACAACGGATCGGATGTATGCCGACGTCGTGACCTGCTTCACAGCCAAATCAAATTAGTCCGCTAGGTGCAGCACCACTTAAGCAAGAGACGAGTGTCCAGCGCGATGTCTTCCTGCGGTGACAGCGAACGAGGAGCTCCGGCTAAAGCATTTCTTCTATAAAGTTGCAGAACATATCCCGTGCCGCCCACGTCATTTAGAGGAGAGTTTACTGCAGATCTGACAACGGATCGGATGTATTCTGAAGTCGTGGCCTGCTTCCCAGCCAAACAAATTAGTCCGCTAGGTGCAGCACTACTTAAGCAAGAGACGAGTGTCCAGCGGGTTGTCTTCCTGCGGCGACAGCGAACGAGGAGCTCCGGCTGAAGCATTTCTTCTATAATATTGCAGAACATATCACGAGCCGCCCGCGTCATTTAGACGACAGGTGACCGCAGATCTGACAAAGGATCGGATGTATTCTGACGTTGTGACCTGCTTCCCAGCCAGAGTAGTCCGCTAGTTGCAGCACCACTTAAGCAACAGGCTAGTGTCCAGCGCGTTCTCTTCCTGCGGCGAAAGCGAACGAGGAGCTCTGGCTGAAGCATTTTTTCTATAAACTTGCAGAACTTACCACCCGCTGCCCACGTAATTTAGATGGCAGCTGGCCACAGATCTGACGACGGATCGGATACATTCCGATGTCGCGACCTTGACAGCCAAACCAAAGTAGTCCGCTAGGTGCAGCACCACTTAAGCAAGAGACCAGTGTCCAGCGCGTTCTCTTCCTGCGGCGACAGCGAACGAGGAGCTCCGGCGGAAGCATTTTTTCTATAAACTTGCAGAACTTACCACCCGCTTCCCACGTAATTTAGATGGCAGCTGGCCGCAGATCTGACGACGGATCGGATACATTCCGATGTTGTGACCTGCTTCACAGCCAAACCAAATTAGTCCGCTAGGTGCAGCACTACTTAAGCAAGACACGAGGGTCCAGCGCGTTGTCTTCCTGCAGCGACAGCGAACGAGGAGCTCCGGCTAAAGCATTTCTTCTATAAAGTTGCAGAACATATCACGAGCCGCCCACGTCATTTAGAGGACAGCTGACCGCAGATCTGACTACGGATCGGATGTATTCCGACGTTGTGACCTGCTGCCCAGCCAAAGAATGTAGTCAGCAAGGTGCAGCACCACTTAAGCAAGAGACGAGTGTCCAGCGCGTTGTCTTCCTGCGGCGACTGCGAACGAGCAGGTCCGGCTCAAGCATTTTTTCTATAAAGTTGCAGAACGTATCACGAGCCGCCCACGTCATTTAGAGGACAGCTGACCGCAGGTCGGACAACGGATCGGATGTATGCCGACGTCGTGACCTGCTTCACAGCCAAATCAAATGAGTCCGCTAGGTGCAGCACTACTTAAGAAAGAGACGAGTGTCCAGCGCGTTGTCTTAAAGCGCCGACAGAGAACGAGGAGCTCCGGCTGATGCATTTGTTCGATAAAGTTGCAGAACGTATCACGAGCCGCCCACGTCATTTAGAGGACAGCTGACCGCAGATCTGACAACGGATCGGATGTATTCCGACGTCGTGACCTGCTTCCCAGCCAAACAAATTGGTCCGCTAGGTGCAGCACTACTTAAGCAAGAGACGAGTGTCCAGCGGGTTGTCTTCCTGCGGCGACAGCGAACGAGGAGCTCCGGCTGAAGCATTTCTTCTATAAAGTTGCAGAACGTATCACGTGCCGCCCACGTCATTTAGAGGACAGCTGACTGCAGATCTGACGACGGATCGGAAACATTCCGATGTTGTGACCTGATTCACAGCCAAACCAAATTAGTCCGCTAGGTGCAGTACCACTTAAGCAAGAGACGAGTGTCCAGCGCATTGTCTTCCAGCGACGACAGCGAACGAGGAGCTCCGGCTGAAGCATTTCTTCTATAAAAGTGCAGAACGTATCACGAGCCGCCCACGTCATTTAGAGGACAGCTGACCGCAGATCTGACAACGGATCGGGTGTATTCTGAAGTCGTGACCTGCTTCCCAGCCAAACAAATTAGTCCGCTAGGTGCAGCACTACTTAAGCAAGAGACGAGTGTCCAGCGCGATGTCTTCCTGCGGCGACAGCGAACGAGGAGCTCCGGCTAAAGCATTTCTTCTATAAAGTTGCAGAACATATCACGAGCCGCCCACGTCATTTAGAGGACAGCTGACCGCAGATCTGACAATGAATCGGATGTATTCCGACGTCGTGACCTGCTTCCCAGCCAAACATTGTAGTCCGCTAGGTGCAGCACCACTTAAGCAAGAGACGAGTGTCCAGCGCGATGTCTTCCTGCGGCGACAGCGAACGAGGAGCTCCGGCTAAAGCATTTCTTCTATAAAGTTGCAGAACATATCACGTGCCGCCCACGTCATTTAGAGGACAGTTTACTGCAGATCTGACAACGGATCGGATGTATTCTGAAGTCGTGGCCTGCTTCCCAGCCAAACAAATTAGTCCGCTAGGTGCAGCACTACTTAAGAAAGAGACGAGTGTCCAGCGGGTTGTCTTCCTGCGGCGACAGCGAACGAGGAGCTCCGGCTGAAGCATTTCTTCTATAATATTGCAGAACATATCACGAGCCGCCCACGTCATTTAGACGACAGGTGACCGCAGATCTGACAAAGGATCGGATGTATTCTGACGTTGTGACCTGCTTCCCAGCCAGAGTAGTCCGCTAGGTGCAGCACCACTTAAGCAACAGGCGAGTGTCCAGCGCGTTCTCTTCCTGCGGCGAAAGCGAACGAGGAGCTCTGGCTGAAGCATTTTTTCTATAAACTTGCAGAACTTACCACCCGCTGCCCACGTAATTTAGATGGCAGCTGGTCACAGATCTGACGACGGATCGGATACATTCCGATGTCGTGACCTTCACAGCCAAACCAAAGTAGTCCGCTAGGTGCAGCACCACTTAAGCAAGAGACCAGTGTCCAGCGCGTTCTCTTCCTTCGGCGACAGCGAACGAGGAGCTCCGGCAGAAGCATTTTTTCTATAAACTTGCAGAACTTACCACCCGCTTCCCACGTAATTTAGATGGCAGCTGGCCACAGGTCGGACAACGGATCGGATGTATGCCGACGTCGTGACCTGCTTCACAGCCAAATCAAATTAGTCCGCTAGGTGCAGCACTACTTAAGAAAGAGACGAGTGTCCAGCGGGTTGTCTTCCTGCGGCGACAGCGAACGAGCAGCTCCGGCTGAAGCATTTCTTCTATAAAGTTGCAGATCGTATCACGTGCCGCCCACGTCATTTAGAGGACAGCTGACCGCAGATCTGACGACGGATGGGATACATTGCGATGTCGTTACCTGCTTCACAGCAAAACCAAATTAGTCCGCTAGGTGCAGTACCACTTAAGCAAGAGACGAGTGTCCAGCGCGTTGTCTTCCAGCGCCGACAGCGAACGAGGAGCTCCGTATGAAGCATTTCTTCTATAAAATTGCAGAACGTATCACGAGCCGCCCACGTCATTCAGAGGACAGCTGATCGCAGATCTGACAACGGATCGGGTGTATTCCGACGTCGTGACCTGCTTCCCAGCCAAACAAAGTAGTCCGCTAGGTGCAGCACCACTTAAGCAAGAGACGAATGTCCAGCGCGTTGTCTTCCAGCGCCGACAGCGAACGAGGAGCTCCGGCTGAAGCATTTCTTCTATAAAATTGCAGAACGTATCACGAGCCGCCCACGTCATTTAGAGGCCAGCTGACCGCAGATCTGACAACGGATCGGATGTATGCCGACGTCGTGACCTGCTTCCCAGCCAAACAAAGTAGTCCGCTAGGTGAAGCACCATTGAAGGAAGAGACGAGTGCCCAGCGCGTTGTCTTCCTGCGGCGACAGCGAACAAGCAGCTCCGGCTGAAGCATTTCTTCTATAATGTTGCAGAACGTATCACGTGCCGCCCACGTCATTTAGAGCACAGCTGACCGCAGATCTGACAGCGGATCGGATGGATTCCGACGTCGTGACCTGCTTCCCAGCCAAACAAAGTAGTCCGCTAGCTGCAGCACTATTTAAGCAAGAGACGAGTGTCCAGCGTGTTGTCTTCCTGCGGTGACAGCGAACGAGGAGCTCCGGCTGAAGCATTTCTTCTATTAAGTTGCTGAACAAATCACGAGCCACCCACGTCATTTAGAGGACAAATGACTGCAGATCTGACAACGTTTCGGATGTATTCTGAAGTCGTGGCCTGCTTCCCAGCCAAACAAATTAGTCCGCTAGGTGCAGCACTACTTAAGCAAGAGACGAGTGTCCAGCGCGATGTCTTCCTGCGGCGACAGCGAACGAGGAGCTCCGGCTAAAGCATTTCTTCTATAAAGTTGCAGAACATATCACGAGCCGCCCACGTCATTTAGAGGACATCTGACCGCAGATCTGACAAGGAATCGGATGTATTCCGACGTCGTGACCTGCTTCCCAGCCAAACATTGTTGTCCGCTAGGTGCAGCACTACTTAAGCAAGAGACGAGTGTCTAGCGCGTTGTCTTCCAGCGCCGACAGCGAACGAGCAGCTCCGTCTGAAGCATTTCTTCTATAAAGTTGCAGAATGTATCACGTGCCGCCTGTGTCATTTAGAGGACAACTGACCGCAGATCTGACGACGGATGGGATACATTGCGATGTCGTTACCTGCTTCACAGCCAAACCAAATTAGTCCGCTAGGTTCAGCACCACTTAAGCAAGAGACGAGTGTCAAGCGCGTTGTCTTCCTGCGGCGACAGCGAATGAGGAGCTCCAGCTGGAGCATTTCTTCTAGAAAGTTGCAGAATGTATCACGAGCCGCCCACGTTATTTAGAGGACAGCTGACTGCAGATCTGACAAGGAATCGGATGTATTACGACGTCGTGACCTGCTTCCCAGCCAAAGTAGTCCGCTAGGTGCAGCACTACTTAAGCAAGAGACGAGTGTCCAGCGCGTTGTCTTCCAGCGCCGACAGCGAACGAGGAGCTCCGGCTGAAGCATTTCTTCTATAAAGTTGCAGAACGTATCACGAGCCGCCCACGTCATTTAGAGGACAGCTGACCGCAGATCTGACAACAGATCGGATGTATTTCGACGTCGTGGCCTGCTTCCCAGCCAAACAAAGTAGTCCGCTAGGTGCAGTACCACTTAAGCAAGAGACGAGTGTCCAGCGCGATGTCTTCCTGCGGCGACAGCGAACGAGCAGCTCCGTCTGCAGCATTTCTTCTATAAAGTTGCAGAATGTATCACGTGCCGCCCATGTCATTTAGAGGACAACTGACCGCAGATCTGACGACGGATGGGATACATTGCGATGTCGTTACCTGCTTCACAGTCAAACCAAATTAGTCCGCTAGGTTCAGCACCACTTAAGCAAGAGACGAGTGTCCAGCGCGTTGTCTTCCTGCGGCGACAGCGAACGAGGAGCTCCGGCTGGAGCATTTCTTCTAGAAAGTTGCAGAATGTATCACGAGGCGCCCACGTTATTTAGAGGACAGCTGACTGCAGATCTGACAAGGAATCGGATGTATTCCGACGTCGTGACCTGCTTCCCAGCCAAAGTAGTCCGCTAGGTGCAGCCCTACTTAAGCAAGAGACGAGTGTCCAGCGCGTTGTCTTCCAGCGCCGACAGCGAACGAGGAGCTCCGGCTGAAGCATTTCTTCTATAAAGTTGCAGAACGTATCACGAGCCGCCCACGTCATTTAGACGACAGGTGACCGCAGATCTGACAAAGGATCGGATGTATTCCGACGTTGTGACCTGCTTCCCAGCCAGAGTAGTCCGCTAGGTGCAGCACCACTTAAGCAACAGGCGAGTGTCCAGCGCGTTCTCTTCCTGCGGCGAAAGCGAACGAGGAGCTCCGGCTGAAGCATTTTTTCTATAAACTTGCAGAAGTTACAACCCGCTGCCCACGTAATTTAGATGGCAGCTGGCCACAGATCTGACCACGGATCGGATACATTCCGATGTCGTGACCTTCACAGCCAAACCAAAGTAGTCCGCTAGGTGCAGCACCATTTAAGCAAGAGACGAGTGTCCAGCGCGTTGTCTTCCTGCGGCGACAGCAAACGAGAAGCTCCGGCTGAAGCATTTCTTCTATAATGTTGCAGAACATATCACGAGCCGCCCACGTCATTTAGACGACAGGTGACCGCAGATCTGACAAAGGATCGGATGTATTCCGACGTTCTGACCTGCTTCCAATCCAAAAAAAGTAGTCCGCTAGGTGCAGCACCACTTAAGCAAGAGGCGAGTGTCCAGCGCGTTCTCTTCCTGCGGCGACAGCGAACGAGGAGCTCCAGCTGAAGCATTTTTTCTGTAAACTTGCAGAACTTACCACCCGCTTCCCACGTAGTCTAGATGGCAGCTGGCCACAGATCTGACGACAGATCGGATACATTTCGAAGTCGTGACCTGCTTCACAGCCAAACCAAATTAGACCGCTAGTTGCAGCACTACTTAAGCCAAAGACGAGGGTCCAGCGCGTTGTCTTCCTGCGGCGACAGCGAACGAGCAGCTCCGGCTGAAGCATTTCTTCTATAAAGTTGCAGAACGTATCACGTGCCGCCCACGTCATTTAGAGGACAGCTGACCGCAGATCTGACGACGGATGGGATACATTGCGATGTCGTTACCTGCTTCACAGCCAAACCAAATTAGTCCGCTAGGTGCAGTACCACTTAAGCAAGAGACGATTGTCCAGCGCGTTGTCTTCCTGCGGTGACTGCGAACGAGCAGCTCCAGCTCAAGCATTTTTTCTATAAAGTGTCAGAATCACGAGCCGCCCACGTCATTTAGAGGACAGCTGACCGCAGGTCGGACAACGGATATGATGTATGCCGACGTCGTGACCTGCTTCACAGCCAAATCAAATTAGTCCGCTAGGTGCAGCACCATTGAAGGAAAAAACGAGTGTCCAGCGCGTTGTCTTCCTGCGGCGACAGCAAGCGAGGAGCTCTGGCTGGAACATTTCTTCTAGAATGTTGCAGAATGTATCACGAGCCGCCCAAGTCATTTAGAGGACAGCTGACCGTAGATCTGACAAGGAATCGGATGTATTCCGACGTCGTGACCTGCTTCCCAGCCAAACAAAGTAGTCCGCTAGCTGCAGCACTATTTAAGCAAATAGACGAGTGTCCAGCGTGTTGTCTTCTTGCGGTGACAGCGAACGAGGAGCTCCGGCTGAAGCATTTCTTCTATTAAGTTGCTGAACAAATCACGAGCCGCCCACGTCATTTAGAGGACAAATGACTGCAGATCTGACAACGTTTCGGATGTATTCTGAAGTCGTGACCTGCTTCCCAGCCAAACAAATTAGTCCGCTAGGTGCAGCACCACTTAAGCATGAGACGAGTGTCCAGCGCGATGTCTTCCTGCGGCGACAGCGAACGAGCAGCTCCGGCTGAAGCATTTCTTCTATAAAGTTGCAGAATGTATCACGTGCCGCCCACGTCATTTAGAGGACAGTTTACTGCAGATCTGACAACGGATCGGATGTATTCTGAAGTCGTGGCCTGCTTCCCAGCCAAACAAATTAGTCCGCTAGGTGCAGCACTACTTAAGCAAGAGACGAGTATCCAGCGCGTTGTCTTCCTGCGGCGACAGCAAACGAGGAGCTCCGGCTGGAACATTTCTTCTAGAAAGTTGCAGAATGTATCACGAGCCGCCCACGTCATTTAGACGACAGGTGACCGCAGATCTGACAAAGGATCGGATGTATTCCGAGGTTGTGACCTGCTTCCCAGCCAGAGTAGTCCGCTAGGTGCAGCACCACTTAAGCAACAGGCGAGTGTCCAGCGCGTTCTCTTCCTGCGGCGAAAGCGAACGAGGAGCTCCGGCTGAAGCATTTTTTCTATAAACTTGCAGAACTTACCGCCCGCTGCCCACGTAATTTAGATGGCAGCTGGCCACAGATCTGACGACGGATCGGATACATTCCGATTTCGTGACCTTCACAGCCAAACCAAAGTAGTCCGCTAGGTGCAGCACCACTTAAGCAAGAGACCAGTGTCCAGCGCGTTCTCTTCCTGCGGCGACAGCGAACGAGGAGCTCCGGCACAAGCATTTTTTCTATAAACTTGCAGAACTTACCACCCGCTTCCCACGTAATTTAGATGGCAGCTGGCCACAGATCTGACGACGGATCGGATACATTCCGATGTTGTGACCTGCTTCGCAGCCAAACCAAATTAGTCCGCTAGGTGCAGCACTACTTAAGCAAGAGACGACGGTCCAGCGCGTTGTTTTCCTGCAGCGACAGCGAACGAGGAGCTCCGGCTAAAGCATTTCTTCTATAAAGTTGCAGAACATATCACGAGCCGCCCATGTCATTTAGAGGACAGCTGACCGCAGATCTGACAACGGATCGGATGTATTCCGACGTTGTGACCTGCTGCCCAGCCAAACAATGTAGTCAGCTAGGTGCAGCACCACTTAAGCAAGAGACGAGTGTCCAGCGCGTTGTCTTCCTGCGGCGATGCGAACGAGCAGGTCCGGCTCAAGCATTTTTTCTGTAAAGTTGCAGAACGTATCACGAGCCGCCCACGTCATTTACAGGACAGCTGACCGCAGGTCGGACAACGGATCGGATGTATGCCGACGTCGTGACCTGCTTCACAGCCAAATCAAATTAGACCGCTAGGTGCAGCACTACTTAAGAAAGAGACGAGTGTCCAGCGCGTTGTCTTCCAGCGCCGACAGCGAACGAGGAGCTCCGGCTGAAGCATTTGTTCTCTAAAGTTGCAGAACGTATCACGAGCCGCCCACGTCATTTAGAGGACAGCTGACCGCAGATCTGACAACGGATCGGATGTATTCCGACGTCGTCACCTGCTTCCCAGCCAAACAAAGTAGTCTGCTAGGTGCAGCACCATTTAAGGAAGAGACGACTGTCCAGCGCGTTGTCTTCCTGCAGTGACAGCGAACGAGGAGCTCCGGCTGAAGCATTTCTTCTATTAAGTTGCAGAACAAATCACGAGCCGCCCACGTCATTTAGAGGACAGGTGACCGCAGATCTGACAAGGAATCAGATGTATTCCGACGTCGTGACCTGCTTCCAAGCCAAAAAAAGTAGTCCGCTAGGTGCAGCACCAGTTAAGCAAGAGGCGAGTGTCCAGCGCGTTCTCTTCCTGCGGCGACAGCGAACGAGGAGCTCCGGCTGAAGCATTTTTTCTATAAACTTGCAGAACGTACAACCCGCTTCCCACGTAAATTAGATGGCAGCTGGCCACAGATCTGACGACAGATCGGATACATTCCGATGTCGTGACCTGCTTCACAGCCAAACCAAAGAAGTCCGCTAGGTGCAGCACCACTTAAGCAAGAGACGAGGGTCCAGCGCGCTGTCTTCCTGCGGCGAAAAACGAGGAGCTCCGGCTGAAGCATTTCTTCTATTAAGTTGCTGAACAAATAACGAGCCGCCCACGTCATTTAGAGGACAAATGACTGCAGATCTGACAACGTTCCGGATGTATTCTGAAGTCGTGACCTGCTTCCCAGCCAAACAAATTAGTCCGCCGGGTGCAGCACCACTTAAGCAAGAGACGAGTGTCCAGCGTGTTGTCTTCCTACGGTGACAGCGAACGAGGAGCTCCGGCTGAAGCATTTCTTCTATAAAGTTCCAGAACGTATCACGAGCCACCCACGTCATTTAGAGGACAGCTGACCGCAGGTCGGACAACGGATCGGATGTATGCCGACGTCGTGACCTGCTTCACAGCCAAATCAAATTATTCCGCTAGGTGTAGCACTACTTAAACAAGAGACGAGTGTCCAGCGCGTTGTCTTCCAGCGCCGACAGCGAACGAGGAGCTCCGGTTGAAGCATTTCTTCTATAAAGTTGCAGAACGTATCACGAGCCGCCAACATCATTTAGAGGACAGCTGACCGCAGATCTGACTACGGATCGGATGCATTCCGACGTCGTGACCTGCTTCCCAGCCAAACAAAGTAGTCTGCTAGGTGCAGCACCATTTAAGCAAGAGACGAGTGTCCAGCGCGTTGTCTTCCTGCGGCGACAGCCAACGAGGAGCTCCGGCTGGAACATTTCCTCTAGAAAGTTGCAGAATGTATCACGTGCCGCCCACGTTATTTAGAGGACAGTTTACTGCAGATCTGACAACGGATCGGATGCATTCTGAAGTCGTGACCTGCTTCCCAGCCAAACAAATCAGTCCACTAGGTGCAGCACTACTTAAGCAAGAGACAAGTGTCCAGCGGGTTGCCTTCCTGCGGCGAGAGCGAACGAACAGCTCCGGCTGAAGCATTTCTTCTATAATGTTGCAGCACATATCACGAGCCGCCCACGTTATTTAGAGGACAGCTGACCGCAGATCGTACAAGGAATCGGATGTATTCCGAAGTCGTGACCTCTTCCCAGCCAAACAAAGTAGTCAGCTAGGTGCAGCACCACTTAAGCAAGAGACCAGTGTCCAGCGCGTTGTTTTCCTGCGGCGACAGCGAACGAGGAGCTCCGGGTGAAGCATTTCTTCTAGAAAGTTGCAGAATGTATCACGAGCCGCCCACGTTATCTAGAGGACAGCTGACCGCAGATCGTACAAGGAATCGGATGTATTCCGAAGTCGTGACCTCTTCCCAGCCAAACAAAGTAGTCAGCTAGGTGCAGCATCACTTAAGCAAGAGACCAGTGTCCAGCGCGTTGTCTTCCTGCGGCGACTGCGAACGAGCATGTCCGGCTCAAGTATTTTTTCTACAAAGTTGCAGAACGTATCACGTGCCGCCCACGTCATTTAGAGGACAGCTGACCGCAGGTCGGACAACGGATCGGATGTATGCCGACGTCGTGACCTGCTTCACAGCCAAATCAAATTAGTCCGCTAGGTGCAGCACTACTTAAGCAAGAGACCAGTGTCCAGCGCGATGTCTTCCAGCGCCGACAGCGAACGAGGAGCTCCGGCTGAAGCATTTCTTCTATATGTTGCAGAACGTATCACGAGCCGCCCACGTCATTTAGAGGACAGCTGACCGCAGATCTGACAACGGATCTGATACATTCCGATGTCGTGACCTCCTTCACAGCCAAACCAAAGTAGTCCGCTAGGTGCAGCACCATTTAAGCAAGAGACGAGTGTCCAGCGCGTTGTCTTCCTGCGGTGACAGCAAACGAGGAGCTCTGGCTGGAACATTTCTTCTAGAATGTTGCAGAATGTATCACGAGCCGCCCACGTCATTTAGAGGACAGCTGACCGCAGATCTTACAAGGAATCGGATGTATTCCGACGTCGCGACCTGCTTCCCAGCCAAACAAAGTAGTGCGCTAGGTGAAGCACCATCCAAGGAAGAGACGAGTGTCCAGCGTGTTGTCTTCCTGCGGTGACAGCGAAGAAGGAGCTCCGGCTGAAGCATTCCTTCTATTAAGTTGCTGAACAAATAACGAGCCGCCCACGTCATTTAGTGGACAAATGACTGCAGATCTGACAACGTTTCGGATGTATTCTGAAGTCGTGACCTGCTTCCCAGCCAAACAAATTAGTCCGCCGGGTGCAGCACCACTTAAGCAAGAGAAGAGTGTCCAGCGTGTTGTCTTCCTACGGTGACAGCAAACGAGGAGCTCTGGCTGGAACATTTCTTCTAGAATGTTGCAGAATGTATCACGAGCCGCCCACGTCATTTAGAGGACAGCTGACCGCAGATCTGACAAGGAATCGGATGTATTCCGACGTCGCGACCTGCTTCCCAGCTAAACAAAGTAGTGCGCTAGGTGAAGCACCATCCAAGGAAGAGACGAGTGTCCAGCGTGTTGTCTTCCTGCGGTGACAGCGAAGAAGGAGCTCCGGCTGAAGCATTCCTTCTATTGAGTTGCTGAACAAATAACGAGCCGCCCACGTCATTTAGTGGACAAATGACTGCAGATCTGACAACGTTTCGGATGTATTCTGAAGTCGTGACCTGCTTCCCAGCCAAACAAATTAGTCCGCCGGGTGCAGCACCACTTAAGCAAGAGAAGAGTGTCCAGCGTGTTGTCTTCCTACGGTGACAGCGAACGAGGAGCTCCGGCTGAAGCATTTCTTCTATTAAGTTGCAGAACATATCACGAGCTGCCCACATCATTTAGGCGACAGGTGACCGCAGATCTGAGAAAGGATCGGATGTATTCCGACGTCGTGACCTGCTTCCAAGCCAAAAAAAAAAAGTCCGCTAGGTGCAGCACCACTTAAGCAAGAGGCGAGTGTCCAGCGCGTTCTCTTCCTGCGGCGACAGCGAACGAGGAGCTCCGGCTGAAGCATTTTTTCTATAAACTTGCAGAACTTACAACCCCCTTCCCACGTAAATTAGATGGCAGCTGGCCACAGGTCTGACGACAGATCGGATACATTCCGATGTCGTGACCTGCTTCACCGCCAAACCAAAGAAGTCCGCTAGGTGCAGCACCACTTAAGCAAGAGACGAGTGTCCAGCGCGTTGTCTTCTTGCGGCGACAGCGAACGAGGAGCTCCGGCTGGAGCATTTCTTCTAGAAAGATGCAGAATTTATCACGAGCCGCCCACGTTATTTAGAGGACAGCTGACCGCAGATCTTACAAGGAATCGGATGTATTCCGACGTCGTGACCTGTTCCCAGCCAAACAAAGTAGTCAGCTAGGTGCAGTACCACTTAAGCAAGAGACGAGTGTCCAGCGCGTTGTCTTCCTGCGGCGACAGCGAACGACCAGGTCCGACTCAAGCATTTTTTTCTATAAATTTGCAGAACTTACCACCCGCTTCCCACGTAGTCTAGATGGCAGCTGGCCACAGATCTGACGACAGATCGGATACATTTCGAAGTCGTGACCTGCTTCACAGCCAAACCAAATTAGTCCGCTAGTTGCAGCACTACTTAAGCAAGAGACGAGTGTCCAGCGCGCTGTTTTCCTGCGGCGACCTCGAACGAGTAGCTCCATCTAAAGCATTTCTTCTATAAAGTTGCAGAACATATCACGAGCCGCTCACGTCATTTAGAGGACAGCTGACCACAGATTTAACAAGGAATCGGATGTATTCCGACCTCGTGACATGCTTCCCAGCCAAACAATGTAGTCCGCTAGGTGCAGCACCACTTAAGCAAGAGACGAGTGTCCAGCGCGATGTCTTCCTGCAGCGACAGCGAACGAGCAGCTCCGGCTGAAGCATTTCTTCTATAAAGGTGCAGAACGTATCACGTGCCGCCCATGTCATTTAGAGGACAGCTGACCGCAGATCTGGCAGCGAATCGGATGGATTCTGACGTCGTGACCTGCTTCCCAGCCAAACAAAGTCCGCTTGGTGCAGCACCACTTAAACAAGAGACGAGTGTCCAGCGTGTTGTCTTCCTGCGGTGACAGCGAACGAGGAGCTCCGGCAGAAGCCTTTCTTCTATTAAGTTGCAGAACAAATCACGAGCCGCCCACGTCATTTACAGGACAGGTGACCGCAGATCTGACAAGGAATCGGATGTATTCCGACGTCGTGACCTGCTTCCAAGCCAAAAATAAGTATTCCGCTAGGTGCAGCACCACTTAAGCAAGAGACGAGTGTCCAGCGCGATGTCTTCCTGCGGCGACAGCGAACGAGGAGCTCCGGCTAAAGCATTTCTTCTATAAAGTTGCAGAACATATCACGTGCCGCCCACGTCATTTAGAGGACAGTTTACTGCAGATCTGACAACGGATCGGATGTATTCTGAAGTCGTGGCCTGCTTCCCAGCCAAACAAATTAGTCCGCTAGGTGCAGCACTACTTAAGAAAGAGACGAGTGTCCAGCGGGTTGTCTTCCTGCGGCGACAGCGAACGAGGAGCTCCGGCTGAAGCATTTCTTCTATAATATTGCAGAACATATCACGAGCCGCCCACGTCATTTAGACGACAGGTGACCGCAGATCTGACAAAGGATCGGATGTATTCTGACGTTGTGACCTGCTTCCCAGCCAGAGTAGTCCGCTAGGTGCAGCACCACTTAAGCAACAGGCGAGTGTCCAGCGCGTTCTCTTCCTGCGGCGAAAGCGAACGAGGAGCTCTGGCTGAAGCATTTTTTCTATAAACTTGCAGAACTTACCACCCGCTGCCCACGTAATTTAGATGGCAGCTGGTCACAGATCTGACGACGGATCGGATACATTCCGATGTCGTGACCTTCACAGCCAAACCAAAGTAGTCCGCTAGGTGCAGCACCACTTAAGCAAGAGACCAGTGTCCAGCGCGTTCTCTTCCTTCGGCGACAGCGAACGAGGAGCTCCGGCAGAAGCATTTTTTCTATAAACTTGCAGAACTTACCACCCGCTTCCCACGTAATTTAGATGGCAGCTGGCCACAGGTCGGACAACGGATCGGATGTATGCCGACGTCGTGACCTGCTTCACAGCCAAATCAAATTAGTCCGCTAGGTGCAGCACTACTTAAGAAAGAGACGAGTGTCCAGCGGGTTGTCTTCCTGCGGCGACAGCGAACGAGCAGCTCCGGCTGAAGCATTTCTTCTATAAAGTTGCAGATCGTATCACGTGCCGCCCACGTCATTTAGAGGACAGCTGACCGCAGATCTGACGACGGATGGGATACATTGCGATGTCGTTACCTGCTTCACAGCAAAACCAAATTAGTCCGCTAGGTGCAGTACCACTTAAGCAAGAGACGAGTGTCCAGCGCGTTGTCTTCCAGCGCCGACAGCGAACGAGGAGCTCCGTATGAAGCATTTCTTCTATAAAATTGCAGAACGTATCACGAGCCGCCCACGTCATTCAGAGGACAGCTGATCGCAGATCTGACAACGGATCGGGTGTATTCCGACGTCGTGACCTGCTTCCCAGCCAAACAAAGTAGTCCGCTAGGTGCAGCACCACTTAAGCAAGAGACGAATGTCCAGCGCGTTGTCTTCCAGCGCCGACAGCGAACGAGGAGCTCCGGCTGAAGCATTTCTTCTATAAAATTGCAGAACGTATCACGAGCCGCCCACGTCATTTAGAGGCCAGCTGACCGCAGATCTGACAACGGATCGGATGTATGCCGACGTCGTGACCTGCTTCCCAGCCAAACAAAGTAGTCCGCTAGGTGAAGCACCATTGAAGGAAGAGACGAGTGCCCAGCGCGTTGTCTTCCTGCGGCGACAGCGAACAAGCAGCTCCGGCTGAAGCATTTCTTCTATAATGTTGCAGAACGTATCACGTGCCGCCCACGTCATTTAGAGCACAGCTGACCGCAGATCTGACAGCGGATCGGATGGATTCCGACGTCGTGACCTGCTTCCCAGCCAAACAAAGTAGTCCGCTAGCTGCAGCACTATTTAAGCAAGAGACGAGTGTCCAGCGTGTTGTCTTCCTGCGGTGACAGCGAACGAGGAGCTCCGGCTGAAGCATTTCTTCTATTAAGTTGCTGAACAAATCACGAGCCACCCACGTCATTTAGAGGACAAATGACTGCAGATCTGACAACGTTTCGGATGTATTCTGAAGTCGTGGCCTGCTTCCCAGCCAAACAAATTAGTCCGCTAGGTGCAGCACTACTTAAGCAAGAGACGAGTGTCCAGCGCGATGTCTTCCTGCGGCGACAGCGAACGAGGAGCTCCGGCTAAAGCATTTCTTCTATAAAGTTGCAGAACATATCACGAGCCGCCCACGTCATTTAGAGGACATCTGACCGCAGATCTGACAAGGAATCGGATGTATTCCGACGTCGTGACCTGCTTCCCAGCCAAACATTGTTGTCCGCTAGGTGCAGCACTACTTAAGCAAGAGACGAGTGTCCAGCGCGTTGTCTTCCAGCGCCGACAGCGAACGAGCAGCTCCGTCTGAAGCATTTCTTCTATAAAGTTGCAGAATGTATCACGTGCCGCCTGTGTCATTTAGAGGACAACTGACCGCAGATCTGACGACGGATGGGATACATTGCGATGTCGTTACCTGCTTCACAGCCAAACCAAATTAGTCCGCTAGGTTCAGCACCACTTAAGCAAGAGACGAGTGTCAAGCGCGTTGTCTTCCTGCGGCGACAGCGAATGAGGAGCTCCAGCTGGAGCATTTCTTCTAGAAAGTTGCAGAATGTATCACGAGCCGCCCACGTTATTTAGAGGACAGCTGACTGCAGATCTGACAAGGAATCGGATGTATTACGACGTCGTGACCTGCTTCCCAGCCAAAGTAGTCCGCTAGGTGCAGCACTACTTAAGCAAGAGACGAGTGTCCAGCGCGTTGTCTTCCAGCGCCGACAGCGAACGAGGAGCTCCGGCTGAAGCATTTCTTCTATAAAGTTGCAGAACGTATCACGAGCCGCCCACGTCATTTAGAGGACAGCTGACCGCAGATCTGACAACAGATCGGATGTATTTCGACGTCGTGGCCTGCTTCCCAGCCAAACAAAGTAGTCCGCTAGGTGCAGTACCACTTAAGCAAGAGACGAGTGTCCAGCGCGATGTCTTCCTGCGGCGACAGCGAACGAGCAGCTCCGTCTGAAGCATTTCTTCTATAAAGTTGCAGAATGTATCACGTGCCGCCCAAGTCATTTAGAGGACAACTGACCGCAGATCTGACGACGGATGGGATACATTGCGATGTCGTTACCTGCTTCACAGTCAAACCAAATTAGTCCGCTAGGTTCAGCACCACTTAAGCAAGAGACGAGTGTCCAGCGCGTTGTCTTCCTGCAGTGACAGCGAACGAGGAGCTCCGGCTGAAGCATTTCTTCTATTAAGTTGCAGAACAAATCACGAGCCGCCCACGTCATTTAGAGGACAGGTGACCGCAGATCTGACAAGGAATCAGATGTATTCCGACGTCGTGACCTGCTTCCAAGCCAAAAAAAGTAGTCCGCTAGGTGCAGCACCAGTTAAGCAAGAGGCGAGTGTCCAGCGCGTTCTCTTCCTGCGGCGACAGCGAACGAGGAGCTCCGGCTGAAGCATTTTTTCTATAAACTTGCAGAACGTACAACCCGCTTCCCACGTAAATTAGATGGCAGCTGGCCACAGATCTGACGACAGATCGGATACATTCCGATGTCGTGACCTGCTTCACAGCCAAACCAAAGAAGTCCGCTAGGTGCAGCACCACTTAAGCAAGAGACGAGGGTCCAGCGCGCTGTCTTCCTGCGGCGAAAAACGAGGAGCTCCGGCTGAAGCATTTCTTCTATTAAGTTGCTGAACAAATAACGAGCCGCCCACGTCATTTAGAGGACAAATGACTGCAGATCTGACAACGTTCCGGATGTATTCTGAAGTCGTGACCTGCTTCCCAGCCAAACAAATTAGTCCGCCGGGTGCAGCACCACTTAAGCAAGAGACGAGTGTCCAGCGTGTTGTCTTCCTACGGTGACAGCGAACGAGGAGCTCCGGCTGAAGCATTTCTTCTATAAAGTTCCAGAACGTATCACGAGCCACCCACGTCATTTAGAGGACAGCTGACCGCAGGTCGGACAACGGATCGGATGTATGCCGACGTCGTGACCTGCTTCACAGCCAAATCAAATTATTCCGCTAGGTGTAGCACTACTTAAACAAGAGACGAGTGTCCAGCGCGTTGTCTTCCAGCGCCGACAGCGAACGAGGAGCTCCGGTTGAAGCATTTCTTCTATAAAGTTGCAGAACGTATCACGAGCCGCCAACATCATTTAGAGGACAGCTGACCGCAGATCTGACTACGGATCGGATGCATTCCGACGTCGTGACCTGCTTCCCAGCCAAACAAAGTAGTCTGCTAGGTGCAGCACCATTTAAGCAAGAGACGAGTGTCCAGCGCGTTGTCTTCCTGCGGCGACAGCCAACGAGGAGCTCCGGCTGGAACATTTCTTCTAGAAAGTTGCAGAATGTATCACGTGCCGCCCACGTTATTTAGAGGACAGTTTACTGCAGATCTGACAACGGATCGGATGCATTCTGAAGTCGTGACCTGCTTCCCAGCCAAACAAATCAGTCCACTAGGTGCAGCACTACTTAAGCAAGAGACAAGTGTCCAGCGGGTTGCCTTCCTGCGGCGAGAGCGAACGAACAGCTCCGGCTGAAGCATTTCTTCTATAATGTTGCAGCACATATCACGAGCCGCCCACGTTATTTAGAGGACAGCTGACCGCAGATCGTACAAGGAATCGGATGTATTCCGAAGTCGTGACCTCTTCCCAGCCAAACAAAGTAGTCAGCTAGGTGCAGCACCACTTAAGCAAGAGACCAGTGTCCAGCGCGTTGTTTTCCTGCGGCGACAGCGAACGAGGAGCTCCGGGTGAAGCATTTCTTCTAGAAAGTTGCAGAATGTATCACGAGCCGCCCACGTTATCTAGAGGACAGCTGACCGCAGATCGTACAAGGAATCGGATGTATTCCGAAGTCGTGACCTCTTCCCAGCCAAACAAAGTAGTCAGCTAGGTGCAGCATCACTTAAGCAAGAGACCAGTGTCCAGCGCGTTGTCTTCCTGCGGCGACTGCGAACGAGCATGTCCGGCTCAAGTATTTTTTCTACAAAGTTGCAGAACGTATCACGTGCCGCCCACGTCATTTAGAGGACAGCTGACCGCAGGTCGGACAACGGATCGGATGTATGCCGACGTCGTGACCTGCTTCACAGCCAAATCAAATTAGTCCGCTAGGTGCAGCACTACTTAAGCAAGAGACCAGTGTCCAGCGCGATGTCTTCCAGCGCCGACAGCGAACGAGGAGCTCCGGCTGAAGCATTTCTTCTATATGTTGCAGAACGTATCACGAGCCGCCCACGTCATTTAGAGGACAGCTGACCGCAGATCTGACAACGGATCTGATACATTCCGATGTCGTGACCTCCTTCACAGCCAAACCAAAGTAGTCCGCTAGGTGCAGCACCATTTAAGCAAGAGACGAGTGTCCAGCGCGTTGTCTTCCTGCGGTGACAGCAAACGAGGAGCTCTGGCTGGAACATTTCTTCTAGAATGTTGCAGAATGTATCACGAGCCGCCCACGTCATTTAGAGGACAGCTGACCGCAGATCTTACAAGGAATCGGATGTATTCCGACGTCGCGACCTGCTTCCCAGCCAAACAAAGTAGTGCGCTAGGTGAAGCACCATCCAAGGAAGAGACGAGTGTCCAGCGTGTTGTCTTCCTGCGGTGACAGCGAAGAAGGAGCTCCGGCTGAAGCATTCCTTCTATTAAGTTGCTGAACAAATAACGAGCCGCCCACGTCATTTAGTGGACAAATGACTGCAGATCTGACAACGTTTCGGATGTATTCTGAAGTCGTGACCTGCTTCCCAGCCAAACAAATTAGTCCGCCGGGTGCAGCACCACTTAAGCAAGAGAAGAGTGTCCAGCGTGTTGTCTTCCTACGGTGACAGCAAACGAGGAGCTCTGGCTGGAACATTTCTTCTAGAATGTTGCAGAATGTATCACGAGCCGCCCACGTCATTTAGAGGACAGCTGACCGCAGATCTGACAAGGAATCGGATGTATTCCGACGTCGCGACCTGCTTCCCAGCTAAACAAAGTAGTGCGCTAGGTGAAGCACCATCCAAGGAAGAGACGAGTGTCCAGCGTGTTGTCTTCCTGCGGTGACAGCGAAGAAGGAGCTCCGGCTGAAGCATTCCTTCTATTGAGTTGCTGAACAAATAACGAGCCGCCCACGTCATTTAGTGGACAAATGACTGCAGATCTGACAACGTTTCGGATGTATTCTGAAGTCGTGACCTGCTTCCCAGCCAAACAAATTAGTCCGCCGGGTGCAGCACCACTTAAGCAAGAGAAGAGTGTCCAGCGTGTTGTCTTCCTACGGTGACAGCGAACGAGGAGCTCCGGCTGAAGCATTTCTTCTATTAAGTTGCAGAACATATCACGAGCTGCCCACATCATTTAGGCGACAGGTGACCGCAGATCTGAGAAAGGATCGGATGTATTCCGACGTCGTGACCTGCTTCCAAGCCAAAAAAAAAAAGTCCGCTAGGTGCAGCACCACTTAAGCAAGAGGCGAGTGTCCAGCGCGTTCTCTTCCTGCGGCGACAGCGAACGAGGAGCTCCGGCTGAAGCATTTTTTCTATAAACTTGCAGAACTTACAACCCCCTTCCCACGTAAATTAGATGGCAGCTGGCCACAGGTCTGACGACAGATCGGATACATTCCGATGTCGTGACCTGCTTCACCGCCAAACCAAAGAAGTCCGCTAGGTGCAGCACCACTTAAGCAAGAGACGAGTGTCCAGCGCGTTGTCTTCTTGCGGCGACAGCGAACGAGGAGCTCCGGCTGGAGCATTTCTTCTAGAAAGATGCAGAATTTATCACGAGCCGCCCACGTTATTTAGAGGACAGCTGACCGCAGATCTTACAAGGAATCGGATGTATTCCGACGTCGTGACCTGTTCCCAGCCAAACAAAGTAGTCAGCTAGGTGCAGTACCACTTAAGCAAGAGACGAGTGTCCAGCGCGTTGTCTTCCTGCGGCGACAGCGAACGACCAGGTCCGACTCAAGCATTTTTTTCTATAAATTTGCAGAACTTACCACCCGCTTCCCACGTAGTCTAGATGGCAGCTGGCCACAGATCTGACGACAGATCGGATACATTTCGAAGTCGTGACCTGCTTCACAGCCAAACCAAATTAGTCCGCTAGTTGCAGCACTACTTAAGCAAGAGACGAGTGTCCAGCGCGCTGTTTTCCTGCGGCGACCTCGAACGAGTAGCTCCATCTAAAGCATTTCTTCTATAAAGTTGCAGAACATATCACGAGCCGCTCACGTCATTTAGAGGACAGCTGACCACAGATTTAACAAGGAATCGGATGTATTCCGACCTCGTGACATGCTTCCCAGCCAAACAATGTAGTCCGCTAGGTGCAGCACCACTTAAGCAAGAGACGAGTGTCCAGCGCGATGTCTTCCTGCAGCGACAGCGAACGAGCAGCTCCGGCTGAAGCATTTCTTCTATAAAGGTGCAGAACGTATCACGTGCCGCCCATGTCATTTAGAGGACAGCTGACCGCAGATCTGGCAGCGAATCGGATGGATTCTGACGTCGTGACCTGCTTCCCAGCCAAACAAAGTCCGCTTGGTGCAGCACCACTTAAACAAGAGACGAGTGTCCAGCGTGTTGTCTTCCTGCGGTGACAGCGAACGAGGAGCTCCGGCAGAAGCCTTTCTTCTATTAAGTTGCAGAACAAATCACGAGCCGCCCACGTCATTTACAGGACAGGTGACCGCAGATCTGACAAGGAATCGGATGTATTCCGACGTCGTGACCTGCTTCCAAGCCAAAAATAAGTATTCCGCTAGGTGCAGCACCACTTAAGCAAGAGGCGAGTGTCCAGCGCGTTCTCTTCCTGCGGAGACAGCGAACGAGGAGCTCCGGCTGAAGCATTTTTTCTATAAACTTGCAGAACGTACAACCCGCATCCCACGTAAATTACATGGCAGCTGGCCACAGATCTGACGACAGATCGGATGCATTCCGATGTCGTGACCTGCTTCACAGCCAAACCAAAGTAGTCCGCTAGGTGCAGCACCACTTAAGCAAGAGACCAGTGTCCAGCGCGTTCTCTTCCTGCGGCGACAGCGAACGAGGAGCTCTAGCTGAAGCATTTTTTCGATAAACTTGCAGAACTTACCACCCGCTTCCCACGGAGTCTAGATGGCAGCTGGCCACAGATCTGACGACAGATCGGATACATTTCGAAGTCGTCACCTGCTTCATAGCCAAACCAAATTAGTCCGCTAGTTACAGCACTACTTAAGCAAGAGACGAGGGTCCAGCGCGTTGTCTTCTTGCGGCGAAAGCGAACGAAGAGCTCCGGCTAAATCATTTCTTCTATAAAGTTGCAGAACATATCACGAGCCGCCCACGTCATTTAGAGGACAGCTAACCGCGGATCTGACAACGGATCGGATGTATTCCGAAGTCGTGACCTGCTTCCCATCCACAGAAAGTATTCCGGTAGATGCAGCACTACTTAAGCAAAAGACGAGTGTCCAGCGCGTTGTCTTCCTGCGGCGACTGCGAACGAGCAGGTCCGGCTCAAGCATTTTTTCTATAAAGTTGCAGAACGTATCACGAGCCGCCCACGTCATTTAGAGGACAGCTGACCGCAGGTCGGACAACGGATCGGATGTATGCCGACGTCGTGACCTGCTTCACAGCCAAATCAAATTAGTCCGCTAGGTGCAGAACTACTTAAGAAAGAGGCTAGTGTCCAGGGCGTTGTCTTCCAGCGCCGACAGCGAACGAGAAGCTCCGGCTGAAGCATTTTTTCTATAAAGTTGCAGAACGTATCACGAGCCGCCCACGTCATATAGAGGACAGCTGACCGCAGATCTGACAACGGATCGGATGTATTCTGAAGTCGTGACCTGCTTCACAGCCAAACAAATTAGTCCGCTAGGTGCAGCACTACTTAAGCAAGAGACGAGTGTCCAGCTGGTTGTCTTCCTGCGGCGACAGCGAACGAGGAGCTCCGGCTGAAGCATTTCTTCTATAAAGTTGCAGAACGTATCACGTGCCGCCCACGTAATGTAGAGGACAGCTGACCGCAGATCTGACGACGGATGGGATACATTGCGATGTCGTTACCTGCTTCACAGCCAAACCAAATTAGTCCGCTAGGTGCAGCACTACTTATGCAAGAGACGAGGGTCAAGCGTGTTGTCTTCCTGCGGCGAAAGCGAACGAGGAGCTCCGGCTAAAGCATTTCTTCTATAAAGTTGCAGAACGTATCACGTGCCGCCCACGTAATGTAGAGGACAGCTGACCGCAGATCTGACGACGGATGGGATACATTGCGATGTCGTTACCTGCTTCACAGCCAAACCAAATTAGTCCGCTAGGTGCAGCACTACTTATGCAAGAGACGAGGGTCAAGCGTGTTGTCTTCCTGCGGCGACAGCGAACGAGGAGCTCCGGCTGAAGCATTTCTTCTATAAAGTTGCAGAACGTATCACGTGCCGCCCACGTAATGTAGAGGACAGCTGACCGCAGATCTGACGACGGATGGGATACATTGCGATGTCGTTACCTGCTTCACAGCCAAACCAAATTAGTCCGCTAGGTGCAGCACTACTTATGCAAGAGACGAGGGTCAAGCGTGTTGTCTTCCTGCGGCGACAGCGAACGAGGAGCTCCGGCTAAAGCATTTCTTCTATAAAGTTGCAGAACGTATCACGTGCCGCCCACGTAATGTAGAGGACAGCTGACCGCAGATCTGACGACGGATGGGATACATTGCGATGTCGTTACCTGCTTCACAGCCAAACCAAATTAGTCCGCTAGGTGCAGCACTACTTATGCAAGAGACGAGGGTCAAGCGTGTTGTCTTCCTGCGGCGAAAGCGAACGAGGAGCTCCGGCTAAAGCATTTCTTCTATAAAGTTGCAGAACGTATCACGTGCCGCCCACGTAATGTAGAGGACAGCTGACCGCAGATCTGACGACGGATGGGATACATTGCGATGTCGTTACCTGCTTCACAGCCAAACCATATTAGTCCGCTAGGTGCAGCACTACTTATGCAAGAGACGAGGGTCAAGCGTGTTGTCTTCCTGCGGCGACAGCGAACGAGGAGCTCCGGCTGAAGCATTTCTTCTATAATGTTGCAGAACATATCACGAGCCGCCCACGTCATTTAAAGGACAGGTGACCGCAGATCTGACAAAGGATCGGATGTATTCCGAGGTTGTGACCTGCTTCCCAGCCAGAGTAGTCCGCTAGGTGCAGCACCACTTAAGCAACAGGCGAGTGTCCAGCGCGTTCTCTTCCTGCGGCGAAAGCGAACGAGGAGCTCCGGCTGAAGCATTTTTTCTATAAACTTGCAGAACGTACCGCCCGCTGCCCACGTAATTTAGATGGCAGCTGGCCACAGATCTGACGACGGATCGGATACATTCCGATTTCGTGACCTTCACAGCCAAACCAAAGTAGTCCGCTAGGTGCAGCACCACTTAAGCAAGAGACCAGTGTCCAGCGCGTTCTCTTCCTGCGGCGACAGCGAACGAGGAGCTCCGGCACAAGCATTTTTTCTATAAACTTGCAGAACTTACCACCCGCTTCCCACGTAATTTAGATGGCAGCTGGCCACAGATCTGACGACGGATCGGATACATTCCGATGTTGTGACCTGCTTCACAGCCAAACCAAATTAGTCCGCTAGGTGCAGCACTACTTAAGCAAGAGACGACGGTCCAGCGCGTTGTTTTCCTGCAGCGACAGCGAACGAGGAGCTCCGGCTAAAGCATTTCTTCTATAAAGTTGCAGAACATATCACGAGCCGCCCATGTCATTTAGAGGACAGCTGACCGCAGATCTGACAACGGATCGGATGTATTCCGACGTTGTGACCTGCTGCCCAGCCAAACAATGTAGTCAGCTAGATGCAGCACCACTTAAGCAAGAGACGAGTGTCCAGCGCGTTGTCTTCCTGCGGCGATGCGAACGAGCAGGTCCGGCTCAAGCATTTTTTCTGTAAAGTTGCAGAACGTATCACGAGCCGCCCACGTCATTTACAGGACAGCTGACCGCAGGTCGGACAACGGATCGGATGTATGCCGACGTCGTGACCTGCTTCACAGCCAAATCAAATTAGACCGCTAGGTGCAGCACTACTTAAGAAAGAGACGAGTGTCCAGCGCGTTGTCTTCCAGCGCCGACAGCGAACGAGGAGCTCCGGCTGAAGCATTTGTTCTCTAAAGTTGCAGAACGTATCACGAGCCGCCCACGTCATTTAGAGGACAGCTGACCGCAGATCTGACAACGGATCGGATGTATTCCGACGTCGTCACCTGCTTCCCAGCCAAACAAAGTAGTCTGCTAGGTGCAGCACCATTTAAGGAAGAGACGACTGTCCAGCGCGTTGTCTTCCTGCAGTGACAGCGAACGAGGAGCTCCGGCTGAAGCATTTCTTCTATTAAGTTGCAGAACAAATCACGAGCCGCCCACGTCATTTAGAGGACAGGTGTCCGCAGATCTGACAAGGAATCAGATGTATTCCGACGTCGTGACCTGCTTCCAAGCCAAAAAAAGTAGTCCGCTAGGTGCAGCACCACTTAAGCAAGAGGCGAGTGTCCAGCGCGTTCTCTTCCTGCGGCGACAGCGAACGAGGAGCTCCGGCTGAAGCATTTTTTCTATAAACTTGCAGAACGTACAACCCGCTTCCCACGTAAATTAGATGGCAGCTGGCCACAGATCTGACGACAGATCGGATACATTCCGATGTCGTGACCTGCTTCACAGCCAAACCAAAGAAGTCCGCTAGGTGCAGCACCACTTAAGCAAGAGACGAGGGTCCAGCGCGCTGTCTTCCTGCGGCGAAAAACGAGGAGCTCCGGCTGAAGCATTTCTTCTATTAAGTTGCTGAACAAATAACGAGCCGCCCACGTCATTCAGAGGACAAATGACTGCAGATCTGACAACGTTCCGGATGTATTCTGAAGTCGTGACCTGCTTCCCAGCCAAACAAATTAGTCCGCCGGGTGCAGCACCACTTAAGCAAGAGACGAGTGTCCAGCGTGTTGTCTTCCTACGGTGACAGCGAACGAGGAGCTCCGGCTGAAGCATTTCTTCTATAAAGTTGCAGAACATATCACGAGCCGCCCATGTCATTTGTTTCCAAAATTGCGGTCGTGAGCGCTTCTGTTTCGAGTTGCAAACGTAGTACTTGCCCAGAAGATTGCAAGATCGCAAATGAAATGTGACAAATGGAGCATTAAGAGAAGTTTAAAAATGATCGCTTCACTAGCAAGAAGGGCAGTGATAAACCGGCACGATGAAGCGCAAGCTTCACGAAACCTGGCGAGAAGATCGGTATAATGAATTCTTCGATGTAGACGGCACAGGTACTAGTAGCTACCGTCTAATCGACATCGCTCTTCTCCGCAGTTTCTTGCAAGATGTTGTTTTGAATGAATATGGCAACATGAAAGGAATAATTTCGAAAGAAGGTATCGACAGGCGACGCGGATTGGCATCCTCTATAAATGTCACCTGCAACGAGAGCGATGCTCTAAATGCGCACGAGACATCCAGACGAACTGCTCGACGTCATTGAAGTAATTCAAAAGTTCGTTTATGCCCCGTGCTTGCGGAAAAGGAGTGGCATCTGGCCGCTTCATGTGTGCATCATGTGTGTTTTGTAATATTGCCCTCGACAGAATGGAAAAAGAGCAAGTTGACAGGACAGAATTCTCACTCGGCCGAGAGCAAGGAAGACGACGGATAAAAAGGAACACTAAGAAGGGTTTTGGAGACACCTGCAAGAAATTCAGCAGTATGCGAAAATAAAACTTCATTTTTTTCAAACTGCATTTTTTATGAATTGCTCCCATTCAAAGCACTTTTTCTCAGAAAGTGCTCATCCGATTCCAGTGAAATTTGCACGCATGTACTACATCCAGCAGTGAATGTTCTGAACTGGAAAAAATGTCACTGATTATATGAATGATAACACTGGAAAACATTACACTGAAAGACACCCCGCTGTGGTTCTGTGCATTCAATGACATTATTTTTCTGCAGCACAGACTTCAAAAAGAATAAGATATATCTATAGTTCAGATGTAATTTATGGGTATTTAAAATAACATCGCCTAATATCATTACATTCCTCTCAGTGGCTGCAGAGAAAAGGTACATTGAACAATTATTAACACCTGAAATTTTGGGAGTGAGCCACAGGAAAGGTGAAACATCTTCACATAAACAAAGTACCTCATACCATACCCAGGGCCATATTTTGCGAACACATGTACTTTGATGCAAATATCTGCACTCGTTTCCAAAATATTGCTTTAAAACTAATACGTACCATTTACCCTACCATACCTCCTTAAGCAAGAGACGAGTGTCCAGCGCGTTCTCTTCCTGCGGCGAACGCGAACGAGGAGATCCGGCTGAAGCATTTTATATATAAACTTGCAGAACTTACCACCCGCTTCCCACGTAATTTAGATGGCAGCTGGAAACAGACTTGACGACGGATCGGATGCATTCCGATGTCGCGACCTGCTACACAGCCAAACCAAATTAGTCCGCTAGGTGCAGCACTACTTAAGCAAGAGACGAGTGTCCAGCGTGTTGTCTTCCTGCGGCGACAGCGAACGAGGACCTCCGGCTGAAGCATTTCTTCTATAATGTTGCAGAACGTATCACGACCCGCCCACGTCATTTAGAGGACAGCTGACCGCAGATCTGACAAGGAATCGGATGTATTCCGACGTCGTGACCTGCTTCACAGCAAACAATGTAGTTCGCTAGGTGCAGCACCACTTAAGCAAGAGACGAGTGTCCAGCGTTGGTTCTTCCTGCGGCGACAGCGAACGAGGAGCTCCGGATGGAGCATTTCTTCTATAAAGATGCAGAACGTATCACGACCCGCCCACGTCATTTAGAGGACAGCTGACCGCAGATCGGACAACGGATCGGATGTATTCCGACGTCTTGACCTGCTTCGCAGCCAAACAAAGTAGTCCGCTAGGTGCAGCACCACTTAAGCAAGAGACGAGTGTCGAGATTGTTGTCTTCCTGCGGTGACAGCGAACGAGGAGCTCCGGCTGAAGCATTTCTTCTAGAAACTTGCAGAACGTATAACCCGCTGCCGACGTCATTTAGAGGACATGTGACCGCAGATCTGACAAGGAATCGGATGTATTCCGACGTCGTGACCTGCTTCACAGCCAAACCAAATTAGTCCGCTAGGTGCAGCACTACTTAAGCAAGAGACGAGGGTCCAGCGGGTTGTCTTCCTGCGGCGACAGCGAACGAGGAGCTCCGGCTAAAGCATTTCTTCTATAAAGTTGCAGAACGTATCACGAGCCGCCCACGTCATTTAGAGGACAGCTTACCGCAGATCTGACAACGGATCGGATGTATTCCGACGTCGTGACCTGCTTCCCATCCAAACAATGTAGTCCGCTAGGTGCAGCACTACTTAAGCAAGATACGAGTGTCCAGCGCCTTGTCTTCCTGCGGCGACAGCGAACGAGGAGCTCCGGCTGAAGCATTTCTTCTATAAAGTTGCAGAACATATCACGTGCCGCCCACGTCATTTAAAGGACAGGTGACCGCAGATGTGGCCACGTATCGGATGTATTCCGACGTCGTGACCTGCTTCCCAGCCAAACAAAGTAGTCCGCTAGGTGCAGCACCACTTAAGGGGATATGGCGGGGTAAGCCCACCCAAAAATCGAATTTTTAACTTTGACACAGAAATATCGACTGCACTATGAGGAACGAGCTTGCGAAAGCGCGTCCTCGAGAACGCGCTCAATGCGGTTCGAACGTCGCACCGAAGTGTTCCGCGCGCCCAGGCGTTGAAACATTTCGGGTGAAGTCCGGGGGCTTGTTTGTTTATCGTTGTCGTTCGCGGTGTTCTTCGTTATTTTGCGGTTTTTTATTTGCTTGTGTGTGTGTGGTAAGTAAATAATGTGTACAAAAAGATAATATATTGCTGAAAATATTTACTTTTATATCAGATGTGCCGCTAGTGCGGCTCTTGTAGTGTGTTTCGTCATTATTGTTTCCAAAGTTGCGGTCGTGATCGCTTCTGTTTCGAGTTTCAAACGCAGTACTTGCCCAGAAGATTGCAAGATCGCAAATGGAATGTGGCAAATGGAGCATTAAGAAAAGATTAAAAATTGATCGCTTCACTAGCAAGAAGGGCAGTGATAAACCGGCACGATGAAGCGCAAGCTTCACGAAACCTGGTGAGAGGATCGGTATAATGAATTCTTCGATGTAGACGGCTCAGGTACTAGTAGCTACCGCCTAATCAACTTCGCTCTTCTCCGCAGTTTCTTGCAAGATGTTGTTTTGAATGAATATGGCAACAAGAGACGAATAATTTCGAAAAAGTTATCGACAGGCGAGGAGGTTTGACATCCTCTATAAATGACACCTGCAACGAGAGCGATGCTCTAAATGCGCACGAGACATCCAGGCGTACTGCTCGACGTCATTGAAGTAATTCAAAAGTTCGTTTATGCCCCGTGCTTGCGGAAAAGGAGTGGCATCTGGTCGCATCATATGTGCATCATGTGTGTTTTGTAATACTGCCCTCGACAGAATGAAAAAAGACCATGTTGACAGGACAGAATTCTCACTCGGCCGAAAGCAAGGAAGACGACGGATGAAAAGGAAGACTAAGAAGGGTTTTGGAGACACCTGCAAGAAATTCAGCAGTATGCGAACATAAAACTTCATTTTTTTCAAATTGCATTTTTTATGAATTGCTCACATTCAGTGCACTTTTTCTCATAAAGTGCTCTTCCGATTTCAGTGAAATTTTGCACTCATGTACTACATCCAGCAGTAAATATTCTGAACTGGAAAAAAATGTCACTGATTATATGAATGATAACACTGGAAAACATTACACTGAAAGACACCCCGCTGTGGTTTTGTCCATTCAATTACATTATTTTTCTGCAGCACAGACTTCAAAAAGAATAAGATATATCTATAGTTCAGATGTAATTTATGGGTCCTTAAAATAACATCGCCTAATATCATTACATTCCTCTCAGTGGCTGCAAAGAAAAGGTACATTGAATAATTAATCACACCTGAAATTTTGGGAGTGAGCCACAGGAAAGGTAAAACATCTAGACATAAACAAAGTACCTCATTCCATACCAAGGGCCATCTTTTGCGAACACATGCAATTTGATGCGAATATCTGCACTCGTTTCCAAAATATTACTTTAAAACTAATACGTACCGTTTGCCCTACCATACCTTCTTAAGCAAGAGACGAGTGTCCACCGTGTTGTCTTCCTGCAGCGACAGCGAACGAGGAGCTCCGGCTGAGGCATTTCTTCTATAAACTTGCAGAACTTACCACCCGCTGCCCACGTATTTTAGACAGCAACTGGCCAGAGATCTGAGTACGGGTCGGATGCATTCCGATGTCGTGACCAGCTTCACAGCCAAACCAAATTAGTCCGCTATGCGCAGCATTACTTAAGCAAGAGACGAGTGTCCAGCGTGTTGTATTCCTGCGGCGACAGCGAACGAGCAGCTCCGGCTGAAGCATTTCTTCTAGAAAGTTGCAGAACGTATCACGAGGCGCCCACGTCATTTAGAGGACAGCTGACCGCAGATGTGACAACGGATCGGATGTATTCCGACGTCGTGATCTGCTTCCCAGCCAAACAAAGTAGTCCGCTAGGAGCAGCACCACTTAAGCAAGAGACGAGTGTCCAGCGCGTTGTCCTCCTGCGGCGACAGCGAATCAGGAGCTCCGGCTGGAGCATTTCTTCTAGAAAGTTGCAGAATGTATCACGAGCCGCCCACGTCATTTAGAGGACAGGTGGCCACAGATCTGACAAGGAATCGGATGTATTCTGACGTCGTGACCTGCTTCACAGCAAACAATGTAGTTCGCTAGGTGCAGCACTACTTAAGCAAGAGACGAGTGTCCAGCGTTGGTTCTTCCAGCGGCGACAGCGAACGAGGAGCTCCGGCTGAAGCATTTCTTCTATAATGTTGCAGAACGTATCACGAGCCGCCCACGTCATTTAGAGCACAGTTGACCGCAGATCTGTCAAAGGATCGGATGTATTTCGACGTCTTGACCTGCTTCGCAGCCAAACAAAGTAGTCCGCTAGGTGCAGCACCACTTAAGCAAGAGACGAGTGTCGAGATTGTTGTCTTCCTGCGGTGACAGCGAACGAGGAGCTCCGGCTGAAACATTTCTTCTATAAAGTTGCAGAACGTATCACGAGCCGCCCACGTCATTTAGAGGACAGCTGAGCGCAGATCTGACAAAGAATCGAAAGTATTCCGACGTTGTGACCTGCTTCCCAGCCAAACAAATTAGTCGGCTAGGTGCAGCACTACTTAAGCAAGAGAGGAGTGTCCGGCGTGTTGTCTTCCTGCGGCGACAGCGAACGAGGAGCTCCGGCTGGAGCATTTCTTCTATAAAGATGCAGAACGTATCACGACCCGCCCACGTCATTTAGAGGACAGCTGACCGCAGATCGGAAAACGGATCGGATGTATTCCGACGTCGTGACGTGCTTCACAGCCAAACAAATTAGTCCGCTAGGTGCAGTACTACTTACGCAAGAGACGAGTGTCCAGCGTGTTGTCTTCCAGTGGCGACAGCGAACGAGGAACTCCGGCTAAAGCATTTCTTCTATAAAGTTGCAGAACATATCACGAGCCGCCCACGTCATTTAGAGGACAGCTGACCGCAGATCTGACAACGGATCGGATGTATTCCGACGTCGTGACCTGCTTCCCAGCCAAACAATGTAGTCCGCTAGGTGCAGCACCATTTAAGCAAGAGACGAGTGTCCAGCGCGTTGTCTTTCTGCGGCGACAGCGAACGAGGAGCTCCAGCTGGAGCATTTCTTCTAGAAAGTTGCAGAACATATCACGAGCCGCCCACGTCATTTAGAGGACAGGTGACCGCAGATCGGACAACGGATCGGATGTATGCCGACGTCGTGACGTGCTTCACAGCCAAATCAAATTAGTCCGCTAGGTGCAGCAATACTAAAGCAAGAGACGAGTTTCCAGCGTGTTGTCTTCCTGCGGCGACAGCGAACGAGGAGCTCCGGCTGGAGCATTTCTTCTAGAAAGTTGCAGAATCTATCACGAGCCGCTCACGTCATTTAGAGGACAGGTGACCGCAGATCTGGCAACGGATCGGATGTATTCCGATGTCATGACCTGCTTCCCAGCCAAACAAAGTAGTCCGCTAGGTGCAGCACCACTTAAGGGGATATGGTAGGGTAAGCCCACCCAAAAATCGAATTTTTAACTTTGGCACAGAAATATCGACTGCACTATGAAGAACAAACTTGCGAAAGCGCGTCCTCGAGCACGCGCTCAAAGCGGTTCGAATGTCGCACCGAAGTGTTCCGCGCGCCCAGGTGTTAAAAAATTTCGGGTGGAGTTCTTGGGCTTGTTTGTTTATCGTTGTCGTTCGCGGTGTTCTTCGTTATGTTGCGGTTTTTTATTTGCTTTTGAGTGTGTGGTAAGTAAATAATGTGTACTAAAAGATAATATATTGTTGAAAATATTTACTTTTATATCAGATGTGCCGCTAGTGCGGCTCTTGTAGTGTTTCGTCGTTATTGTTTCCAAAGTTGCGGTCGTGATCGCTTCGGTTTAGAGTTTCAAACGTAGTACTTGCCCCGAAGATTGCAAGATCGCAAATGGAATGTGGCAAATGGAGCATTAAGAGAAGATTAAAAAATGATCGCTTCACTAGCAAGAAGGGCAGTGATGAACCGGCACGATGAAGCGCAAGCTTCACGAAACCTGGTGAGAGGATCGGTATAATGAATTCTTCGATGTAGACGGCTCAGGTACTACTAGCTACCGTCTAATCGACTTCGCTCTTCTCCGCAGTTTCTTGCAAGATGTTGTTCTGAATGAATATGGCAACAAGGGAGGAATAATTTCGAAAAAGTTATGGACAGCCGAGGCGGTTTGGCATCCTCTATAAATGTCACCTGCAACGAGAGCGATGCTCTAAATGCGCCCGAGACATCCAGGCGTACTGCTCGACGTCATTGAAGTAATTCAAAAGTTCGTTTATGCCCCGTGCTTGCGGAAAAGGAGTGGCATCTGGTCGCATCATGTGTACATCATGCGTGTTTTGTAATACTGCCCTCGACAGAATGAAAAAAGACCATGTTGACAGGACAGAATTCTCACTCGGCCGAAAGCAAGGAAGACGACGGGTGAAAAGGAACACTAAGAAGGGTTTTGGAGACACCTGCAAGAAATTCAGCAGTATGCGAACATAAAACTTCATTTTTTTCAAACTGCATTTTTTATGAATTGCTCACATTCAGTGCACTTTTTCTCATAATGTGCTCTTCCGATTCCAGTGAAATTTTGCACTCATGTACTACATCCAGCAGTAAATATTCTGAACTGGAAAAAAATGTCACTGAATATATGAATGATAACACTGGAAAAAGTTACACTGAAAGACACCCCGCTGTGGTTCTGTGCATGCAATGATATTATTATTCTGCAGCACAGACTTCAAAAAGAATGAGATATATCTATAGTTCAGTTGTAATTTATGGGTCTTTAAAATAACATCGCCTAATATCATTACATTTCTCTCAGTGGCGGCAGAGAAAAGGTACATTAATTAATTAAACACACTCGAAATTTTGGGAGTGAGCCACAGGAAAGGTGAAACATCTACACATAAACAAAGTACCTCATTCCATACCCAGGGCCATCTTTTGCGAACACATGCACTTTGATGCGAATATCTGCACTCTTTTCCAAAATATTACTTTAAAACTAATACGTACCATTTACCCTACCATACCTCCTTAATCAAGAGACGAGTGTCCAGCGTGTTGTCTTCCTGCAGCGACATCGAACGAGGAGCTCCGGCTGAGGCATTTCTTCTATAAACTTGCAGAACTTACCACCCGCTGCCCACGTAATTTAGATAGCAGCTGGCCAGAGATCTGAGTACGGGTCGGATGCATTCCGATGTCGTGACCAGCTACACAGCCAAACCAAATTAGTCCGCTAGGTGCAGCACTACTTAAGCAAGAGACGAGTGTCCAACGCATTGTCTTCCTGCGCCGACAGCGAACGAGCAGCTCCGGCTCAAGGATTTCTTCTATAAAGTTGCAGAACGTATCACGAGCCGCTAACGTTATCTAGAGGACCGCTGACCGCAGATCTGACAAATGATCGGATGTATTCTGACGTGATATGATTCCCAGCCAGTAAAATTAGTCCGCTAGGCGCAGCACTACTTAAGCAAGAGACGAGTGTCCAGCGTGTTGTCTTCCTGCGGCGACAGCGAACGAGGAGCTCCGGCTGAAGCATTTCTTCTATAATGTTGCAGAACGTATCACGAGCCGCCCACGTCATTTAGAGCACAGCTGACCGCAGATCTGACAACGGATCGGATGTATTTTGATGTGGTGACCTGCTTCCCAGCAAAACAAATTATTCCGCTAGGTGCAGTACTACTTAAGCAAGAGACGAGTGTCCAGCGCGTTCTCTTCCTGCGGCGACAGCGAACGAGGAGCTCCGGATAAAGCAATTCTTCAAGAAAGTTGCAGAACGTATAACCCACTGCCGACGTCATTTAGAGGACATGTGACCACAGATCTGACAAGGAATCGGATGTATTCCGACGTCGTTACCTGCTTCACAGCCAAAAAAATTTGTCCGCTAGGTGCAGCACTACTTAAGCAAGATACGAGTGTCCAGCGCGTTGTCTTCCTGCGGCGACAGCGAATGAGGAGCTCCGGCTGGAGCATTTCTTCTAGAAAGTTGAAGAATGGATCACGAGCCGCCCACGTCATTTAGGGGACAGGTGACCACAGATCTGACAAGGAATCGGGTGTATTCCGACGTCGTGACCTGCTACCCAGCCACACAAAGCAGTCTGCTAGGTGCTGCACCACTTAAGCAAGAGACGATTGTCCAGCGCGTTGTCTTCCTGCGGCGACAGCGAACGAGCAGCTCCGGCTCAAGCATTTCTTCTATAAAGTTGCAGAACGTATCACGAGCCGCTCACGTCATCTAGAGGACAGCTGACCGCAGATCTGACAAATGATTTAATGTATTCTGACGTGATGTGATTCCCAGCCAGTCAAATTAGTCCGCTAGGCGCAGCACTACTTAAGCAAGAGACGAGTGTCCAGCGTGTTGTCTTCATGCGGCGACAGCGAACGAGGAGCTCCTGCTGAAGCATTTCTTCTATAATGTTGCAGAACGTATCACGAGCCGGCCACGTCATTTAGAGCACAACTGACCGCAGATCTGACAACGGATCGGATGTATTTTGACGTCGTGACCTGCTTCCCAGCAAAACAAAGTAGTCCGCTAGGTGCAGCACTACTTAAGCAAGAGACGAGTGTCCAGATTGTTGTCTTCCTGCGGCGACAGCGAACGAGGAGCTCCGGCTGGAGCATTTCTTCTATAAAGATCAGAACGTATCACGACCCGCCCACGTCATTTAGAGGACAGCTGACCGAAGATCGGACAACGGATCGGATGTATTCCGACGTCGTGACCTGCTTCACAGCCAAACAAATTAGTCCGCTAGGTGCAGTACTACTTAAGCAAGAGACGAGTGTCCAGCGTGTTCTCTTCCTGTGGCGACAGCGAACGAGGAGCTCCGGCTAAAGCATTTCTTCTAGAAAGTTGCAGAACGTATAACCCGCTGCCGATGCAATTTAGAGGACAGCTGACCGCAGATGTGACAACGGATCGGATGTATTCCGACGTCGTGATCTGCTTCCCAGCCAAACAAAGTAGTCCGCTAGGAGCAGCACCACTTAAGCAAGAGACGAGTGTCCAGCGCGTTGTCTTCCTGCGGCGACAGCGAATGAGGAGCTCCGGCTGGAGCATTTCTTCTAGAAAGTTGAAGAATGGATCACGAGCCGCCCACGTCATTTAGGGGACAGGTGACCACAGATCTGACAAGGAATCGGGTGTATTCCGACGTCGTGACCTGCTACCCAGCCACACAAAGCAGTCTGCTGGGTGCTTCACCACTTAAGCAAGAGACGATTGTCCAGCGCGTTGTCTTCCTGCGGCGACAGCGAACGAGGAGCTCCGGCTAAAGCATTTCTTCTAGAAAGTTGCAGAACGTATAACCCGCTGCCGATGCCATTTAGAGGACAGCTGACCGCAGACCTGACAAGGAATCGGATGTATTCCGACGTCGTGGCCTGCTTCCCAGCCAAACAATGTAGTCCGCTAGGTGCAGCACCACTTAAGCAATACACTTGTGTCCAGCGCGTTGTCTTCCTGCGGCGACAGCGAACGAGCAACTCCGGCTCAAGCATTTCTTCTATAAAGTTGCAGAACGTATCAGGAGCCGCCCACGTCATTTAGAGGACAGCTGACCGCAGATCTGACAAGGAATCGGATGTATTCCGACGTCGTGACCTGCTTCACAGCCAAATCAAATTAGTCCGCTAGGTGCAGTACTACTTAAGCAAGAGACGAGTGTCCAGCGCGTTGTCTTCCTGCGGCGACAGCGAACAAGGAGCTCCGGCTGAAGCATTTCTTCTATAAAGATGCAGATTGTATCACGTGCGGCCCACGTCATTTAGAGGACAGCTGACCGCAGATCTGACAAGGAATCGGATGTATTCCGACGTCGTGACCTGCTTCACAGCCAAATCAAATTAGTCCGCTAGGTGCAGTACTACTTAAGCAAGAGACGAGTGTCCAGATTGTTGTCTTCCTGCGGCGACAGCGAACGAGGAGCTCCGGCTGGAGCATTTCTTCTATAAAGATGCAGAACGTATCACGACCCGCCCACGTCATTTAGAGGACAGCTGACCGAAGATCGGACAACGGATCGGATGTATTCCGACGTCGTGACCTGCTTCACAGCCAAACAAATTAGTCCGCTAGGTGCAGTACTACTTAAGCAAGAGAGGAGTGTCCAGCGTGTTCTCTTCCTGCGGCGACAGCGAATGAGGAGCTCCGGCTAAAGCATTTCTTCTAGAAAGTTGCAGAACGTATAACCCGCTGCCGATGCCATTTAGAGGACAGCTGACCGCAGATGTGACAACGGATCGGATGTATTCCGACGTCGTGATCTGCTTCCCAGCCAAACAAAGTAGTCCGCTAGGAGCAGCACCACTTAAGCAAGAGACGAGTGTCCAGCGCGTTGTCTTCCTGCGGCGACAGCGAATGAGGAGCTCCGGCTGGAGCATTTCTTCTAGAAAGTTGAAGAATGTATCACGAGCCGCCCACGTCATTTAGGGGACAGGTGACCACAGATCTGACAAGGAATCGGATGTATTCCGACGTCGTGACCTGCTACCCAGCCACACAAAGCAGTCTGCTAGGTGCTGCACCACTTAAGCAAGAGACGATTGTCCAGCGCGTTGTCTTCCTGCGGCGACAGCGAACGAGGAGCTCCGGCTAAAGCATTTCTTCTAGAAAGTTGCAGAACGTATAACCCGCTGCCGATGCCATTTAGAGGACAGCTGACCGCAGACCTGACAAGGAATCGGATGTATTCCGACGTCGTGGCCTGCTTCCCAGCCAAACAATGTAGTCCGCTAGGTGCAGCACCATTTAAGCAATACACTTGTGTCCAGCGCGTTGTCTTCCTGCGGAGACAGCGAACGAGCAGCTCCGGCTCAAGCATTTCTTCTATAAAGTTGCAGAACGTATCAGGAGCCGCCCACGTCATTTAGAGGACAGCTGACCGCAGATCTGACAAGGAATCGGATGTATTGCGACGTCGTGACCTGCTTCACAGCCAAATCAAATTAGTCCGCTAGGTGCAGTACTACTTAAGCAAGAGACGAGTGTCCAGCGCGTTGTCTTCCTGCGGCGACAGCGAACAAGGAGCTCCGGCTGAAGCATTTCTTCTATAAAGATGCAGATTGTATCACGTGCGGCCCACGTCATTTAGAGGACAGCTGACCGCAGATCTGACAACGGATCGGATGGATTCCAACGTCGTGGCCTGCTTCACAGCCAAACAAATTAGTCCGCTAGGTGCCGAAATACTTAAGCAAGAGACGAGTTTCCAGCGTGTTGTCTTCCTGCGGCGACAGCGAACGAAGAGCTCCGGCTGAAGCATTTCTTCTGTAAAGTTGCAGAACGTATCACGAGCCACCCACGTCATTTAGGGGACAGGTGACCGCAGATCTCGCAACGGATCGGATGTATTCCGACGTCGTGACCTGCTTCCCAGCCAAACAAAGTAGTCCGCAAGGTGCAGCACCACTTAAGATGATATGGTAGGGTAAGCCCACCCAAAAATCGAATCTTTAACTTTGGCACAGAAATATCGACTGCACTATGAGGAATTAACTTGCGAAAGCGCGTCCTCGAGCACGCGCTCAAAGCGGTTCGAATGTCACATCGAATTGTTCCGCGCGCCCAGGCGTTGAAAAATTTCGGGTGGAGTTCGGGGGCCTGCTTGTTTATCGTTGTCGTTCGCGGTGTTCTTCGTTATGTTGCGACTTTTTATTTGCTTGTGTGTGTGTGTGTGTGGTAAGTAAATAATGTGTGCTAAAATATATTATATTGTTGAAAATATTTATTTTATATCAGATGTGCCGCTAGGGCGGCTCTTGTAGGGTGTTTCGTCATTATTGTTTCCAAAATTACGGTCGTGATCGCTTCGGCTTCGAGTTTCAAACGTAGTACTTGCCCAGAAGATTGCAAGATCGCAAATGGAAGGTCGCAAATGGAGCATTAGGAAAAGATTAAAAAATGATCGCTTCACTAGCAAGAAGGGCAGTGATAAGCCGGAACGATGAAGCGCAAGCTTCACGAAGCAAAAAGACGAACTGCGCAACAAGAACACGGACGAAAGGGAGGCAGACACACACTAACGCAGACTTACAACTTTACTAAAGGAAGGAATACAAGGCAAATATATATATAGCGATCCCCAACGCACTTCAAATCTGATCAATATGGCACGTGACAATCTGCCCAGGCGATAAACAGACCACACACGAAACAACCGATTACAAGATAATCTTATACCGGGCCGGCCCTTTCTATGAAAACAAAAAGCAAAGGACCGCTTAGCGACAGTGCACACTTGAGAATTACGCGTTCTGCAAAGTAAGGAAATTCATAACAAAAACCACACCACTGTAGCCATCTGATACCACTGAAGCTCGAACCGCTTACAAGCGCAGGTGCTGACACCAAAACCAAGAGACGAAGCACTCCCCCTTTTGAAAGCAAACCAAACGGGAAACAAAAACAACCACATCGGTCATCGTCAAAAACAAAAAAACAGTGAAAAAGGCACCAGGTCAAAAAGGTAAAAAAACAAAAAAAACATGAATCAGCTCAAGAAGCTACGTCACAAAAAGAGTGAAAAATAGGCACCGAGTCATTTAAAAAAACAAAAAGATGAAAGACGGGACAACAGTTTAAGACAACAACGGTTTTAAAAAAAGGGGGGTGAATGAAATCCAAAGCGTAGGAAAACATCTCAAGCCATGACAGAACCGAAACAAAACTGAGATCCCTAATCAAATGAACAACGAAAGCATCAAACGCAATCAGGAGGCACTGCTCAATCACCAGGGCACAAACAGGCCACTAGGCTACACATACCCCCGCAAAAACGAAAATTCTTTGGATGATAAGGAAATGGAAGCCTTGCTAACACAGTTGTCCGTAGTGCCGATGTAAAATGTTTCGACGACGAGACGCTCCCATTTGTCATTCAATCTGGCCAGAAATTCCGTCTTTTCGAACCATGGTACACAGTCCCGTTGCTTCATTTTTGTGCAGTCCGCACAATGCTTAGCCAAAAACCCTCCATCGTTGTTTGCCACGCTCAACCGGTGCTCCCTTGCTCTTTCATTGAAGCATCTGCCGGTTTGGCCGATGTAGACTTTTCCGCAACTAAGGGGAATGCGGTAAACAACGCCGGAAACGCAATCTTTGAACTTCCTTAGATGTTTGATTTTGCAAGGGGTCTTCTTAGTGTTCTTCATCATCGCGCACACCTTGGACAGTCTGCATGGAGCCGAGAAGACAATGTTGACGCCTCCTTTTCTCGCCACTTTATTGATGTTGTGCGAGAATTTGTGGATGTATGGAATCACATGGGCCTTCTTTTGCTCGGCGTCTTCTTTGTCTTTGCGTTCTCTCTTAATTTTTTGAAGCACATTTTCACACACACTCGAAATGACGTGCGGAGGGTATCCAGCTGCTTGCAAACGCTGAAGCTGGTACTGGAAGCTCTCTTGAACTTTGTGGTCACAAGCCTTTTTCATCCATCTTTTTCATCCATCTTTTTCATACATCCACAAATTCGCGCACAACATCAAGAAAGTGGCGAGAAAAGGAGGCGTCAACGTTGTCTTCTCGGCTCATGCAGACTGTCCAAGGTGTGCGTGATGATGAAGAACACCAAGAAGACCCCTTGCAAAATCAAACATCTAAGGAAGTTCAAAGATTGCGTTTCCGGCGTTGTTTACCGCATTCCCCTTAGTTGCGGAAAAGTCTACATAGGCCAAACCGGCAGATGCTTCAATGAAAGAGCAAGGGAGCACCGGTTGAGCGTGGCAAACAACGATGGAGGGTTTTTGGCTAAGCATTGTGCGGACTGCACAAAAATGAAGCAACGTGACTGTGTACCATGGTTCGAAAAGACGGAATTTCTGGCCAGATTGAATGACAAATGGGAGCGTCTCGTCGTCGAAACATTTTACATCGGCACTACAGACAACTGTGTTAGCAAGGCTTCCATTTCCTTATCATCCAAATAATCTTCGTTTTTGCGGGGGCATGTGTAGCCTAGTGGCCTGTTTGTGCCCTGATGATTGAGCAGTGCCTCCTGATTGCGTTTGATGCTTTCGTTGTTCATTTGATTAGCGATCTCAGTTTTGTTTCGGTTCTGTCATGGTTTGAGATGTTTTCCTACGCTTTGGATTTCATTCACCCCCCTTTTTTTAAAACCGTTGTTGTCTTAAACTGTTGTCCCGTCTTTCATCTTTTTGTTTTTTTAAATGACTCGGTGCCTATTTTTCACTGTTTTTGTGACGTAGCTTTTGAGCTGATTCATTGTTTTTTTTGTTTTTTTACCTTTTTGACCTGGTGCCTTTTTTCACTGTTTTTTTGTGTTTTTGGCGATGACCGATGTGGTTGTTTTTGTTTCCCGTTTTGTTTGCTTTCAAAAGGGGGAGTGCTTCGTCTCTTGGTTTTGGTGTCAGCACCTGCGCTTGTAAGCGGTTCGAGCTTCAGTGGTATCAGATGGCTACAGTGGTGTGGTTTTGTTATGAATTTCCTTACTTTGCAGAACACGTAATTCTCAAGTGTGCACTGTCGCTAAGCGGTCCTTTGCTTTTTGTTTTCATAGAAAGGGCCGGCCCGGTATAAGATTATCTTGTAAGCGTTTGTTTCGTGTGTGGTCTGTTTATCGCCTGGGCAGATTGTCACGTGCCACATTGATCAGATTTGAAGTGCGTTGGGGATCGCTATATATATTTGCCTTGTATTCCTTCCTTTAGTAAAGTTGTAAGTCTGCGTTAGTGTGTGTCTGCCTCCCTTTCGTCCGTGTTCTTGTTGCGCAGTTCGTCTTTTTGCATTATGATCAACCAACTAGCCCGACAAGTCCTGTTGCTTCACGAAACCTGGTGAGAGGATCGGTATAATGAATCCTTCGATGTAGACGACTCAACTACGACTAGCTACCGTCTAATCGACTTCGCTCTTCTCCGCAGCTTGTTGCAGGATGTTTTTTTTGAATAAATAGGGCAACAAGGGAGCAATAATTTCGAAAGAAGCTATCGACAGGCTAGGCGGTTTGGCATCCTCTATAAATGTCACCTGCAACGAGAGCGATGCTCTAAATGCGCACGAGACATCCAGGCGTACTGCTCGACGTCATTGAAGTAATTCAAAAGTTCGTTTATGCCCCGTGCTTGCGGAAAAGGAGTGGCATCTGGTCGCATCATGTGTGCATCATGTGTGTTTTGTAATACTCCCCTCGACAGAATGAAAGAAGACCATGTTGACAGGACAGAATTCTCACTCGGCCGAGAGCAAGGAAGACGACGGATAAAAACGAACACTAAGAAGGGTTTTGGAGACACCTGCAAAAAATTCAGCAGTATGCGAACATAAAACTTCATATTTTTCAAATTGCATTTTTTATGAATTGCTCACATTCAGTGCACTTTTTCTCATAAAGTGCCCTTCCGATTCCAGAGAAATTTTGCACTCATGTACTACATCCAGCAGTAAATATTCTGAACTGGAAAAAAATGTCACTGAATATATGAATGATAACACCGGAAAAAATTACACTGAAAGACACCCCGCTGTGGTTCTGTGCATGCAATGATATTATTTTTCTGCAGCACAGACTTCAAAAAGAATAAGATATATCTATAGTTCAGATGTAATTTATGGGTCTTTAAAATAACATCGCCTAATATCATTACAATCCTCTCAGTGGCTGCAGAGAAAAGGTACATTGAATAATTAATCACACCTTCAATTTTTGGGAGTGAGCCACAGGAAAGGTGAAACATCTACACATAAACAAAGTACCTCATTCCATACCCAGGGCCATCTTTTGCAAACACATGCAATTTGATGCGAATATCTGTACTCGTTTCCAAAATGTTACTTTAAAACTAATACGTACCATTTACCCTACCATACCTCCTTAAGCAAGAGACGAGTGTCCAGCGTGTTGTCTTCCTGCAGCGACAGCGAACGAGGAGCTCCGGCTGAAGCATTTCTTCTATAAACTTGCAGAACTTACCACCCGTTGCCCACGTAATTTAGATAGCAGCTGGCCAGAGATCTGAGTACGGATCGGATGCATTCCGATGTCGTGACCAGCTTCACAGCCAAACCAAATTAGTCCGCTAGGTGCAGCACTACTTAAGCAAGAGACGAGTGTCCAGCGCGTTGTCTTACTGCAGCGACAGCGAACGAGCAGCTCCGGCTCAAGCATTTCTTCTATAAAGTTGCAGAACGTATCACGAGCCGCTCACGTCATCTAGAGGACAGGTGACCGCAGATCTGACAAATGATTTAATGTATTCTGACGTGATGTGATTCCCAGCCAGTCAAATTAGTCCGCTAGGCGCAGCACTACTTAAGCAAGAGACGAGTGTCCAGCGTGTTGTCTTCCTGCGGCGACAGCGAACGAGGAGCTCCTGCTGAAGCATTTCTTCTATAATGTTTCAGAACGTATCACGAGCCGGCCACGTCATTTAGAGCAGAACTGACCGCAGATCTGACAACGGATCGGATGTATTTTGACGTCGTGACCTGCTTCCCAGCAAAACAAAGTAGTCCGCTAGGTGCAGCACTACTTAAGCAAGAGACGAGTGTACAGATTGTTGTCTTCCTGCGGTGACAGCGAACCAGGAGCTCCGGCTGAAGCTTTTCTTCTATAATGTTGCAGAACGTATCACGAGCCGCCCACGTCATTTACAGAACAGGTAACCGCAGGTCTGACAAAGTATCGGATTTATTCCGACGTCGTGACCTGCTTCCCAGCCAAACAAAGTAGTCCGCTAGGTGCAACACCACTTAAGCAAGAGACGAGTGTCCAGCGTGTTCTCTTCCTGCGGCGACAGCGAACGAGGAGCTCCGGCTAAAGCATTTCTTCTAGAAAGTTGCAGAACGTATAACCCGCTGCCGATGCCATTTAGAGGACAGCTGACCGCAGATGTGACAACGGATCGGATGTATTCCGACGTCGTGACCTGCTACCCAGCCACACAAAGCAGTCTGCTAGGTGCTGCACCACTTAAGCAAGAGACGATTGTCCAGCGCGTTGTCTTCCTGCGGCGACAGCGAACGAGGAGCTCCGGCTAAAGCATTTCTTCTAGAAAGTTGCAGAACGTATAACCCGCTGCCGATGCCATTTAGAGGACAGCTGACCGCAGACCTGACAAGGAATCGGTTGTATTCCGACGTCGTGACCTGCTTCACAGCCAAGCAATGTAGTCCGCTAGGTGCAGCACCACTTAAGCAAGAGACGAGTGTCCAGCGTGTTGTCTTCCTGCGGCAACAGCGAACGAGGAGCTCCGGCTGAAGCATTTCTTATGTAACGTTTCAGAACGTATCACGAGCCGCCCACGTCATTTAGAGCACAACTGACCGCAGATCTGACAACGGATCGGATGTATTTTGACGTCGTGACCTGCTTCCCAGCAAAAAAAAATGTAGTCCGCTAGGTGCAGCACTACTTAAGCAAGAGACGAGTGTCCAGATTGTTGCCTTCCTGCGGTGACAGCGAACGAGGAGCTCCGGCTGAAGCTTTTCTTCTATAAGGTTGCAGAACGTATCACGAGCCGCCCACGTCATTTAGAGGACAGCTGACCGCAGATCGGACAACGGATCAGATGTATTCCGACGTCGTGACCTGCTTCCCAGCCAAACACAGTAGTCCGCTAGGTGCGGCACCATTTAAGCAAGAGACGAGTGTCCAGCGCGTTGTCTTCCAGCGGCGACAGCGAACGAGCAGCTCCGGCTCAAGCTTTTCTTCTATAAAGTTGCAGAAGGTATCAGGAGCCGCCCACGTCATTTAGAGGACAGCTGACCGCAGATCTGACAAGGTATCGGATGTATTCCGACGTCGTGACCTGCTTCACAGCCAAACAATGTAGTCCGCTAGGTGCAGCACCACTTAAGCAAGAGACAAGTGTCCAGCGTGTTGTCTTCCTGCGGCGACAGCGAACGAGGAGCTCCGGCTGAAGCATTTCTTATATAATGTTTCAGAACGTATCACGAGCCGCCCACGTCATTTAGAGCACAGCTGACCGCAGATCTGACAACGGATCGGATGTATTTTGACGTCGTCACCTGCCTCCCAGCAAAAAAAAAGTAGTCTGCTAGGTGCTTCACTACTTAAGCAAGAGACGAGTGTCCAGATTGTTGCCTTCCTGCAGTGACAGCGAACGAGGAGCTCCGGCTGAAGCTTTTCTTCTATAATGTTGCAGAACGTATCACGAGCCGCCCACGTCATTTACAGGACAGGTAACCGCATGTCTGACAAAGGATCGGATGTATTCCGACGTAGTGACCTGCTTCCCAGCCAAACAAAGTAGTCCGCTAGGTGCAGCACCACGTAAGCAAGAGACGAGTGTCCAGATTGTTGTCTTCCTGCGGCGACAGCTAACGAGGAGCTCCGGCTGAAGCATTTATATAAAGATGCAGAACGTATCACGACCCGCCCACGTCATTTAAAGGACAGCTGGCCGCAGATCGGACCACGGATCGGGTGTATTCCGACGTCGTGACCTGCTTCACAGCCAAACAAATTAGACCGCTAGGTGCAGTACTACTTAAGCAAGAGACGAGTGTCCAACGTGTTGTCTTCCTGCGGCGACAGCGAACAAGGAGCTCCGGCAGAAGCATTTCTTCTAGAAAGTTGCAGAACGTATAACGCGCTGCCGACGTCATTTAGAGGACAGCTGACCGCAGACCTGACAAGGAATCGGATGTATTCCGACGTCGTGACCTGCTTCCCAGCCAAACAATGTAGTCCGCTAGGTGCAGCACCACTTAAGCAAGACACTTGTGTCCAGCGCGTTGTCTTCCTGCGGCGACAGCGAACGAGCAGGTCCGGCTCAAGCATTTCTTCTATAAAGTTGCAGAACGTACCAGGAGCCGCCCACGTCATTTAGAGGACAGCTGACCGCAGACCTGACAAGGAATCGGATGTATTCCGACGTCGTGACCTGCTTCACAGCCAAACAATGTAGTCCGCTAGGTGCAGCACCACTTCACTTCACTTCACTTCACTTTATTACCTTAAAGACCCCACTTTGGGGGTGTTACATAAGGGGTGGGAGTACAAATATAGGTTGAATATGATTGCTTACATGATATTTATGAAATGCATATTTAAATTGTTCACAAAACTTGATTGGCAGGTGATGGCATCAACGTCGTGGGGAAGGCCATTCCAGTCTTTAGCAGTGCGAAGAAAAAAGGATGCGGAAAAAGTGACGGTGCGGGTGCGTTGGCATGACACTTGCAGTGGATGGCCGGTGCGATGAGATATGCGAGCGGGCGGTGTGATGTAGGGTGGTTGTCCGAGGGAACTGTAAAAAAACTTATGAAACAGACTAAGAGAAGCAATGCGACGACGATGGGCAAGAGTTGATAAACCTGATTGTCGTTTAAGTGACGATACACTGATGTCGTATGAATAGGCAGAATGAATGAACCTCGTGGCGCGATTTTGGACAGATTCTATTGAACTGATGAGATATGCTTGTTGCGGGCTCCAGATAGCAGATGCGTATTCTAGTTTTGGTCGAATGAGTGATTGGTAGGCGAGAAGTTTAATACTTTGAGGGGCGTGCCGTAGATGACGTTTCAAAAAACCCAATGACCGGTTAGCTGATGCGACGATGTTCGTTACATGAGAGCGCCAGGAGAGATCCTGGCACAAGGTGACACCTAGGTACTTGTATGAGTATACAGATTCTAGTGGAACGTTAGCAACGGAGTAAGGGAAAATATGGGGGTTACGCCGGCGGTGAAAAGATACGAGTTTACATTTATTAGGATTAAGCGACATTAGCCAGTCATCGCACCAGGCATGCACTGTGTCAATGTCGTCTTGCAGCTGTGATTGGTCAAAGGTGTTGGAAATCGTGTGGTAAATAACGCAGTCGTCTGCAAACAGACGAACATTGCAAACCAGGTTTGAGGGTAAGTCGTTTATGTAGATTAAGAATAGGAGGGGAGCAAGTACAGAACCTTGGGGTACGCCTGATGTTACTGGAAGAGGGTTGGAACTCTGGCTGTTAGCGAGAACAAACTGGGAGCGCTTAGAAAGGAATTCTTCGATCCACAATAAGACGTTAGGATGCAGTTTTAGCATGGTTAGTTTTAGCAGTAAACGCCTGTGGGGAACTTTATCAAATGCTTTAGCAAAGTCTAGAAAAATAGCGTCAGTTTGTAAATTTAGGTCGAGGTTAGAGTGAACGTCATGAAGAAAGACGGCCAGTTGAGTTTCACATGACAAACCCTTGCGAAACCCGTGTTGTGAGGGATGAAAGAAGTTGATAGCGTCAAGAAAGTCCATGATTTGAGAATAGATGACGTGTTCCATGATTTTGCAAGGTATGCTGGTTAATGATATCGGACGGTAATTTAAAGGAGAATCTTTGTTACCGGACTTAAAGACGGGAATGACCTTTCCCACTTTCCAGTCATCCGGAATGGAACCTGTAGAAAGCGACTGTGAAAACAATAACAATAAGTACATTGCAGAAATATTATTAGTGTTGCGCAGTATTTTGGAGTTAGTTTCGTCGACGCCGGCCGATGATGAAGTTTTAAGGTGTTCAATGAGCGAGGTAATGCCGGCTTCAGAAAACGCGATAGCAGGCATGCTGGACTCTATATTGATGGCGAAAGTTGCAGTTGGTGGGTGAATTTCATTAGTGAACACAGATGAAAAGGCGTTATTAAAAATGTCAGCGCACTCAATGTCATCAGCTTCCTCTCCAGACTCTTTAGTTAGAGTGATGGTATGTGCCGGGTGCTCACTTATGACCTGCCAAAACTTTCTGGGATTGGAAGTCAACAATTTGGGGAGGTCGTTGTGAAGGAAAGAGTATTTTGCGTAGTGAATTTCTGATAGGTAGGTGCGTTCGGCTGTATAGTATTTTTCCCACGCGCACTCGTCGTATTGCTTTAATTTTGCCGCACGGAAAAGGCGCTTCTTTTTATTGTCGAGTCTTTTTATCGTTTTGGTATACCATGGTTTCTGGCGGTTCGAGTGGAAGCTTATTTTGGGGATGTATCTATCGGTTAGTTCGCTAACCTTTTTCTTAAAACGGGACCAATTGTCATTTACTGAATTATCGTGAAAAGATGCTTCAAATGTTGTGAGATATTGTTTTAATTCAAGACTAAAGGCTTCATAGTTTCTTTTGTCGTAGAGGCGAATAGTTTTGTTTTGATTCTGGCGTCGTGATGGGTGGAACTCAAATGTGGCGTGGATTACTTTATGGTCGCTGATTTCGCGTAGATAAGTGATAGATGAGAGGGCTTCCGGGTGGGTAGTCAGGATTAGATCTAGGATGTTTGCACCGCGGGTCGGTTCAGATACCACTTGAGTTAAGTTGAAGTTTAGGCAGACCTCGATAAAATCATTCGCTTCCCTGTTGCCGACTGCTGTCTGTGTCTGCCAGTTGATTTCTGGAAAATTGAAGTCTCCAAAAAGAATGATATGCGCTTTTGGGTATTTCCTCGTTAATTGGCTGACCACGTCGTTAAGAATTCGAGAGAAATCGGAGTTGGTATTTGGCGCTCTATAACAAACGCCCAGCAGTACGGTTTGGGGCGCAGCGCGACAAAGTAGCCATACTATCTCAAGGTCTGATGGAATATTAATAACTGTACACGAGAACTGATTGCTAACTGCGATGAAAACGCCTCCACCTCGAGCGGATGTGCGATCTTTGCGAAGAAGGTTAAAATTCGGTAAGTCAGCAAGAACTTCAGTATCGGTGATGCCATTAGTGAGCCATGTTTCGGTAAGTATCAGCAAGTTACTAGCAGATGAACACACAAGATTGGAGATGATTTCGCGTTTCGGAAGAAAACTACGTATGTTTGTGAAAATCGCCGAAAAGGAAAGATTAGGCTGGGGGGTGGTAGGTACATGAGCGGCTGGGGGCTGGCGGCGCAGCAACCGCTATGGTATCTCTTTTACAGATTGCGATGGTTCGTCGAAGATATATCGTCGGGAACCGATGAACAGGGTTTTGTATCGCAAAGAAAAACGGTTAGTCTTGCTTTTGGCAAATGTAACTAGATGTTTGCGCACATTGCGAACGCGGCGTGAAAAATCTTCACCGACGGAGTAGTCAGTGTCCTTGAATTTGCGGCCATTAGCTAGAATTTCGTCCTTCGTTTTGAAAAGTGCGATTTTGGCAATTAATGGACGGCAGCGATCAGATTCGTGGCGCCCAAGACGGTGAGTGCGGTCTATTGTTTTGGGGTCGACGGCGATGTCCAAAAATTCGGAGCAATGGCGAAATAGTAGCTTTTCAGAGTCGGCCCACGTTTCAGATGGGTCAGGGTCCGGAATGTTGTAGAATATGAGGTTGTTTCTTCGTGATTGGTTTTCTGCTTCGTCTATGCGATCCTCGAGATCACAGAGCTGGCGAGTTGCCTGGGTGGTGTGAGTGCTTAGGCCTTCTATCTCTGTGCGTAGTGACTGTATGGTTTGGTAATGACCTTCAAGAGCGCTGATGCGCCTGCTTAGATCAGAAATAAGGTTGTCTGTTGTTAGTAACTGGTTTTTGAGGTCTGTAACTTCCGCGATTAATGTCGACTGACCGGCGGACAATTTTTTAAGTTCCGTAACTACAGTTTCGAGTGAGGCAGGGCCGGGGTTAGTCTCTATGTCGCCGGACAACAAAAGCAAGGAAATAATGACATCAGAACACTCAGTGACAATGGCAAGGCAGCATTGCGGGCTCGGCAGCTGTATCAAAAAGTAATCACTAGATTTCTTAGCGTAAAGACAACATGGCTTACTAACCTGCATGGCGAGGCAGAACGGGTTAAGCGACCGCATCGTGGCACAGCCACCGAGCCCACAAAGCGACGCCGGTGGCCGAAGCTGCTTAAAAGCTGGAGCGGGAGAGGATGTTGATGGCGATGGTGTTTCCAACTGTCTGTCGAGGGTGCAGTGCACTGGTGAGGTCAGCGCACGATCGGGCGAAGCGGTGATGGCGCAAGGCTGGCACATATCGGTTCGGTTGAGAGCGGGCGTCCATTCCGGCGAGATGTCCGGTGGACAGGCAGCAAGAGGGGCGGGGAAAAGCGTGGTAATCCAGAGGGGAGCGATCACCTGCATGGCGAGGCAGAACGGGTTAAGCGACCGCATCGTGGCACAGCCACCGAGCCCACAAAGCGACGCCGGTGGCCGAAGCTGCTTAAAAGCTGGAGCGGGAGAGGATGTTGATGGCGATGGTGTTTCCAACTGTCTGTCGAGGGTGCAGTGCACTGGTGAGGTCAGCGCACTATCGGGCGAAGCGGTGATGGCGCAAGGCTGGCACATATCGGTTCGGTTGAGAGCGGGCGTCCATTCCGGCGAGATGTCCGGTGGACAGGCAGCAAGACACGAGTGTCCAGCGCGTTGTCTTCCTGCGGCACCAGCGAACGAGCAGCTCCGGCTCAAGCATTTCTTCTATAAAGTTGCAGAACGTATCACGAGCACCCACGTCACTTAGAGGACAGCTGATCGCAGATCTGACAAGGAATCGGATGTATTCCGACGTCGTGACCTGCTTCCCAGCCAAACAAAGTAGTCCGCTAGGTGCAGCACCAATTAAGCAAGAGACAAGTGTCCAGCGCGTTGTCTTCCTGCGGCGACAGCGAACGAGGAGCTCCGGCTGAAGCATTTCTTCTATAATGTTGCAGAACATATCACGAGCCGCCCACGTCATTTAGAGGACAGGTGACCGCAGATCTGACAAAGGATCGGATGTATTCCGACGTCGTGACCTGCTTTCCAGCCAAACAAAGTAGTCCGCTAGGTGCAGCACCACTTAAGGGGATATGGTAGGGTAAGCCCACCCAAAAATCGAATTTTTAACTTTGGCACAGAAATATCGACTGCACTATGAGGAACAAACTTGCGAAAGCGCGTCCTCAAGCACCCGCTCAATGCGGTTCAAATGTCGCACCGAAGTGTTTCGCGCGCCCAGGCGTTGAAAAATTTCGGGTGAAGTTGGGGGGCTCTTTTGTTTATCGTTGTCGTTCGCGGTGTTCTTCCTTATGTTGCGATTTTTTATTTGCTTGTGTGTGTGTGGTAAGTAAATATTGTGTACTAAAATATATATTGTTGAAAATATTTACTTTTATATCAGATGTGCCGCTAGTGCGGCTCTTGTAGTGTGTTTCGTCATTATTGTTTCCAAAATTGCGGTCCTGATCGCTTCTGTTTCGAGTTTCAAACGTAGTACTTGCCCAGAAGATTACAACATCGCAAATGGAATGTGGCAAATTGAGCATTAAGAGAAGATTAAAAAATGATCGCTTCACTAGCAAGAAGGGCAGTGATAAACCGGCCCGATGAAGCGCAAGCTTCACGAAACCTGGCGAGAGGATCTGTATAATGAATTCTTCGATGTAGACGGCACAGGTACTACTAGCTATCGTCTAATCGACTTCGCTCTTCTCCGCAGTTTCTTGCAAGATGTTGTTTTGAATGACTATGGCAAAAAGGGAGGAATAATTTCGAAAGAAGCTGTAGACAGGCGAGGCGGTTTGGCATCCTCTATAAATGTCACCTGCAACGAGTGCGATGCTCTAAATGCGCACGAGACATCCAGGCGTACTGCTCGACGTCATTGAAGTAATTCAAAAGTTCGTTTATGCCCCGTGCTTGCGGAAAAGGAGTGGCATCTGGTCGCATCATGTGTGCATCATGTGTGTTTTGTAATACTCCCCTCGACAGAATGAAAAAAGACCATGTTGACAGGACAGAATTCTCACTCGGCCGAGAGCAAGGAAGACGACGGATAAAAAGGAACACTAAGAAGGGTTTTGGAGACACCTGCAAGAAATTCAGCAGTACGCAAACATAAAACTTCATTTTTTTTAAATTGCATTTTTTATGAATTCCTCACATTCAGTGCACTTTTTCTCAGAAAGTGCTCATCCGTTTCCAGTGAAATTTTGCACTCAGGTACTACATACAGCATTAAATATTCTGAACTAAGAAAAATGTCACTGATTATATGAATGATAACACTGGAAAAAATTACACTGAAAGACACCCCGCTGTGGTTCTGTGCATGCAATGATATTATTCTTATGCAGCACATATTTCAAAAAGAATAAGATATATCTATAGTTCGGGTGTAATTTATGGGTATTTAAAATAACATCGCCTAATATCATTACATTCCTCTCAGTGGCTGAAGAGAAAAGGTACAATGAATAATTAATCACACCTGAAAGTTTGGGAGTGAGCCACAGGAAAGGTGAAGCATCTCGACATAAACAAAGTACCTCATTCCATACCCATGGGCATATTTTGCGAACACAAGCATATTGATGCGAATATCTGCACTCGTTTCCAAAATATTACTTTAAAACTAATACGTACCATTTACCCTGCCATACATCCTTAAGCGAGACGAGTGTTCAGTGTGTTGTCTTCCTGCAGCGACAGCGAACGAGGAACTCCGGCTGAGGCATTTCTTCTATAAACTTGCAGAACTTACCACCCGCTGCCCACGTAATTTAGATAGCAGCTGGCCGGAGATCTGAGTACGGATCGGATGCATTCTGATGTCGTGACCAGCTTCACAGCCAAACCAAATTAATCCGCTAGGTGCAGCACTACTTAAGCAAGAGACGAGTGTCCAGCGCGTTGTCTTCCTGCGGCGACAGCAAACGAGCAGCTCCGGCTCAAGCATTTCTTCTATAAAGATGCAGAACGTATCACGAGCCGCCCACGTCATTTAGAAGACAGCTGACCGCAGAACTGACAACGAATCGGATGTATTCCGACGTGGTGACCTTCTTCACAGCCAAACAAATTATTCCGCTAGGTGCAGCACTACTTAAGCCAGACACGAGTGTCCAGCGTGTTGTCTTCCTGAGGCGACAGCGAAGGAGGGAGGAGCTCTGGCTGAAGCATTTCTTCTATAAAGTTGCAGAACTTACCAGCCGCTGCCCACGTAATTGAGATGGCAGCTGGCCACAGATTTGACAACGGATCGGATGTATTCGACGTCGTGACCTGCTTCACAGCCAAACAAATTAGTCCGCTAGGTGCAGCACTACTTAAGCAAGAGACGAGTGTCCTGCGTTTTGTTTTCCTGCGGCGACACCGAATGAGGAGCTCCGGCTCAAGCATTTCTTCTGTAGATTTGCAGAACGTATCACGAGCCGCCCACGTCATCCAGAGGACAGCTGACCGCAGATCTGACAACGGATCGGATGTATTCCGCCGTCTTGACCTGCTTCACACCCAAACAAATTAGTCCGCTAGGTGCAGCACTACTTAAGCAAGAGACCACTGTCCAACGTGTTGTCTTCCTGCGGCGACAGCGAACGAGGAGCTCCGGCTGAAGCATTTCTTCTATAAACTTGCAGAACGTATCACGAGCCGCCCACGTCATTTAGAGGACAGGTGACCGCAGAGCTGACAACGGATCGGATGTTATCTGACGTCGTGACCTGCTTCCCATCCAAACAAAGTAGTCCGCTAGGTGCAGCACCACTTTAGCAAGAGACGAGTGTCCAGCGTGTTGTCTTCCTGCGGTGACAGCGAACGAGGAGCTCCGGCTGAAGCATTTCTTCTATAAAGTTGCAGAACGTATCACGAGCCGCCCACGTCATTTAGAGGACAGCTGACCGCAGATCTGACTACGGATCGCATGTATTCTGACGTTGTGACCTGCTTCCCAGCAAACCAATTAGTCCGCTAGGTGCAGCACTACTTAAGCAAGAGACGAGTGTCCAGCGTGTTGTCTTCCTGCTGCGACAGCGAACGAGGAGCTGAGGCTCAAGCATTTCTTCTATAGATTTGCAGAACGTATCACGAGCCGCCCACGTCATTTAGAGGACAGCTGACCGCATATCTGACAACGGATCGCATGTATTCTGACGTTGTGACCAGCTTCCCAGCCAAACCAATTAGTCCGCTAGGTGCAGCACCACTTAAGCAAGAGACGAGTGGCCAGCGCGTTGTCTTCCTGCTGCGACAGCGAACGAGCAGCTCCGGCTCAAGCATTTCTTCTATAAAGTTGCAGAACGTATCACGAACCGCCGACGTCATTTAGAGGACAGCTGACCGCAGATCTGACAACGAATCGAATGTATTCCGACGTCGTGACCTGCTTCCCAGCCAAACAAAGTAGTCCGCTACGTGCAGCACCACTTAAGCGAGACGAGTGTCCAGCGCGTTGTCTTCCTGCGGCGACTGCGAACGAGCAGCTCCGGCTCAAGCATTTCTTCTATAAAGTTGCAGAACGTATCACGAACCGCCCACGTCATTTAGAGGACAGCTGACCGCAGATCTGACAACGGATCGGATGGATTCCAACGTCGTGGCCTGCTTCACAGCCAAACAAATTAGTCCGCTAGGTGCAGCAATACTTAAGCAAGAGACGAGTTTCCAGAGTGTTGTCTTCCTGCGGCGACAGCGAACGAGGAGCTCCGGCTGAAGCATTTCTTCTGTAAAGTTGCAGAACGTATCACGAGCCGCTCACGTCATTTAGAGGACAGGTGACCGCTGATCTGGCCACGTATCGGATGTATTCCGACGTCGTGACCTGCTTCCCAGCCAAACAAAGTAGTCCGCAAGGTGCAGCACTTCTTAAGCAAGAGACGAGTGTCCAGCGTGTTGTCTTCCTGCTGCGACAGCGAACGAGGAGCTGAGGCTCAAGCATTTCTTCTATAGATTTGCAGAACGTATCACGAGCCGCCCACGTCATTTAGAGGACAGCTGACCGCAGATCTGACAACGGATCGGATGTATTCCGGCGTCGTGACCTGCTTCCCAGCGAAACAAATTAGTCCGCTAGGTGCAGCAGTACTTAAGCAAGAGACGAGTGTCCAGCGTGTTGTCTTCCTGCGGCGACAGCGAACGAGGAGCTCCGGCTGAAGCATTTCTTCTATAATGTTGCAGAACGTATCACGAGCCGCCCACGTCATTTAGAGGACAGCTGACCGCAGATCTGACAACGGATCGCATGTATTCTGACGTTGTGACCTGCTTCCCAGCAAACCAATTAGTCCGCTAGGTGCAGCACTACTTAAGCAAGAGACGAGTGTCCAGCGTGTTGTCTTCCTGCTGCGACAGCGAACGAGGAGCTGAGGCTCAAGCATTTCTTCTATAGATTTGCAGAACGTATCACGAGCCGCCCACGTCATTTAGAGGACAGCTGACCGCAGATCTGACAACGGATCGGATGTATTCCGGCGTCGTGACCTGCTTCCCAGCGAAACAAATTAGTCCGCTAGGTGCAGCAGTACTTAAGCAAGAGACGAGTGTCCAGCGTGTTGTCTTCCTGCGGCGACAGCGAACGAGGAGCTCCGGCTGAAGCATTTCTTCTATAATGTTGCAGAACTTACCAACCGCTGCCCGCGTAATTTAGATGGCAGCTGGCCACAGATCTGACAACGAATCGAATGTATTCCAAAGTCGTGACCTGCTTCCCCGCCAAACCAAATTAGTCCGCTAGGTGCAGCACTGCCAATGGAAGAGACGAGTGTCCAGCGCGTTCTCTTCCTGCGGCGACAGCGAACGAGCAGCTCCAGCTCAAGCATTTCTTCTATAAAGTGGCAGAGTGTCTGTGGGTTCGCTCGACAAAATGGACAAGGATAGCTTGATGCAGCAGACTGCAGACCCTGAACAACAAAGAAAAATTTCAAATCTGACCCTAGACAGATGCGAATCGGAATCTTTTGGTCCCCTACAGATATGCTACCCCTTTGTGCGACAACATTAATTTCTTTTAGCAAATCCCGAAAAGCTTTTCTTATTTCAAAATAACCCTTAGAGATTTCCGCCACACAGAGAAGGCGATGGAGGTTATGGCTTTGTAGCTGCCGCGTTTTGCAAATGATGACGAATGATAATGTTGTCCAGGTCGTGCGTCTACTCACAACGCAGCCATCACCCTCTAGTTTTACAAGGAGTGCCTCGGTGGAGATCTCTGTCACACTTATGCCTACATCTTTAGCTAGCTCTTGCGCAGCTAACGCCAAGTCTTCCTCAAATGAAACCTGAGCGCCAGGTGAGGTACCTGATGTCTTGAAGACAGTTATCCTGCTATCTAGGTGCTCTCTGTAAGAATTTATTAGCCTTATGTTAGGCAGATTAGGGACGCTCGCGGAGAGGTCCTGCCAGAAAACGTTACTGACAAAATGTACGTCCAAGAGGGCTGCAACTTCTCGCAAGTTTTTTCGTTTTGGAGAAGAAAGGGCATTGTAGTTAACTTGACCATGCTGCAGAAACCTCTTTTTACATCGCAATTACAAATTTCTCCTATTTCCTTGAATATTACATTATGCAGCAGGCATTCTAGGTCAGTTACGAGAAGCTGGCATACATCTAGGCCGTAGCTCTAAAGTACAACTTCAAGCACTTGCGTGATGGAATATCCAGCGGCATTAAGCTTCTATTTGTCTGTTTTTGGCACCCCTCGCCGACCATTATGCCTTTGTTGAGTAGCATTGTAGTTTTTTTTTTAGATTTCATTTCAGTTTTTCATTCTGCTGCTCTAGATTAAGAAGCTTCATTTATGGGCTTTTCTGAAACTGTTCCTACTCTTTCGAGTTATTTTTTCAGAGAAGAAATAATATCCTCTGTGGATTACCCGATATTCGTTTCAGGTGGGCTTGATTTAGACTCGAAGTGAATCTTTATTAATCTATTCCTTTTTAAGAAGGACGCTTTCGCACGGCCTGTCAAATTCCTGTAGCGCCTATCCGCAATATTGCACAGTGACGTAAACCGGTCCTCAAAATATTTACCCATACTGGAAAACCTTACCTTCAAGGCAAAAATGATTGCACAGTTTCAAAGTATGTCTTTCGAAGAAGGTCCTTCTCGTGTCTTATCTTTATAGCTGTGTCACTGGTCAGCGTGAATGTGGCCTGCAACTGTCAAAGATAGCAGACAGCATTGTATCGTTATCTGGCGTGGCCATTTCATGGAACTATAAACAACCAACTAAATAAAAAAGAGAAAATTTGATGAAAAAGAAGGCATATCAGTGGAATATAGACAGTAAAACTCAGTGAGCTATACAGGTCACACGTTGTAAGAAAGAAGCCAAAATAACGAGAAAACGAAACAAATAGAACAAAAGTGAAACTCCATGGGAATAAAAACTTGTAACTGTATCACAATGTGCCAGCAATGATATTTGTAAAGAAAAAACCTGCAAGGTCTCACGAGGAAATCCGCAAGGAAACCTCTTGCAGGACTTCTTAAGTGTTACACCACCCTTAATTCTGATTGTAAACTCAATCGCCACCGTGTTCCCAAGTTTCGTTTCCCGTATCGATCATGCAGACGGAAGTTGGAGCCTGGAGGATTCTTGATCCTCGCAGAGTAGCCATTTTTTTTCTAATGGTGGCCCTTTCCCATCAAAAGCCCATCGATAAATATCCTAGTCAAGGCTCACCTTCAGGAGACCGCTTCATCGACGGCAGTTGGACAGCTTTTTTGAATTTCGTACAGTATCTCTTCAGAGGAGTGCATATTGCAACCGCGCAAAACCTCGTCCCTCGTCGTTTTGCGCGGTTGCAATATTCACTCCCCTCTTAACCACCAACTAGCCCGCCTTTGCCTTTTAAATCTCTTGAGAGGCAGACTGGAGGCGTCGATTCGGTGGTTTCCTGGGGGATGTGAGCTCGCGCAGACAGGCCTCGTTGAGATTCCTCTTAGGCTCCAGGGTACAATGCCATTTGGAGTACCCTTTCCATCGGATCAGGTATCCTTTGCGCTAAATGAAAGACAAATGGAGACATTTTGTCAATACTTTAGGAAGCGATTTCTGAAAGTCTGAAAATAGCGGGAGTGGGGGTGAAACCAAAAGTCGAGAAACTCTGAGTCTCAGGATTTCACCTGTTTTGATACTAATTAGGTTTATGAGATCCACAAGCGCACATGAGGTTATGCACCTTATTACGAGGAAAATTTGCGTATTATCTCAATAAAACAAAAAAATGATGCTGCTAATAAGAAGGAGGCACAGCGTCATGAAGACAAACGCTAGTAGAAATCGTCCTTGGCAATCACGAGAAAGGTTAATACTAAATTCCGTAGTACTAAGGTCGGTGCCACTTACTGGTATCAAATACTCAATTGGACAAAACTATTTACAGGCACGCAATACTACGCGAAAATGTTGTGACCCATAACAGAAGCGCAACAAATATTTTTATAACATTACAGAAAACGATAAGTAAACGATAAGTGCAAAGTGGATCAAGCGCATTTGAATATGGAAATGCAGTTTGCACCTCGTTTCTAAACCGGGTGAAAACAGTCACAGCTATTAGACTAAATGATGCGTTAGCGGAGTAAATGTAAGTGGCCCCCAATGTTGTTTTATTCCCCACCATATGCATTCTCTCCTTAACAAGTCTGTGCGTTCAGTGAGAGATGAATCAATGCATAATTATTTCTTGTTCTTGCGTTATCGTTATTTTAAATGGAGGGAGTTTTCCAGGGTACCTTTTAAACAATGTTTAAAAGACCATTACTTATGTTTCAAACTTTGTGCTGGAGATGGAATAAATGCACTTTCTTTTTGTGATGAAGTACATGGCATCACCTACCAAAATCAAACCACAGGAAATGACTAAGTGTACCCAGCAGTGCGTTACAAATATCCAAAGGTGTTAATGTTACAATATTTAAACAAAAAGGTAAAAACATACCGCTTTCGCGATGACTCCCTTGACGGAATGGTACATCAGTTGCTTCTGGCAAACAGGTGGTGCTGCAGTTGCTGGGTGTGAACTAATGGTGTTCAGCATCTCGATGGTGCTGTATTTATAGCATGCCAGCCAAACAGCACGCCAGCGAACAAGCTGGCATAAAGACAGCCTCAAGGATTCGGAATCACGTGCAACGATCACGTTGTTTCCCTTTTTTCACATGACGCCTCCCGGAAACTATTGAATTTTGCTTCACGTTCTGGCGAAACAGGTTGTTGTGCAAACCAAAGCTTTCGTCACTTTGCTTACTCCAGGGTTAGACAGGGTCAAGAATCCGTGATCACGTGCAACGCTCACGTTCTTTCCCCTGCTGTCACAAGACACCTGTCGGGAATTAAACATCATGACAGTCTATTGACAGAATTCCTCTTTTTGGAACTTTGCTTAACCTTCTGACGAAACAGGTTGTGTAAACCAAAGCTTGCGTCACTTTCTTCACAGCAGGGAGAGGCCTATCCCTGGTGCAAGCAGCGCGACGTCAAAGAGGAAAGGCCGATGGGCGAAATCGCCATCTTTTTCTTCTAAACTGGCTTTGCACGTGACAAGCAACTGCTGCCCATCCCTGTCAAAAGGCACATGCTTTGCGAGCCGGACCAGAGACAGGTGCGCCGGTGACGTATGCAGGGAGAGGTCTACTGAACGGTGACGTTTCCCGGCTCTGAAGGCATCTAAGAGGGAACTAGCGTTCGGTATTCTATGCAGTGTTGTAGCCGTTACTGGAAAAAAGTAACTAGATACGTTACTCGTTACGTTAACAAAAAAGGAACGCGTTACCGCCCTACGTTACCTACCAAAAAAGGTAACGCGTTATCGTTACCGTTACCGATAAAAGTACCGCACGTTACTTTGCCGTTACATCATGGACATAAATTTTAGGTTTTCGTCACCTTAAGGACTTACGATAACAAATTTATAAAGCTCATATTTCAAATATAATATCTAGCCCAAACAACGATTTTACGCGATATCCTGATTTAACGATAATAGTTCGCACAAATTTGCAGGAGCTTAGCAATTCTAACTCTGTTGCACATGGTGAAGCCATCTTCTGAATGAGGCATTAAACAAAAAAATTACACTCCATCATCAATTCTAAATTCACAGAGAAAACATCGCTGAACTCTCAACAAATTTAGAGTAATTCTGAAAAATGTGATGTTCCAAAACGCTCGGCATGCTTCCGCTCTGTAGAGTTGTGTGTGTGAGTGGTTTGGGAAGGGGAGTTAGGTGAAGACAAGTGTGTGAATGCGTGTTCGTGCACGTGTTTCGTGCTTTATGGCTATTGTCTTTTTTTTAATTATTGCGTTGTTAAGGGCAGCTGTTTTCCAGCTTATTTGCGAGCCCCAACAAGGGTTGTCGGGAGCAGCTGTACATTTTGTTTATTTACATCACTTTAGGTGCTCTGCGCTTTTCATTTCTAAAAAAGGGGGCGGAGTGGGTCACTACTGGAACAAAAAGTAACTAGTAACGTGACACCTCACGTTACCGAAAAATGTTAACGTAAGTACGTTACCCGTTACAGTTCCGAATTGGTAACGAGTACGTTACTAAGTTACCGAAAAAAGAAACGCGTTACCGGTAACGCCGTTACTTCTAACGCGTTACCGACAACACTGATTCTATGGCGCTATTGTTACCTCGTGCGGGGCGACCGGTTGCGGGAGAGAGGGGAAGAGGCTCTTGAAGGCGCGTCTTGTGCTCTCGTGAGTCATACGATGCATTTACTTGTTATCTACATTTTTCGTTTTTTGTAGTCGCTCTGCAACAGTGTAAAACTTGGACTGAAATTTTGGTCTTGCTACAGTGTTTTGTAGACGTACATTTGCAGGTGCGCACTGTAGTGCACGCTGCATGAGGTTGGCTTTTGGCTTCTGCCTGTCAGTGTTGCGTGTGTTCCACGACTCAATTAGGAGTCTCTTTCAAGGGTCGGTTTCGTTCTGCCGAGCAACAGTGTTGTCGAAGCAAATTTTGTAATTTTGTGGTTGGTGAAGTCTGGATTAACGGTAGCTACGCTGCGCTCCCTCCAGAAGTTCCGAACGTCGCTCTTGCGCTGATTCTATCTTTCAGCTTTTTGTTTCCCCAGTGTTCGCCGTCGGGCACTTGACACGAGGAATGTCGTTGGTTATGGCTTGAGCTCTTTCTTTCGGTGGGCAACCTTTGGGTCAAACGAGGAATATTTATCTTGTGAAAAAGAGGCACACGCATAAAACTAGCACAATAGAAAGCCGAGTGCGCGGTTGGAGAGACATTTAATGGATAACAACAATCGTGTCTTGAAGAGCAAATCGTGTACCCTTATATAAAAAAATGCGAAACACAAACACACACAAAAAAACTGTTCCAGTATGTGCTACACCTGGACTACCACACCGCAATAGTGCATGCGTAATGTGCCGTGTTTTTTAGCAATGCGTAGACATCGAGCGTTGTCAGCGCCGTAACATTTATGAATTTGTCTCGTTGCGCTTGCATTTCGTGTTGTCGCCCAGGACGCCGTCCGAGGGACGTAAACTTCAAGCGATACCTCATTGAGTGGTCTGCTTCCTCTCTGGTCAAGTGTCCAAGGGCGTGGTGTAGGCTCGGGTTGAGTACATGCTGGGAACGCTACTTTATGAGGTGAATGTCGCTTCTCAGCTCTCGGGCGCCGTTTGCCAAGCTGATCTCGGCGTTTCTTCACCGTGACATATGTCCCGGCTCGCTGTCGCTTCGTCATGGCACTTGTGGCGAAGGGCGAAAGTGCTTCAAAAAATTATCTGCGCCTCTTCGGACTACTCGAGCTACTTGCTCTGTTCCCATTGACGTTGCCAACTCCGCTTTTCTGTGGTGCCTAGGCCGGGCTTCAGAATTTGTCTCTTTGCTCTGTTTCTAGTTTGTTTGTTTTTTGCGTTACTTTTCTACCATGAAGCAGTCGCTTTTCAACACTTAGCGTAGAGCGCTAATTCTTCGAGGTATAAATAATTCCTAGAGACATGCATTGGTGACTTACGGTGATAGCCGAGCTGTTTATAACGCAACACACGTGTCTGGTTGCACACTTAATGGTTCGAAACACTCTAAAACTTGAAATTACTGCAGGTCTACTTTTTTGGGGGGCTTTCTTGCGGCGAAAACAAGGTGATAATCTCCAAATGCATGTCTATAAATACACACCTGCCTAATATACTCTTAGCCACAAGTTAACAGTACCGCACAAAAACAAAACATATGAGTTCATCGCATGGCCGGAGTATAAGAAATGAGTTCCTCGTTTTTCTTCACAGTCTGAGTTTTGTTCTTATACTTTTTTCTTGGTCGATGAGGCAGACAGCACCCTCACGTATTCATCAGTCGCTGTAACCACAAAAAAAAAGGTTAACAATGTTTCTCTTACATTCGCGTTTCTTGATTTTGGGATTATAGTTGTTTTCTCAAAATTGAGGGCACAGACATACCTTGAAGCATGCATCACGAGGTTTCCAGTGTAATATTTGTTCAATTGGCCATCTGACACGGCGTAGATATGTACACGCACATAACTTGTGCTTTCGGTGCTCCAGCGTGCGTTCGTGCGTGCGTGCGTGCCTGTGTGTGTGCGTAAGTTCGCGTGCACTCAAGCCGCTATCACTGGGTCATGCGAATAGACGTCAAAGATTCGAGATGTCAGAGGGACATGGATGGAATAAACGCGCGTCCCAGCCGCCTCTGTCGAAGCGACAACGGCGGCTACGGGAAGAGCCAAATTCCCATGTGTCCCCCTTGTCCCCCAACCATGTTCCTTCAGCTGGTTGCTGACACCATTTATTATTCGCTATTTTTTTTTACTTTATTGCCGTGGTACCTGTTTCCGTCTTTTTATTTTGATGCGTCTATGTTAGGAACTCTGTCAGGCGCGTCCTTCCTATACTAGTACTTTCGAATGTGGGCGAGTATTTCTTACTCTTCGAGGGGCTTTGCTTCCCCAAAGTCCCAAGTCTCTCGCAGCACACAGAAGAAGCCAGCTGGTCGGCCCGACGATTAAGAATGGCTGTTTAGTTTTTGCGACGATAAACTCATCCCCAGGACATGAAGTGGAGATTTGCTACTACTGGCGCATTTCGTGAGTGACTTTCGGAATTGAATCCTTTTAAAGACTTTGGACTCACTAAAGAATTTTAAAGACAAGGTTTACCTTCGATGTTGACAGCCTTCAATTTATAGTTAATTAATAGTCTTTGAAATGAACTTTATCACGGACATGAAGTCCGCCTTGGCACACAATCCACCTGCACGGACCGCGACGATGCATCTTTTACGCCTTTTAAAAGAAAAACCTGTATACATCAGAAAAAAAAGCGCGCGCTATTTGTTACAGCCAACACGATAATAATGAACGTCCTTCACGTCTGTAGCTTGGCAGAGTTTATAACAACGTACAAAACAAAGAAACAATTCAATACACACGCAAAAAAAATTTAAAAGCGTATGATACAAGCAAGAGCGTAAGTTCAGCTTCTCATAACGTGATGAAGCATCTCATATCGAGATGCTTACCTATGTATTCTCTCTAGTGAGGCTATCTGTTTAGTTCTTTTTTGTTCTGA